>NW_020456087.1:8168158-8434161 GCF_003342845.1 Nothoprocta perdicaria | reverse complement strand
CTGAGCTGCTTAAGCTGAGGGCACTGTATATGTGGTACTAGAAAACTGCATTGTCTAGGTGAGACAGATACTCTGCTCTGAATCCAGACTAGAATCTTGGATGCTGTTCTAGTGAGCAGTCAGTATAATGTTTATTTAAAAATTCCCATCTAAACTGGTTCCTTCAATTTGTTTCCAGGTTTTTGCAGCCTGTGCAGAAAATTGATATGAATCTTACTGATCTTCTGGGTGAACTGCAACGGGATCCATGGCCTGTTCCACAAGGGAAAAGGCCCTTGCGTTCCTCTGGAGTGGCTCTTTCTATAGCTGTAGGGCTTCTTGAGGTAATGGTGTTAACCATGATTGACTAAATATGCAAATAGTTCACTTTGCTACCTAAAATCTGTCGTAATTAATATTTAACCCCCTTAATTCTTGTCTGTTCAATCTGTGTGGTGATTGTAATGAATCTCATGCAATATTTGTAAATGTTTAAATACTCATTTTAATTTGACAAGATTGAGTCTTTGAATAAATAGAAATTTGAGGCTTTGGGGGGTGGGGAAGTACAGTTGTTATTATAATCCCATCAATGAGATAAATATATCATCGTGTCACTTATCATAAATATAAATTTGTTACAACAAAAACTAGTCTCATCCCTGTTTTTACCTGCAGTGCACTTTTCCTAATACCGGTGCTCGTATAATGATGTTCATTGGAGGACCGGCCACACAGGGACCTGGAATGGTTGTAGGGGATGAATTGAAGTTACCCATAAGATCATGGCATGACATTGAAAAAGACAACGCTAAATATGTTAAGAAGGGTACTAAGGTAAGAAATGTCTATTGATTATTTTAGGCACCTTACTAGTGAGTGAATGTTTACGTGTCCTGCGTGGCAATGTGTAGTAGTGTTAGACGTAGGGAACATGTAAAGAGATACGAACTGTGTGTTTTTATTTATCTATTTCTCAATAATTGCATGTCTTCAGGTATTTCAGTATATTGGGTTAGGACTTTGTCTAGCTCTCATTCATGTTCATTGAAATGTTTCCCTGATTTTTACTAGGAGAAGATTCATCTGTTTAAATGACAAATCTAGACTAATGATACCTACTACTAAAGCAGTTACTCCAGATCTAGATGGGGGAGGATTTTAGCACAGTTCATTTCATCCTAAATAATCTACATTTGGTCATCCTAAATCTTTTGACTTCATCATTCATAATTGATTAATAGACACTTGAGGTTAGAGAGGCAGTTTCAATCATATGAGTTGGACCTGGTCCTTAATCACAATCTAAAAAGAAAAGAACAAATATATGCTAGTTTAAATAGCACACAAATAGCAAATAGGTCTTTTTAGTGCGAGTCAGATTCTCAGTTGGGCAGAAAATGAACACAAGTGCTGAAACTTCAAGTTCTTGTTTTACCTTCAAGGAAAAAAAAAAAGCGTTTTTCTTGTGTTATAATACATCTGAATTAAGATTGATTTTTAGAAAAAAATCGGGACTTTAGGATATAATATGGAGATGAAGGGAGTTCACGTCCTAAATTGCTCTGAACTGTATTTTCTTGGATTTAGCATTTTGAAGCCCTGGCTAATCGGGCTGCAACAAATGGTCACGTTATTGACATATATGCATGTGCTTTGGATCAGACGGGTCTGCTGGAGATGAAGTGTTGTCCCAACTACACTGGGTATGTACCTGCTTGTTTCTTGTATGTATGTTTGTATGTTAAACGTGCAGTTGTTCTTTGTTTTTAATCTTCCAGTGGTTTGCTGTGATAGTGGGCAGCTTATGCTTTTAGGAGAATTCCTCAGCCTCTGGCAAGATTATCACTCTGTTTGTATGCTTTGTCATATCAGCTTTTTACTGTTTTTTTTTTTTTTTTTAAACCTCTAGAGGCTTAAATAATACGATTTAATCCTGTTTTTCTTCAATGCTTATGTGTATATATAAGCTTCCAATTTTGGTGAAGAGAATAGGAATATGAACCTATGTCCAATTTTCCTTACTGCTCAGATAGCACAAACTTATTCCTTCTGTCTTGTTTATGCCTTCTTCTAGATACTGTGGTTTATAGGTTCAACTACCGTTGCGGGTTCCTACATCTTGCATAGCATCTTGTATGCCCTCCATCTTGTCTTTCCATCAATTCATTTAGTATGATCAAAGGAAATTCTGTTTTATTTATTTCTTGATTTATTTTCTAATGAGACCGGGCCCTTATTTTTGTCATTGATGATGAGGCACTCACCTCTCCTCTTATGCATATCTATAATCTGAGAATAATTTTGAACATTTCCTTGTATGTCCTTTTATGTTTTTCCCTGCCAGTTCTACCTCTGTGTTTTTACAAGAATGTACTTTCTTTTCCCAAAAGTCTTTCCTGTACTCTCATCTTTATTACTATAGCAACCTACTTTATATATCGTTTTATTCTTATATTAGGCTTTGATATTAGATATGTATTCTTCTCCAAGCTCATTTTTCAGGACTCTTACTGTTAACCTTGTCAATACCAGCCTGATTATATTTAAATGTAGCATCTTTGCTGGTCAGTGTAATAACAGGTATATCTGTGAGTGTTCTTAGGTGTTCTTAGCTGCCTGTCAATATTTTAATACAACAGTGGACGCTAAGCACATTCTATATATCTAGATATGCCAAGAAGAGTGGGAGATGCTGCTGCAAACTGAGATAATTGTGTGACACTGCATTTCAGGCAGACTTTGCCGTTGGAGTCACTGCTGGGTTGCTTCTTTTTAGAGCTACCTGGATAGTCCTAATGTGTCAGTTTTCACTGTTCATGAGCTGTATTTACCATACTTCACCCGTGTGTGTGACTTGCATTCATTTTCTGCACCAAATTCAATGCTTTTCTTTATACTAAATTCTGTGTATTATTTTTCCCCTTGTCTCCTCTGATGGCTCACCTTTTGGTTCTGCTACTTTTACTACTAAATTTCTTATTAATATCAGATATTTTAGAGATGAGTAATGGCAGTATATCTCATTATTATTTCTTAAACACAGTATATGTTATTTCAGAATGAATGTAACCACAGCAGTTTTATATGGACAGACTATTGCTAAACATAAAAAGAGGTTATACTGTTTTAGGGTGTATTTAAGCCTGATATAACTATTGGACTGARCAAAATAAAATTGTGTTGAAATAATTTTGGAATATTAAATATTGGAAGTAATTAACTGRCTTTGCAAGATAATGAGGAGTTAGTTGATATATATTAAACTGAGGATGACCTTAGGATGCTGGTTGGGGAGGATCTAGTGATCTTTTATAAACCCATTTATAAACTCAGCCCCTAAAGTTTTTACTAAATATTGGTTTAATGTTGAAATAAAGAGTAGTCACTTTTAAGAAGACAAAAAWTTGCCTTTGTTTTCTGCCTTCCTGTTCTTATTTTTAACTAAGCTCGTAAATCTTGCTTGCTGAATTACTGCATAATAAGGATTTTTCTAACTTGKTTTTWTTTTTTTCTTTGCTAGAGGCTACATGGTAATGGGGGATTCTTTCAATACATCTTTGTTCAAACAAACCTTTCAGAGAGTATTCACAAAAGATATGCAAGGACAGTTTAAAATGGGATTTGGTGGCACATTAGAAATAAAGGTAAGATTAAAAAATGCAGTGGGATAGTGAAGTACCAGAATAGGATGACTAGGAGTAGCATATTAATTTATGTTTTTCTTTTAAATGTGAAGACTTCAAGAGAAGTAAAGATTTCCGGAGCTATTGGACCTTGTGTGTCTCTCAACTCCAAAGGACCATGTGTATCAGAAAATGTAAGTTAACTTTGCTGAAAATGACCCAGTAGTTGTCAAAAATAATTACGTATAATGGCCAGATGTTGTACTTCACAAAAGATAATACTTCCCTTTTCTAAAAGTATTCTCTAAAATGTGCTTACAGGAAATTGGAACAGGAGGTACTTGCCAGTGGAAGATCTGCGGACTTAATCCCACTACCACGCTTGCCCTGTACTTTGAAGTGGTCAATCAGGTAACAAGTATTAGTCAACTTGTAAATTAGTAAGTTAATCAAGTAATTAGTCAGATATGTTCTAAGTACATTCTAAGTAATGTTATGTGACKGCTGATGCCTGAGTTGTTCCCTGAAGCACATTATTAGGGATATAGATGATGTTGCCATTCTCATGTTGCAAAGTTTAGAGTCTCATTTGTCAGAGTKTAGGAGATGGACATTAACAGTTTCATGGTAGAATAATCTCTTTCTTAAGGAATRTGATAATGAGAAAACATTCTGTGGACTTTGGATAAATTCATAATCTGTATCCAGACCTTTTCAGTTTATTGGTAATTAAAATGAAATGCAGTTATTATATCTGAGAATAACATAATTTGTATACTTAAAGGCAGAGATTGCCTTTAATGCCTTCTGGCATTTTACTAAGCAGGATAATCACTGTGTAATGTTAGATGTTAATTTATGCTATTMTGGGTCAGTGTTTTTAAACGAACACTGGCTGTATTAAAACCCATCCAAGATATTGTGTAACATATCTTGTCTCTCATGGGAGATACCAGGGAAGAGGATAAAAACAGTGTGCTACTCTGAGCTACTACTTTCTCTTTCTCCCAGCATTTGCAACTCTGGACTTTGTGAGCTGGATGTAGTTTCTTTGTATTCAGTTTGCTGTGTGGTGTATTTTGTTGAAACCTATAGGTTTTAACTTGTGACCTACTTTTTTTTTTTTTTTAATTTAATTTTACTTTTCGTGGATTTGTTTAAGTCTCATTTTATAGCTCTGTCCAAAAACTGGAGTTATGAGGATGCTTCCTAGTTGATTTCAACCTTCTCTTTTGAAATTACTTACCTTGTTGGGAGTATTTAAACCTGTATTTCTACTGCCCAGAGTTCTAGTTTGCTTCTAGATTCTAAACTTTTAAGTTTCAATGGAACTTCATGGGATTTGTTAATCAACATTTGAGTCATATCAGTGTTGTTATCCTGTAATGTAGTATATTACGTGCCATTCAAATAGAATGTAACCAAATCAGCAATTGAAACATAATCCCTTTGAAAGTAACATGTCTGAGTTTTAGCATTGTTTAACAAAGATACTTAGCACGATAAAATGCTGGAGAATGCATTTATTCAGAATTTGAACTGCCTACTGTTGAGAGATTGTTTAATCATTCCTTTCTACATTTTCTAATTATAGGATAAAATCTTGAGATTCCCACTAAGTTTATTTATTTTTCTTCCCACATTTAGCACAATGCTCCGATTCCTCAGGGAGGACGTGGTGCAATCCAGTTTGTGACTCAGTACCAGCATTCTAGTGGACAGAGGCGTATCAGGGTGACAACAGTTGCCAGAAAGTAGGCTTTGTTTGTGATGATTTATTTTTGAAATGAATATTGTACATACTTGCTATTTAATCTATAYGTCCACATACATAGTGCCACAGGTGGAGAAGGCAGGACCCTACCTGTGATGCTGYTGCTCTTGTTCCATGACTTGTTTCCTTTCCAAGAGGATTAATGGCTGTGTGTTAATGCTGGGAGAATGGTGTGAAGTAACCCAAGTGGTTACAGATGAAGAGGAGACACTGCATGGAAATTCTGTGGCCTAAACTGAGGAGATGGTCAGACTTGGAGAATAACAGAGATTACTTCATATCTTAAGCTGTGTTAGCTGCAGTTYAGGTGTCATGTATAGCTGTTCTTTCATGTATAAACCTTACCTGAAGCTTCCTTGATTCAATTTACTTCAGTAAATTGTAAGTTTAAGCAAGTTTAGTAAGTGTATTAGGGAGGCATTTTTCAGTTAGTTTTTCAAGCTCAAGGAGATTGAGTGGTTTAGTTTAATTAAAAAGTCCACTTAGCCTAAAACATTTTGCCCTTACTGTTGATATGAGTATCCTCTTAACTTGTGTTCACTGTATTACTAAAACTTTCTTGATCACTGATGAAGGGATAGAGTAATAGCACACCTTGCATGTGAAGAGAACAAGCATTTAGATCCCAAAAGAGGGGTGCAAGAAAATCATTAGTCTGCAAAGTGTATTTGTGGTTAACTTCCTGAATAGTGTTTTCTCTAACTAGACTTTTTTGTACATTACCATTTTTAATGTATTTTTAAGTGACCTTGTATTTTATTTCACTGGTTGCATGGCGTCTGCATACAAATAAGAGGCATCTCAAGAATATGGGATGTTGTAAATATGGGATGTTGCGTCTGAGAGACTGTTTATCTATCCCCAGTACATTTTTTGTAATTCCAGCATGAGTTTGCGAAAATGTGAATGCTGTTTTCTCTGCCTTCTTCTTGAGGGGCATTTTTAACTTGGGCCCCTTTCCTTTTCACTATGAGGTGATCACAAGTGTTTTTCTTTTGCAGCTGGGCAGACGCACAGACACAGATCCAGAACATTGCTGCATCCTTTGACCAGGAAGCTGCTGCCATTCTCATGGCCAGATTGGCCGTGTATAGGGCAGAAACAGAGGAAGGGCCTGACGTGCTGAGGTGGTTGGACAGACAACTTATACGCCTGGTAAACAGGACTATATTAAGAGTTGAATTGTTTTCTTGTTTCTGGACAAATCGTTGATTAATGATTTGTGTTCAGTGGTTGTTACTAAAGTAGTAGAGGATTGAATGCCAATTTTCACAAGTGGATAGACAGAGTGACCCAAGAATTCCTGTYTGCCAGGGCAGAAGAGCAGCAGTGGTTTTAGTTAGTTAATGTCTCAGTTTTCAGCTTCTTGTCATTGTCAGCTTCTRAGAGAAAATCTAGTATGAGGTTTATAGAAATTCAACCTTTATTTCAACTGTCTATAATGATATTGTGAGTAACATTTTTAGAATAAAAAAAAGGCATATTGATTTTCTTTTTTTTTAAGTCAATTTTAAGTCAGTTTAAGTCAGTTGAGACATTTCTCATATGTAAGTAGCTAGTTATACAATTAGTTTTAAACTTGTCAGGGGATATTTAATCACGGAACTTTTTCATGGTGATTTTTAAAGAGAAAAGAAAAAGCCAATAAAACTGAAATGTGAAGAAACACTACTTGTTAATGAAAGTGCTTATGTCAGATCTTCTTTCTTAGATTTCTATTTTATTACAAAGGCATCAGCATATATTATAAAAACAAACTTACAGTTAACAGTGTAAACAACACACTGTATTTCCTAATTTAGACATATTTTTCTTTTGTTTCAGTGTCAGAAATTTGGAGAATATCATAAGGATGATCCAAGCTCTTTCAGATTTTCAGAAACCTTTTCACTTTATCCGCAGGTGAGTAGAAGGAAGCTGTGTCTATAACAAAGAACAAATGCTCTTTAAATAAAGAGGTATTGTATCACAAAGTAAAGTAATGCTTTGTACTAGATAACAGACTGAAAAGTCCCCAGGTCAGCTTTGCTGTGGTTATTATTATTCAAGCTGTTAACTTGCTCTAACGTTTTGTGTTTAAGTGAAGTGGTCTCACAGGAACGGTGCAACTTGCAATATGGTTTTAGCAATATTCAGGTGTACTCTTTCATCAGTTAGTACTGGAGAAGAAGAATTGTTAAACTTCTGGCCATTCTTAGGTGTGTGTATGTGTGTGTGTGTCTGTTTCTCTCTGTATATGTGTATATTTGTGTATCTGAGAAAGCTGCCTACACAAGTTAGAAGTGTTAAAGGACTCGAAGTTCAGTTTTGCAGTGGCATTAGTCTCGTCCGATTTCTTTTTGTGAAAAACATTTTCTCTCTTTGTTCTCTCTCTCTCTCTCTCTCTCTCTCTCTCTCTCTATATATATATATATATTTTTTTTCAGTTCATGTTTCACTTGAGAAGGTCTCCTTTCTTGCAAGTTTTTAACAACAGTCCAGATGAGAGCTCATACTATCGTCATCATTTTATGCGTCAGGATTTAACGCAATCTCTTATCATGGTTCAGCCAATTCTCTATGCCTACTCCTTCAATGGACCTCCAGAGGTAACGTTCCTTGTAACATAATTGCAGGTTAAGAGAATCTGGTCTTTACTTTGTTGAAATTACTAGGTGCCAGAATGTAAAATATGATAAAAAAAAATGTTTTTACTTCAAAATGTGCTTTTTCAGTGGACTTCAAAAGAAATGTTTTTGGAATTGTAAAAAATTCTTTTCCCCCTAGTAACCTTATCCAGAAAGCATTGTCTTCTGATTTTGGCATGGTTACCAGAATGTATAGGTTTGTTACAAAACCTTGCACTTGACCTTATCATGGTGCAGTCTGCATAGCCTGGATTAATCTTAAAAAGTGTGTAACAGAAATGTAACATAGAAGACTGCAAAATTAATTTGATAGATGAAAGAGAATGGGGAAACTGTGAGACCATGAAAATTATCATAGTAATCAGGGTCTTGTCACACTGCAACCCTAACTCGTAGAAAAAGGAAAAAAAAACAGGCAGTATCATGGCAGGAAAGAAGAGATTTTAAAGTGAAATCTTAATTAAAGTAATGAAGTAGTTTGAGAACTGCTAACAAGTGTGAGAGCCATTCTCTGCATGAATAAGTTATGTGAGTGTTAGAAACATGATCAAACTCCACCTGATCGAAAGAGAAGCTGCCATGTTAGTCTAAAATGAATAATAATTCAATGTTTTGTTTTCCCAGTTGTAGTGATGTTTATTTTGAGTGTCTTTAATATGATTGATCAAAATAGGTCATAAGGTACTGATCCAGTTAAACCATATGGGACTAATATTATCACCACATTTAGATAAACTACAGCATTGCAGATTGATGTACTACATTAAAACTCATGAGTATTATTATATATATTTATATATGTGAGTGTGTGTATATATATGTGTGTGTGTGTGTATATATATACATAGTGTATACACACATACACTCTGTGTGCATATATATCACACACACATACATGTGTGTATGTGGGTATAGACACAGCCATACACACAGAGTAATAGTAACTGCAAGGAAAAGACTGAAAGGAAAAGAAAAAAAATTCCCATATAACTACTACTGAATATAATATATATAAAATATATATTATCCATATATATCCATATATATATCCATATATATATATATATGTCCATATAATAACTACTGAATATTGAGGCATTCAAGTATCATTAGAGTTAATATCATTGGATGGGTAAAAATGGGGGTCCTTGAAGGACTGTAAAAGTGCATAATAAGGAAATAGCTCTAGGCTTATGGAATCCATTTTTATCACTCATGAAATTAGCATTCAGAATCGAGCTGGATAACTTGAGAATGAGATTGGGTGGGTTTCAGATATATAACTTGAAATGGAACAAACAGGAGACTTCAGAGTGATTTTAGAAGTTCCGAAGAGCCAGTGACTGAGAGAACCTGTAATGCCCTGTGATTACTCAGTTCTGCATCGGTTGATGAATTTTTACTTCTATTTTTACTTTTCTTTTAGCCTGTTCTTCTAGATAGCAGCAGTATTTTACCAGATCGCATTCTTCTTATGGACACCTTTTTCCAGATCCTTATTTATCATGGAGAGGTAAGGTTAATCATTTCTTATATAAATATTCCATTTTATTTTCTGTAATAAAACTTTGTTAAGGAAGTAAAGCCTTGGTTGTAAAAAGTCTTCCAGTGCTTGGCCTCATCTGCATGGTTGGTACTGGTAGACTTAAAAGGTTTCCTAATTAGCAATTGTAGCCTAATAACATGGCCTGTACACAGGTCCCTGGCATTACTTGCTATTTTGGTCCTTTTTTTAATGGTAAGTTTAAGATCAGTTGACTTCAGTATGAGATTATTTGTTTTAGACCAATATTTTTCCAACATCTTAGATGCTCTTTTACAATTCTCCACCTTCCTGCTGCCATTTTTCATGCACTTGTTTTAGGCCTCTGGATTCACAGCAGATTAGTCCTTTGGGGATAGGAGAGGGAGAGCACCATGTATTACAGTCACCCTTCATCTGCACCGTCCTAGAGGAACTAAGCTGCTTCTGGCAGTTGAGTAGGTTGATATTTCCTGGTAATATAAATGCTTATGACTTGCTGTGCTTCCCTGGAGGAATTGAGCTGTTCCTTTTTACTGCTCCACAGCCCCTAAGGGTCGCTTGCTAAGAGTCCGAGAAATATTCTTCTGGATCATGGCCTCCTTCCTCCTGGCAGCATTTTTTTAAAGCAGTTACTAAACTTTAGCAGCTTTTAAAATAGGAAAATGTTCTCTGTACTTGGTAAGGTGYTGCCAGGGAGCAGCAGGGACAGACTCTCCCTAAGGGTAGTGGCACCAGGAGCTGGGCACATAACAAGCCTGGCAAGGGAGCGACCGTGGCCCCGTGGCGCGGACCCAAGCAGGGCCAGCCCCATGGAGACACTTCAGCCACCAGTGTAGTCGTCAGATGGGTCCGTGTGGAGGAGGCAGGACTGAGGTCAAGCCTCAGGGACTCGAGTCAGCAGGTTAAGGTCAGGATCAGGTGTGGAGGGAGCTGCAGGAGTTGGCCACAGCCCAGCAATAGGCAGGGGAGCGCACAGAGGTGAGACAGGTCTGAGCTCGGGCTAGGAAGTCAGTCTGCAGGCCAGGCACCAGAGCAGTGGGGTACATGGCCAGGTGCTGCTGCTGCAGTGCAGCTCAAAGCAGGGGTCAAGCTTGAGAGCTGCAGCTTCCAGCAGCTCACCAGCCAAAGAAGGGAACCCTACCTGAGGCTCCCTCCCATCAGCTCTTCTTGAGCAGCCAGCATCCTGTTAGAGCCCACATTTACAGAGGATCTAAAAACAAAATTAACTTACATTCTATAGAGTAGAAAGGAATGAGAGTTAGAGAAGAGGTCAGCCATGACATACTATTTTTTTAAAAAAAGCTTTATTCACTAGGAATGATCAGTGAATCAATCCTGTATTTCCTTCCTCCTCCCGTCTCCAGACTATAGCCCAGTGGCGTAAATCAGGTTACCAAGACATGCCAGAATATGAGAACTTCCATCACTTGCTGCAAGCTCCAATAGACGATGCTCAGGAAATTCTCCATTCCAGATTCCCAATGCCCAGATACATTGATACAGAGCATGGAGGAAGCCAGGTATGGTAAAATGTGTAGTATATAGTCTAGGAATGATGTTTAATAATACTTAGACACACTATATAGCAAACTTGCATTTCTATGTTAAAATGTATGTAAATTGTATGTTAACATCTGGAAGTTTAAAACTTCGACATAGCTGGATACCTAACGGTTCCTGTTTGCMTAGTTCATATATCCTGTATTTTTTTTGAAAAAAAAGATTAATGAATTGTCTGTTTGTTTGCTTTTTAAGGCTCGTTTCCTGCTTTCAAAAGTAAATCCATCTCAGACTCATAACAATATGTATGCATGGGGACAGGTAAGTGTGAATCTGCTGGTGAAGCTTCCRTGCATGAAATGTTTTTGTTTTCTATTACTTGTATTTCAGAAATCACCTGAGACATTTTGTGTATGTATAAGTAATAATATCAAATGTTGAAGCTGGAAAAGAAATGCAGTATTGGCCTGATTCCATCAGAAACTAAGATTAAAAGAATGATTTTCATTTTTTCTTAAAAAAATGTTAGAGTCTGCTGCTTTTAGCTTCAGTTTGTCTATTTTCATCTAGACATCTGTCTTAGCTACTTTCAAATTCTTTGGAGTGAGGTACTTCCCAAAAGACTAGTGAAGCTTTTTTYCCCCTCGTGATGAGGATTTAGCTTTTCAAAGGTTATTGCTAGGAGGAGGGTTGTATATGAGCTCATAAAATAAACTCTGCAGCATCTTATGTTTTTCACTATTGCATCTCAGTTCCATGCTCTCTTTCCAAGTTCAGCTTTTATAGCAGAAGAGGAAACACTGCTGTGGGTGCAAACACTATTGCAGGCTAATTTTGTCGTGCAAATGTGATTGCATCTGACATACAAATGCAGCAGTTTCTGGACCTGTATGTCAACTGTGTTTTGCAAAAGAGCCTACAGTAATTAAGTCATTAATAAGCAGAGCTTTGCAGCAAGTTTATTACAGGATTTTTTGTCAGCTAAGGTTTATCMGGGTACATTTTTGTACAGATTCGGTGAAACTTTCTTTTCAGGAAAGAGTGCTGAGTTTGAGTGGAAATACTTGAGCAGCTTACACTGAGTCAGKTTAAGGGAGTTTGTACCTGGCTCTCCTTCCTCCAAAGTCAAAATCTTAACCTGCAGTCTGTTTATCTGTCTGTCTTTGTCCTGTTAAGGTACACAAGACACGCTCAAATAAACCCCACAGTTTGAAACATTTTGTTTTTATCCAAACATTACATAGATTTCTACATTACATACGTTTTTGAAATATTAAGATTTCTCATAATGTGTATCTGCTTACTTAAATGAAACAGATATCCTTTCCAGTGACAGTCGTGTTTGTACTCAACATAATAGACTACTGCTTTTGTGTAAATAAAGTTGAACCAAATAAAAATTACAGGAGTATTATTCTGGGGAGAAAATTTTAAACTGTTTAAAAAAAGCTCATTTTTCTTCTGAGCTTCTTGGATTGTTTCCTGTAACTTTATGTGACTTTAGTGGAATTTGAATTTCTAGAAAACATTGCTAGTCCACACTGACCAGGAGGGGGCACTGGCAAATCACTGAAAATATATTTCAGGAGGTGATGAGCTGATTTGTTTTGTTTTTAATATTATATATAGATTTTTTTTTTCATTTCAGCAGATAAGTGCCTTGTATTTAAGAGGTTTTCAGAAAATAATGGTAACTTTTTGTCATACAGTTTCATACACATTCTGTTCACTTTGAAAGCTTGTATTGATAGGCTTTGAAGTTACTTATTTGAGCTTGCTGGTTTTCCAGCTGTTTATTTGTTTTTATCTTGTCTTGATCTATGGGGAATTTACAATTTAAAATGAAAGAGGAGGTCAATGGCACAAATCTTACCAGGTGCCTAACCAGCTAGCATTAAGTTGTTGTTAATTAAATTTAAATTTTAACTATATGCCTTAATTGGAGAATTTGAGGTCTTACAATAAGCTATTTTTGAACAGAAAATAACGGTTTTGGTGAGCTGTGCAACTATACATCGTGCCACAAGACCTTGCTGTGGTTTTGCTTTATTCTCTGGCAAATAAAATACTGGGCAGGCCTGTGCAGTGCAGTGAGGCCTTCCACATGTCCGGAGTGAAGCCCGTGCTGCCGGGGAGAGAAGCTGCCTCTGGAGGTGGTGGTCAGCCTCGGGGGCAGAGCTGTTCCTGTAGGTACCCTGGGTTACCACACCAGTGGTGACTGTGCAGGGCTCCTTCCCTCGAGGGTAAGAGCTGTGAATTAGCTAGGGGCTGATGTGTGCCCTTTCTTTGCTTAGATACAAGCTGGTGAGTCATATCTGCCCCCCCCAAAAAGCTACTTGCAATTCYCTGGCTGCTTTTTAAGTGAGGAGAGTCCAGACTTGGCAGGCTTGGAAGGAGAAGGTGCTTTATTCTTACCCTGTCACCAACAGTTGATAGACAGACCCCATTTAATGAGTCATTCCTAACATAGGCTGCATAGTGTGTTGAGCGTAATGGAGTGAAGCAAGAACTCCTAGAGCTCCTGGATTGGTYCCTTGATCATTATCTGTTTCCTGTTGGTTCTCAAAAGGAGCGCTCGATTAGAGCCTCCTCACTAAGACTTTCCTGTTTGTTTTGAAAGGTTTGGTAAAGGCTCAGACAGCAGTGATTTCATTTGGAATTGTGGGTGCTTAGTACATTTGAAGTGATTGATTTGTTGAGTTTACTGGAGCTCGTTTTATATCTGTAAAAGGAAGTAATCACAGATTTACTTCAGAGGTCTTGAGAGAGTTGCTATCTGACATTTGCACAATCACCAGCTCTGCTGTGTGATTTAGGCTGGGAATTTGCTTTAAAATAATAGTAAAAGAGAACCTTCTGAGGTGAAAAAGTAAATTGCAAAAATCTCCCTAATCTCCCCAAAAAAGATTTTCATCTTTTAGGATCTGATTTTGTAGTGTATACTCTTCAGAAGATGGTTTTGTRGTTCTTTGAAGTGGCACAGAGCTGCAGGAAAGAACTGGCCCAGCTTCCTGGAAAAAACAGTTGACCTTCAGTCAGTGTCAGATCAGACCAGTTACAATTTGCCATTTGGATAAGCATGGGCTTCAGTGACAGATGAGGATTTACTGGTTGTGTCACTGGCATATTTCTGTTTCTCTCTTCCTTGTCATGCTCCACTGTGATACCGATGAGAGTTGCTGCATGGGAGTTTTATTCACTTTATTCTCGGTTGAAAATGCTAGTGTCAGCATTTGGCAGCTGTCAAAGCTCTGGGTTTGTATGATTGTCTCACCACACTGGGATTTACTGCAGTCTGCAGTGACAGGTGAAAGAATGTAGTGGTGGTTTATGCCTGAATTTATGTAAGTATATGGAAATGTATGTAAATTTGCAGTAGCCTGTTTTATGTCTATGCTAGCAATGATRTTTCTAAGGTATTTTTTAACTTAGTGTTGATCTGTTGGAAATGCTTTTCTTTACAGTAAGTATAAATCATGTTCCTTGTTTTGTTTTTCACTTCTGTAGGAGTCTGGAGCACCCATTCTTACAGATGATGTCAGCTTGCAAGTATTTATGGATCATCTGAAGAAACTTGCTGTCTCTAGTGCTGCCTGAGCTTTTGCTGTGAATCAAAGGCACAGAGAAGCTGGAGCCAAATTTTGTCTTTTTCTCCTTCACCCTTTTTCATGTCTCTCTTGACAGAATGCTCTGATATGCACAAGCTGCCTGACTAAATTTAAAGCAGTGTTGTTTTCAAAGAAAAGCTTCCGTTATCAGCAATGTTTTAATGTAAACTGCAGTGTGTAAAAGAGACGGGTAGTAGATTAAATTAGATAATAATTGGAGAAAAAAGAGCAGTCATTTTGGTTACTGTGATACTAATTGCCATGAAAACAATTGTAACAACGTTGAAATGTGAATTCTCCTTCCTTTTTAAGTGGATGAGGCTGATTCTGCTTTGCACTAGAATGGCACATTGAACAATAAAGGAAATCTTTGGTGACACCAGGTTTTCTAGACTGCCATATGACTACTTTTGTTTACTTACAGTTTGAGCAAGAAATGGACAAAGTAGCAGCAAAAAAAAAAAAATCTGCAATGGTCATTTTTTGTTTATGTGTTGTTGTTCTAGGACTATTTAGTTTCAAGTATTTCTTATTCGCTTTCACCCTACTTGATTCTTTGGGAGCAGATTTTTTCTTACTCTCTACGTAAAGAATTTGAATAGGAAAAAAGTAACAACAAACAAAAAAAGTGTTACTATACAAAATTTAGAATTCATGTGTTGTATTTTTTGACAAAAGTATCTGTTATCAGGAAAAAAACCTAAGATGAATATATTCCAAAATTAATATTTTTAGCTTGAGCTCTAGAGAAACCAAACACTTCCAGAATGAACTGACTGAAGTACAGCCTTTAAGTTTTCTTTTTTGTCTATGAGTATACTTCTAAAAACCATACTTAACATATTTACCTTTTTGATGCCTTACAACGTCATTACACTAATGCATGAAACTGCACATAGGCTTTTTCTTTCGACTTCCTTTTTGTTATGGATTCAACAGGCTTCTGTTCTTGTTGAAACAGTATTATATAGATTATGCTGTAACTGATTTGTTACTTGGTGATTACCTGACTTTTTGAGGGTAAATTATTAGGCTTTCCCATTTACTCTTTGAAGTTTACACATGCAGCAGATGTTTACGTAGGTAATACGACATTTTAATGAGTACAGATATGAAATGTGGTATTGGGTAATAAAAAATTGTGCCAAGTCTGAAACAAGAAAGAGAAAGGATGTTTGGACATAGGAAATTCAATCATCTATTGGTGCGATAAGTATGATTTTTATAAATTCTAGGAAACTTGATTAAATCAGTTGTTCTCCATTTCTTTTATCTAAATGAGACTGAGCTCCATTTATCTCAATACAAATAAAATGTTTTCCTCTTTTTTTTTTCCTTGTATTTATTGTGCTGGTTCTCTGTCAGTGCATGAAATGTAACATGGAAATAAAGCTAGTAGTTAATTCAGAAAARCTTAACATCTTCATATAGTGATTGACATCAAACTTGTTCTACTTCCAGAGATACTGAACTGCTTATATTAATGACAATGTGGGAAATAAAAACTCAGGGCTCTCTTGCTCTCATTTTAGCTGATAAACAGCTCTTAAAAATTCTCATAACACTAAATATGTCTGTTCTGTTTGACAGCTAAGTTCCTTTTGACTGATGAATCAGTCTCTTGTCACTATCTTGTTAATGGATTTTTTTGTGTGTTTATAATTTACCTATTAAATCCTATGCTTTTCTTCCTACCTTTTGCCTAGCTTTCAATCTGTAGTAGATTCCCTCATCTAGCCCTTTAGCAACTTCACCTTCTTCTCTAACTTCAGGTGCTTAACATCATGAAAGGCTTTGTGAAAATCCCAGGTATTTATTACCTTTATCTTCCTGCTCCTTGACCCTTCCAAGGGCACCGGCTCGTTAGCGAGGCAGGATTTTTCTTGGCAGAAACTATGTTAATTCCCTGGCTCTCTGTGAGCTCCTAAGTCTTGTTCTTTATTCCAGGTTCTTCCCTCTTGCTGGGGCTCGGCAGGCTCTCGTTTGTGGGATCCCCCCCGGAGCCCCTTTGGGGGAGGAGAGAGGGGCAGCAGGGAGCGTGATGCACACACACACTTTGCTACCTGTTCAGCCTTTTCCATCTTTTAGTTTTTCCAGAGCTCGTGGAGGAAAGCCATCCAGTCGTGGTGACTTCCCAATATCTCATTTATCTGTTTAGGTTAATTCCGCTTGTACCTTTACATAAAATGAACACGGCTGCCCTGACCCTAGGTGCTGCAAAGAGCGCGTTGGATGTGGAAACCTTTATTAGTGAGGACTTCACCGAGCTTCTCTTGGCCTCTCGTTCTGGAGTGCCCTTCTATTGCTTTGCCATCGAGCAGTCCTAGTGCTTCCCTAGCAGCCTACCTGCTGCTTGGGCTTAAAGAATTGCTGACAATTAAGGCTGAACGTCTTCTGTGAGGGATTCTTCCATTTAGCTCCCTTAATTGTCTTTTAACAGTTGGCCACAATGTGGAGGAGATGCAGCTGTTTCAGATGTGCTTGTGCCTGCAGGTCGTGGTGGCCACCGCCAGCTGTTTGCGCCAGGAGAGAGACCTGTTACGTTTCTTGCAATCAGGATTGACGGAGTTTTGCTGTAGCRCTAAGGAAATAGGTGATAGATTTTCTTTCAAATACCATTTTGGCTATATAAAGGGGTGGTCAGAATCACCTGTATTGGCAAAGTGTTTTTTATGGGTACTGGCTTGAAGCAGAAAGGAATAGACTAAACCAAACTGCCAAAGGCCAGGCCCAGAGCAAGAAACGGCTTGAGCTTGGCCGTGTATTCCAAGAAAAGCAGACAGGAGGAAGCTTTGGGAGGCAGCAAAGGTTAGGCAGTGTTTACCGTGACCCAGAAATGCAATACAAGAAACAAAGAATTCGCCTTCACTCTGATTCCTGCATCCTGTTATTATCARGAAGATGGAACAATTTATTTTTTGTAAATTGAGTAGGTGCCTTTTGGGGGGGCGGGGGAGGAACGTGGGGAAAAAAAGAAAACCTACACTGGAACTGAGCCTAGCATGGGTGAGTGGTGCCATGGGTGCTTCCAACACATGTTAGCGCGTTTGGAAGATCCTATGTCCCAGTATTCCCTCTTTTTCCGTGGTGAAAAATGATAGTATAACAGACACCAGCATCCCAACCTGTCCTACCAAATCTGAGGCAATTTCATTATCCCTTGTTGGGTTGCAAATCACTATAGAGCTGAGCTCAGTTTAACTTTTGGCATTTTGGGTTCATATAAAACTTAAACGTTACATGGACGCCAATGAGCTTCAACAGAACAGATGGAAAAACTAATGAAGCAGTTGTTCTGCTCTGAATTTAATGTAAAAGCTTGTTTAAAATAGCAGATTGTGCCTAACAGTGCAAGCTCTTTTCCAAAGAGAGGGCTCTGACACTAAAAGATAAACACTGGAGTTGATGCCCATTAACTGATTTGGGCAAAGCGGGGCAAAATAATCACCGCAGCCTTTCACCAGYGGGGGCTGCCACCAGCACCTGCAGGCTGCCCATCCCATGTGTCTTCCCAGCCAGTTCCATGGGAGATGTCCAGATCCTTGGCACGCTGGCCAGGAGCAGGGAGAGGTTTTGGCTGGAAGCTAGTGCACGTGGAGGGAGCAGCAGGGCCTTCCAGAGAGAAATCCCTGCATGTGCCACGTGTGTCACCCGCCCAGGGCACCGCGCTGTGCTCCTTATGGAGGTATTTCTCTGACTAGGGGTTGGCCAAAGTTACATAKAACTTATTAGAATAAGTCCTGTTTAACTTTTCCCTCGCATGTCTGAGGAAGCCCAGGCACRGCAGCTGTGTAATTTTCTCCTCTTAATCCTGGGAACAGAAAAACACCCCCAGGGGGCATTCAGCCACTTGCAAATCATGTRTAAAATGTGTTATCAGGGTGCATTGGAACCATAATAGTTCTTCAGATGGGATAGAAATGACATGGGGATACACTCTGAGGTCCCTRAACATATAATATTTTCCTTCTAGATTAGACCTCATTCATCAAGCTTGAGAGAGTAACTCAGTAACTCAGAGAGTGACTCAGTTGCACATGCAACTGTAYGGGTAAAGAAACATTTAAAAGGAGTACATAGACATGAAAAAAACAAAGCTACGCAGAGACCAAAAAGAGGTTGTGTGGCACTGGCTTAGTGTGAAGCAACACATTAAATGAGTGAGTGCCAAAGAAGAGATCAACTTGCTAGGGTTCAACTATGAGCTCCTTTTTGGTTGTCTCTTCCTCATGATGGTGACTCATTCACACTACACTGTTCTGTATCAGCACTGACAAGTTTGGACTCTGGTTTGATATGAGCCTTGCAAAACTCTGTCCTACATGACCCGAAAAGTGCGCTGCCTTGGAAGAGTGCCTTTTTCCTGCTAGATGTGCAGTTTCACAGGAGAAATTGAAATCCTAACAGAAGCATGAAGAGGGTTTTAAAGAACTATTGTAATCTGCAGACACGTCACACTTGGCTAATGAAGTAGTGAATAAGAGGTTTATAGAGTTGATTTTTATTTATCCTGGAGCAAGTGTTCGCTCTGCTCTTCAGAAGGACTCGCATTGAATTCTTTTGAGAAAACAGATGGCAAGTTGATAGGTGGTCAAAATATTACTTCCTGCATCTTTCTGGTATGCCAAGCAAGCAGCTAAAAGGGTAGTGAATGACCTGCAGATCCCTTTTGTTGTTACTACAGTYGCTGTCTGTGCAGCAGCCCAGCTGCTAAGGCCAGGTTGTGTTTGTCCAGGAGGAAAACGGATGTGGGAGGAAGGCTCTAAGGAGAGGTACCAGCAGCCACCCCATCTGGCAACCAAAGGGTCACTAGGGACTATTAATCCTGCAGACTTCATGATTTCAAGCAGTGCTGCCAGTCTAGTTCAGCTCAAGATGTGACCCTCACATATGAATTTGTATCTTATGTCCTCTTGTTCTGAATACAGTGTGTACACTGAGAGAAAAATATCCCAGGTATTAGCTCTAGCGCTGTAACTTGAGCAATGCTGCAACAAGAGGGGACATAAACTCCCCTTTCCAACTTGCTCCCACTCCCYTGCAGGAGGAGGAGGAGAAGGAAGATGATGCTCTTTAAATGGGACATTTAACCCATTAATGGGTTAAATAATGGGATTTTTTATTCCTGTAACTGCAGAAAACTAGAKAGCTGAGCTGGTGCAGAGCTTAGCAGAATGTGTATTTTGTCCTTTAAAGAATGAAGATTTTATCACAGACTTGTTGAGGCTAAAATTGTGTGCRGAAGGGAAGGTGCTTCTTATTGCAGTAGAGGCAGGTCTGCAAACTGAGAGATTGGTATCAGAGCTAATCCCCCACAGCCATGACYGTGCACCAGCCACCTCGTCCACCCTGGTTATCTTTGCGCCTCTGTGTGTGAACTGCCAGCCACAACAAATATTTTAACATCTACTGCAGAACCAATACCTTTCCTACAAAAATGTGAGACAAAACTTAACATTGTACCACAGGGAAAGAAGCGGGAGAGATGGAAGGTATTTGGCAATGTCTGCAGTTCTCGGCAATAGCAGGGCTTTTGGAGGGCTTGCCAGGTGACAGGAGGAAGCTGGCCTCATCTAAAGAACGAAAAACAGACCTGGCATCCTGGTAGTCTCTGCCAAACTAATCGGAGGAGAAAAATCCTTGCCAACTTCCCGACTGAACCTTAGTTTTTAGTTCTGTAGGCACCAGTCTGTCATCCAGAGCGGGCTATGGTTAGTGGCTGTTTCCAAGGAAAGCAAAAATGCCCCAGAAGTGAAGCGGGGCAGCAAGTGGGCGGAGGAAAGGCTCCCCGCTGCCTCTGCAGAACCAGGTAGGCAGCCTAGGCACTGCACACCAGTCCCGACTCCATTCCCTGTTCTGACGTTTCCCATCAAAAGGTAAATCAAGGCAACTCTGATTTCTGTTTTTTATAATTTGGCTGACTAAAAGGAGAAAGGTGTTTGAGCTGAGTATTTACTGCATAAATACTCTGCAGTTACTTCCACTCCTTTGGGAATAGCTCTTCTTTGTGCTTATCAGATGTGTTAGTCATGTGTTGGCAGAATGCTGTTGAGCAAGGACGCAGAAAATGTTGCAGCTGCCCCTTCCAGACTGAGGAGACAGTTTAAGTGACTTAACAACCTCTTCCTGACTAGGGGATATGAATGAATTTCATTTGAGAAAGAAAAAGAACACCCTATTTTATAATGGTAGAAAAGAAGACAGATTTAATAATTGCATGCAATCTCTCAAGTTTGTAGCATAAACACTCTCATTACTTAACTGTTCTTTTCAAGTGAAAAATGAATTGAAAATTCACAAATTTAAGGGTGGGTCATCGCTCAGGCTACTTGCTATCCAGTGGAATTGCAGGCCAAGTCCAAAGAGTCCTACAGGCTGGAGAAGATGGAGTGAGATTCCTCTGCTCCAAGTGTGAATCCCTATCCTTGTGGCACTGTGTACAACTACATGTATAAACCCATTAGAGAATATTTCCTCACACGTGTTTTTAATTGAAAGGGTAACATGGAAAGAACACTTTTAAAGGCTAAACCAGCTTAATCAGAATGAGCTGAAGGTAGATTAAACAACAATTAAATTATTCTCTGTGCATAAGTACCTGAGATACATGAAGTGACAACTCTTCTTAGTAGGTCAGTGGCATCTGAATGAAGGCTAACCTTTGTTCTATTTAACCAATGTGCATAAATAAATCTGGATTTATTTTTGAGAAGATRTAATTGGTAATGGATGACATAATACCACTCTAAGCAAAGCTCGGAACATCTTGGAGTTATTCTGAATAGAATAAATAGGACAGCTATTTTTGTTAGATTTCTGCTGCATATTAACTTGGATATTACTGATCTTGTTTGATAATACAAATACATATTATTCAAAATATATGTTATTCAAAATACTATTCAAAATACTTCAAAATTCAATGTTCTTACAAAAAGAGAGGACTGCTTTTAAAGATTCTGCCTCTAATCTCACAAAGAAATGTAATCCTTTACTTTTGTGCAGTGATCCCAATGATGTAAGTGACTATTTTCTGGTATGTGGAATAAAATGTGCACGTTAAACCTCTGCAGGAACAGAACTTTKGTTAAAGAGAGGCATTATGTTCTGAGAAGTATATCAGTACTTATGGTTAACATATAAGCCTTGTCACACTTGGGCTGCGATTGCATGTGTTTATAGGACTCATACTTCTTCATGTTCTCTCCCATCACTGCCTGCCAGAGATTATTCCTACTTCCATTTTTCCAGTTAAGCCATTTTGTGGCTTCCCTTTATGCTCCCCTCAGTGAAAGGCAGGGAGTTGATGGAGGCAGCAGCAGTAGAAAATAGTAATCAGGGATCCCAACTTTCTTAGATGATCCACAGAGGATGCACTGGAGAGTCTGGAAACTTGGTAAAAATTGGGACAAAAGAGTGATGAASTATTTCAGACTTCGCTATCCTGTTTGCCACCAAGTTGCCTCTTCCATTCAACAGCAGGCTCACATTTCCTTCACAGTTGTTTGCTACTGACATACTTACAGAATTCTTTCATTTTACTCATTATATCCATCAGCTGCTTGCAACTGCACCTGGGCTCTGTCTTCCCTGATGCCCAATATCCCAGTTTTCCTGGTGGAGAAGCTTAGGCACTTCCCTAATCTCCTAAGCAATGTCTTTATATTCCCTGTCTGTTCCCTGTCCTCATTTCCACGTCTTGGATGTTCTCACTTTGCATTTTACTTTGCCAACTGGGACTGCTGTCAAAATTTCTGGTTGCCTATAAAATCACTCTAGCCTTTAATTAGAATTAGAGGGTATTTCATCAGTACAACTTTTTTTTATTATTGTTAGGACTAAGTTCTGGCACCAACCAATTTGAAGATGTTGCAACTCAGTTTCAATGACATCCTGTTCTCCAGGAGCCACTTCAAATGAGTAATTCTCCTCTGTTTCTTCTTTTGGCAACATGAATTTGAAGTTTTACCTTAACACAAYGCAGATATAGTTAAGACACCCTTCACTTCTAAACTCTGAAAGAAGTTAAAGCAGCTCTGATCCACGTGGCCTATCTTCACTCGAACCACTAACTCATACTTGCATATCTTGCGCTTATATATGTAAGTCTTTTATGATGTAAAACATCATGATGGCTACACCATAAAATACATATTCATATATATATGTACTTCATATTCCATAAGGGCATGACTTTTGGTAGAGTCAGCTTCTGGCAAAATGACATTTTTTGTTTTGAACACAATTCTAGAATGGTAGTCATTGGTAAAAAGAAGCCTTCATTTGTCTACAAGTTTGAGAGTGCCYGTGATCAGCTTTGGAGTCCTACCCCACAAAAACTTACTTCATTTTCGTGGGAGGTTTTATAGATTTAAGTGAGGACTTCAG
Source organism: Nothoprocta perdicaria (assembly GCF_003342845.1). Lineage (NCBI taxonomy): Eukaryota > Metazoa > Chordata > Aves > Tinamiformes > Tinamidae > Nothoprocta > Nothoprocta perdicaria. The sequence goes on along the minus strand of NW_020456087.1, from coordinate 8,411,134 downwards.
AGACCTTGTGATGTCCTTATGAAACCCAAAGGAATGAGATGAAGATTTCTATGGAAAGAAGAGGCACTGAAGGTCAGCAGCTGACCAGCACAAGGTCAGAGTTGAGATTCATCTCATATTGTGAGGTTAATGGGGAAAGTAGACTCAGAAGCAGAAAAAAAAAGATATCGTATGAAGGAAAACTCAGAAACAAACAAGCTGGTGGTAGCAGCCTGTGGTGACTAAAAGTATTTGGCTTAATTACTAGCAAGTATATGCCACCTCTCTTTTCTGGGATGAGGAAAAATAAACACTGGTTGAAAGATAACTCAAAACCAGAGGAAAATAAGTAATACAATATTAAATAACCAAAACCAGGCCATGTAAATATACTTCTTGTTACAGCATCACCAATGATGACTCTGAGAAGTGCGGGATTCAATTTCCATTCCCAAACTGCCAAGTTGCTTGGTCCTAAGGCAGCAGTTGCTCCCGTGCAATCAAGCGATATTGTTTCATAGAATCATAGAATCATAGAATGCCGAAGGTCCCCCTCAGAGACGAGTCCAACCCCCCTGCTCATGCAGGGTCACCTAGAGCACGTGGCACAGGGCTGCATCCAAGCGGGTTTTAAAGATCTCCAAAGAAGGAGACTCCACAACCTCTCTGGGCAGCCTGTTCCAGTGCTTTGTCACCCTCACAGTGAAGAAATGCTTCCTTAAGTTCCTGTGGAACTTCCGATGCTTCAGTTTGAAGCCATTTCCTCTAGTCCTATCCCTGCCCACCACTGAAAAGAGGCCRMCCCCCTCCTCCTCACTGCCTCCCTTGAGGTATTTATACACGCTGATCAGGTCCCCCCTCAGCCTCCTCTTCTYCAGGCTGAACAGGCCCAGCTCTCTCAGCCTTTGCTCATATGGCAGATGTTCCAGGCCTCTGATCATCCTGGTAGCCCTGCGSTGGACTCTCTCCAGCAGCTCCACATCCCTCTTGTACTGGGGAGCCCAGAACTGGAYGCAGTACTCCAGATGTGGCCTCACCAGGGCTGAGTAGAGGGGGATGATCACTTCCCTCGACCTGCTGGAGACGCTTTTCTTAATGCACCCCAGGATCCCGTTGGCCTTCTTGGCCACCAGGGCACACTGCTGCCTCATGGTCAACTTGTCGTCCACCATGACACCCAGGTCCCTCTCTGCGGGACTGCTCTCCAGCAGGTCCACCCCTAATCTGTATGGTGTCCAGGGTTATTCCTCCCCAAGTGCAGGACCCTGCACTTGCCCCTGTTGAACCTCATGAGGTTTCTCGCCGCCCAGTCCTCCATTCTGTCCAGGTCCCTCTGGATGGCAGCACAGCCCTCAGTTTCYAAAACAGTTGCTGCAGAAGTAGAAGCTCAAGCTTGACACAGAGCATCTRTCAGAGGGAGTTAGCAGTGAACAACCAACAGAGGCACAGGAATGGGCCGTAATGGAAGTTGTTTTATATCACACTTAGATTGCATCAAGGCTTTGGTCTGAAACCAAGCTCTTTGTTCACATTGACCAAAATGAGAGTGAAACCAGAATGGGGTGAGAGGCCAGGGGCTGCCAAAGGCTCCTTAAAGACTCTGATCTTTGGAGTTAGACGATGGTGCACCTCCCAGGCCCAAAAGCTCAGTCCTTCCTAGGTCTGCATTCCTTGGCATTGGCCTGCTGGCCACACTCCTCTCCCGTGGGCCACCCACAAGAGGCTGCGCTGTGCCCAGGCCCGTTCCCAGGCCAGCAGTTTTGGGGTGGTCTGGATCACACCAGGCCTGCCCTGGCTGCAGCAACAGGCACAGACATGTAGGGCCTGCAGTCAGGCAGGGACCTGACTGCTTCAGTTGATATTCTGTTGGAAAAAAAGGGTATTTGGCTTTTTCAGCTTCCCACAAAATACAGTCGTACGGCATTCACCTCGAGCCCCGGCCATGGGCTCATTGCGAGTACTGGAAATACAAAGACACCATTTCTGTCTGCAAGTTGGTATGTTGGTGCTTTAGCACCTGAATCCCAGGCCCTGTGTTCATTCTGTGAGGAAATGTCCACACCAAAGGGTGGCTGTAGCCAAAATTACATTTTGGCTTTCTTTGCTAGAGTTCAATACCAAATAAATGATCTACTTGGGCTTTGCTTTGTGGATGTGGTAATACCGAGGTGAATCTCAAGCATGGGAGCACATCCAGGATTGCTGCATATTTGTGGTGAATCTGGACCTCCTAAAACACTGAMATGACCTGAGGAGAGATTGTATCTAAAGCTACCTTGGGACCCTATTGATTGGGAGGGGTTAGAAAGCAGCTTTGCAAGATCTGCTAATGCTCCCGTTGCTCACGCTGGAGTAAATGGCAGCACTTGGCCTTGCACTTYGCAGTGAAATATTTTTAAATAATTCAATTAAGTTGCCATAGAGATCAGAAAAGCACACTCACCTTGTTATTTGGAGGAAATATGGGCAAGCACAGGACATGTTCTTATAACTGAGTAATTTGGAGAGAAATTCATGCTTTCTGAAGTATTCACAGTTTAACTTCTTTGCAGATTTTATACTACTGTAAAATACCTTGTGTTTATGGCCAAAAGCAGTATTGAAGATTTCCATATAGCAGTGCTCTTCCTTCAGCATAACTTCCCTCATCTAGCGTGAGTGCATGCTCATAGAGAATTAGGTTCAGGTATATACTAAGTGTAAAGTGGATTAAAATCAAACCCATCTGCTCCATTGTGCATATGGCTTTATGAAAATACCCTGACATTCCTCAAAACATATGTAGAAGAGTCATTCAGCTAAAGTCCAAACTGTCATGTAAGATTTTCATCACTTAAAAGCAACAGGAATCAACACATTTCAAATATACAGGGCAAAATATAAAACAAAATAAATGAAAACATTTGGCCCAGAGTCTGGGCCTGCCTCTCTCTTGTCTTTCTACAGATACTGTTCTAAGCAGGCAAACAGGTGGAAATACAAGTGGTCAAAACAAGTGAGTAGATGATGTGGGAGAGCAACAGCTATCATAGCAGAGCTGGCCATACAGTAGCTTAGAGTCACTTTACTGCCATACTCTTTATGTTGAAAAATAGAAATAACTGAAAACTCCCCAGAGTCTCAGCTCTACAGCTGAGAAAATGTCAGGATAATTGGAAGTTTTCCCCCTTGATTACTTTTCCTCCTTGAAGCAGCTCAGGTAATTGGAGCCACCTGGTCCATAAAGTGGTGTGCTATTCCCTTTTTTTCCAGGTGTGTGAGATCTAGAGAGAGCTGATAAATASTTGGAAATAGCCTCAGTTGTGTTGGGCACCACTATGGAAGTGAGTCTTTAGCAGAATGCTGATGGGTGAGTTGCCTGCCGCCGGTCTCTTTATTCTGCCCTCTTAAGATGTAAAACTCACTAGTACCTTGTGGAATATGTTGACGTGAGTTGGAGTTCCTGTTGCTTTCTGTACTGGTTATTTTGAGATATGCTGTTTTTACTTGCTGACTGTCTTAGTTTTGCCTTGTAGTCTCCAGATCCAATCTGGATCACTGTTTTACTGCAGGGACAGTGCTGTATGGGTGATAGCCCAAGGGTGATAGTCTTGCAGAGTAGGAGTGTCTTGTTGGCTATATTTTGGAAGTTTTATACTACTTKATTTGATATGTGTGTGTATGTTAAGGTGTTGTATATGTGGTTAACTGCAAGTTGATCAGAGTTATTTCAGGAGAAAAATGTTGTTTGTTGGAGGAGGCTTCAAATGGACTTTTGGGTTTTTTGAGGGAAGTAGCATTAATCTTTCAATCAAGAAAAGTTGAACAAACAAGAATCTTTTTAGACTTGCTAACATTCTAAAGGCTGTTTTTTTGCTTTAGTAAGATGCAGCAACGGATGCTGAAGTGGTGTCTCTGTTCYTTCTTTTAAAGATGAAATGGATTTTCTTGACCAAATTGGAACTTTTACACTGGAGGTACTTTTTTTTGAAGTACTCTTACACCGGAGTAACTGTTTACAGGATGTATGTGGGACAATTATTTGACAAAGTTTAAGCCATTTGTCTGCCTTAAATATGCAGAAATATTTTATAAGCTGACATGGGAACACTAGAGTTCACAATGTTGCATTTCTGTCTTGCTCTTTGGGTCAGACTTTCTTAGTGCATACAGATGCTAAGGGCTATCACAGTGCTTTGTTAAATGAATCAATTATTACACTGTTTTTATTAAAAGTCAAAAGTTTGACTTTTGCAGAAGGAAAAAAACCTAAATTTGATTAGGGCAAAAGCTGTTTATATTTTCTTAACTTAAATATTTTTCTTATAGGCTGTGTTAAATGGAGTAGCTCAATCTTTTTCTTTAATGCAGTAGTTCTGTGCTTTGGCAACAAAGGTCATAAAGTCAAGTGAAGCTAAACTTAAATGAAAAAGAAAAGTAGAGTTATTAGGAAAAATGACATTTGCTTTGTGAGTGGTTTCTAGTATGCTCTGCCTAGTTGAGTGCCCACAAAAGAACACTTTGCCGARGTATTAGATTGTCTGCTCCCTCACCATTTCTGGCTGAGAAACTCTTGAGTTAAAGGTACAGGATGGTAACACTTGCAAAAGCAGTAGAGGTACAGACACCTAAAATAGCAGATTAAGTGCTGGTATAGCTTAATGCTTTCCTATCTGTTTTTTTCCTTTTCCTAATCAGGTATAGTTATTACTTAGAGTATTTCTGTCTTAAGAAACAGGATACATCTGTACCTACATGATACTGAAAAAGCAAAGGAGAGACTTGTAAGCTTTCTCAAAATCCATCTGAAAGACAGTACTATAGTTAGTATAGTCCAATTGTAAACAGGGGTTATAGCTATGAGCTGTTYGTAGACTAAAGAAAAAAACTAACACTTGAAGATACTGCCAACACTGATTAATGTGTTGCAGCTTTCTTCTGACTCTAGGAAGCATTATCTCTCTTTTATAGATAGTAGCACTGAGTTTAATGGATTTGCCCAAGAGTCTATGTCAAAGCCTTTTTAGGTATGATGTTCTCATCTCCTAGATTTTATTCTTGCACTTAGTTGTACTTTTGCAATTTTCTGGCCTAATAGGAATGTTGCAAGCAGTCCAATTGAACGCACTGCTATGAAAAGACATTTTTTCTCTTGTGCAAAAGCTTTAGCTTAATTCTGAGTTACYGCTGATTGTCCAATTGTGTTTAGCTTAAGTGGAATTAATCATTAATGTAACTTGACAGATATGTTGCTTTTGGTTAATATGACTTACTATCTTGCTGAAAAACCTTTTTCAGGCTAGGACAACCTTATCTAATCTTCCAGAAAGCACTAATGAAAGGAAAGCATTTCAAGTCTTTTTATTAAGGTCATTGAATGTCACTAAAAGCACTGAAAATACTAATTTTTCTTGGGTATCTTCTTGGGTACTCTGAATTTCTTTGCAGTCAGTGGAAGATGAAGCAGTTGCATGAAGGTCTAAGGGCTTGAATAGCTTCTGCATGAGTTAGGCAAGAGTCTCTATTGATGGCTATAATCAAGATATTCTTGTATCACGATGTGTGTGTGGTCTCATGGTGCAATTGGATATCTGCATGAAAGATAAATGAAGAACTGTGACTTTTTTTTCAAATGAATGTCTCAGGAAAAGATGGCCCCATTTATTAGTTTAAGGTATGTGTATTACCTAAATTTTAAATATTAACATTTAACATTTTTCCAGTGACTTCTTAAAGTTTTACTTAGTGTTTATTAGGCATCTCTTATGAGCCACTATGGATGTGTTACTTTCACTCCTGTTAATAGTGATTAGCTCTTAATTTATTCAGAGACTATTGATTGTGTGAGCTAAAAATATGCAGCATTGACAGTTTTCCATTAAGCCCAGAAACAACAAATTGTGAAAGCTACTGTAAATGGAATGCATTCATGAATAATTTGCCCTCATTTACAAAATACTATAGGAGAAAATCTAGCTATGCAGTTAGTACCTTGCTGCTTTTTTAGAACATCTGTGGTGGTCTCACAGATATGATTTCAAGTGGGTCTGTTTTCATCAACCCCCTTAATGTAGGGTATTTGAATCAATATCCATCTGATTTAAAAATCAGATGGAACARATGGTACTTTTTAATGACTTGAAAACAGTTATTGTATCAGTATTTGTGAATTCAATAGTCCTCATACTAGAAGAAAGGAAAAAGTTCAAGTAAATAGACTGTTCATTTGAATTGGCTAAAAGGTTTGTAGTTGGCTTGCATAAAGAACACTCAAAGCTTTCCGAGGAAAAAAATACTATTGGTAACAGATATGAGRATATCAACATAAAATGATGATGTAAAGGGTGAGATCTTGGGCCTACTAATGCCCCTGGGATATGTATTATCTGCAAAGCCTGTTATGTAGCCAGAGACATGAGCAATGAAGCTGACTTCAGCTTTAACTAGGTGGTCACTTCAGGAGCAAAAGAAAATTAAGTCTATAACCTCTCCTCACATYTTTGGATAAGGAATCTGGAGTAATTATTAGATAGTTGTGTTGTCAAAAATATTATTTTGCCTGTTGTAATCAGCATTTTGCTGTATCTTAGCTCAGACTATTTACTACAGCTCAGGAGTAGAGCTCCTTTTACTCTTAATCCCCYTTAGACTCTCTTACATCATCCTGTTAACTAGTAAGTGTAAGAGAAAGCCTCTCACTTCCTAYACTCTTAAAATCTATGGAGGAGCCTTCAGCAAATAGCGAAAGGTTGTGATTGAGTTTCAAGCAGCCATCTTGTGTGAAGGAATGTCAGATATTSATATATTGTTGAAAAATAACAATTGCAATATATAGCTAGGTGTTTTTTGTTAGGCTTTCAAATAAAAACAAGCCAAGAGATCTAGAAAAATAGTGAAGCACTAAAATTTTACTAGATCTGTGATGTCAAGGGCTTGTCTACAGCCAAGCACAGCCTAGTTAGGGTAAGAAGTTACTGGTGCTTTGAGTCATGAATCTGAGGTGAGGAAGTCTGATAAGATAATTTGAAGGTAAGTTAGTAGATTTAAGCTCTACTTTCAAATAGTTATTCTGTTGCTTCTTGGAGTGTGGATGCTGTTAATTCTGTTTGTCAATTATTATGTTGTCATCTTCTGTTTCATTAGGAAAAAGCACCCACCATATATATGGTTTCAAATGCACAGTATGTTGTAGTGTGATGTAATCTTAAATTGAATCTAGATGTTGCCAGCTATATTTAAGTGACACATGAAAAACTAAAATATCTTCTGAATCTCTAGCTTTATGGCTGCTGTAGTGGGTATCATTCTTTCTAAACTGATCTGTAGTTGCATCTGCCCAAGTGCATCCTAAATCCTACCCTGCTGTGGATATTGGCGCTACACTGTATATCACTATAAAATTTTTTTGAAGCTGTAGCTCTTATTGTAGGAGATTCATACTCATGCTAATCTGTTTTTGCATATTAAGCCTTTTAGTTGTATTTCACTTGTCACTAAGGCTTTCAAATAAGTTTGTCAAAGCACATTGCTTTCTGGCTGACAGCAAGTGCAATTTCTTCTTGGATACCTCTTCAGCAGCAAGTCCCTGTTTTACCTATTTTAGTGTGTGTGAGTGGCTCATCTCAGCAAAGTTTGAACCCATGTTGTGGCTGGGACCACCATGGCAGACCATCTCATGGCTAAGGACAAGTTGAGACACTACCTGGGGCTCAGGAGTGCTGTTTTGAAGTGCCAGTGGCTTGTAATTGGACAGCTAAGAAGCAGCTATGTTTCTTGGTAAAACCAGGATATGTTTTGGTTTATCCCTGAGGTATTAATAGAGAAATTACCTAGTAGAATTCAGAATACTATATTTTTTTAGATAGCTCTACTAACTGGGGGGGAAAAATAACAAGACTTTGCTCATATAAGGAGGATTGAAGTGAATGAGAGACAGGAAAAGATGGAATAGAGCAGGTTAAGACACTAGTCAAGTATAAAGTGCACTAATGGAAAASATCAATCAAAGCAGTGTCAAGCTTCTGTCTGGCTGTAGTACCAAAATGTGCTTCTGAGGAGTAGATGCTTCTGGAATATGGCTCTAGGAACTTGGTAGCTGTAAAAKATCTTTAACTTTTCAGTAGCTTTATTACCCTTAGTTTCAGTACCCTTTATTTCTCTTAGTTCAGAGAATTAATTAACAATATCCTGAGTCTTTGACCTTCATTATTCTGTTTCAGATTGTTATCTGTATCTAAAGTAGAAGTCTTAACATAACTGTGTATTAACTTTTTCTTAAACAGAATGTTGATTTTTTTTCCTGTATCCTTTTATGTGGGTGTTTGACTCCTACAGGCTTTTAATTTATCAAGTCATTGAAAAATTGAATAAAGGATTTAAAACAGATTCCCAAGTCCATGGTGCTACATTTGTTGGGGCTTTTGGATAGTATGGTTCGACTCTAGGGAGTTCAATACTGAAGTCACTTGAGCCAATATGCAGAATTCAGGCATGTTCACACAGCCTATATGGAAAAATCTATTGGCTGCATTTTCATTATCACCTTTAAGTAAGGTGAGTCTAGGTATGACACCATCTTTTTATTGCAGTGTATTGCCCATTTGAAAACTCTAAATCAATAAATTCTTGGAAATGTGCACAAACTAAACTGGATAAAACTGGTTTGAGTTTACAGGGTAAACTTTCAGCAGTTTAACTGGACTGTCTTTGGWGTTTGGTTTGCTCAGGAGATTATTTCCTACTGAGACTCTCAACTCCCAGGTAGTTTACCAGGTGAGGTGTTTTAAAGATGCTCCAATTGCTAATGTAGCTTAGATTGTGGTAGCTTAGACTTAGATGTGCAGGCAGTTAGATACTAAATGGCAGCCAACTCTCTAGCTTATAAACGTGAACCTAAGTTCAAGTGTTTTTACTGGAAACAGATCTTGGCAGGGAGAATAGAGTAAGGCTTGAATACTTCACTAATTCTGGAAGTTAGTTTCTCACTTATTGCCTGCTTTCTCTATTCTATTTTGTGTTATGTTTATACATTATTAACACACCTCAGTGCTCTTTCTGGCCTGTGAGTTGTTTATAGGCACAAGCTGTATTCATCATCAAGTCTTAACCAGCCTGCTCCAGAGCTATTAATCTTGGCTAGTCATCTCTCCGTAGAAATTGTCTGCAAATTGTAGCATGTTAGCACGCTGCCAGTAATAGGTTTATGTTGAAGGACCTTTTCAAGTATCAAGGTAAATCTCAGTGATATCTAGGCAAACACTATTCTCTGAAGCTCTCTTTAGCCTGGGGCAATCATAGGTTCACAGAAAACAATGGATGCTTCAAACCTTTCCTTTTTTCTTTTCCATAAATAGATACTTTGCTAGCAAATGGTGATTGTTCTAGCATATTCTTCAGGTCCAAATGAACTCCAGGCACCAACTTTTATAAATAAAGGGCAATAAATGCATTTTTCTTCTGTGGCAGATTTATAGGCATCAATCAGTTTTGTGGGCTTACAGCTATTGTGAACCCTGAGATGAAATGCGGCTACTGGGAGTTCATGGAGCCTTCTGGAAGCCTGGAGCACTCTTGGAGATCATCAGGAATGCTGCAAGTGGAATGGGAGGGGAAAATATTTCTTAGCCAAAGAATAAACTAGCAAATAYTAAATCATCACAGAAACAAAAGTARCTTAATGAAATACRGTAAAACTCTGCCAAGTAAATGTATTGCACTGGTCATATTACTATTTAGTGAAGAGGTTCTCAGCTGTGGATTAGAACCTAAGAGCATGTGTTTTATGCAAGATGTCTCCAGCTTGGTCACGTAGACTAGTGCTTGGAAAATGCTGTATGACTTTTTCCTATATACGTATAGCATGAGGTAGACTTTAGGAGGGAGTGTTTTGCCTGTGTTACTACAGGACTTCCCTGCCTAGAGGAAAGAGTGTGAGAGCAGGTCAGGAAAATACAGTCAACACTGAGTGGCTGTTGCTTTCCAGGGCTCTTCCTGAGGAATCCCTGGTGTGTTGATGTGGTCTTTATGCTTGGTATAGCAAAAGAGAAGTCCTTATCAGTCTTTGTCATTTTTGATTTCTTCTCGTAGATGAAAGACCAAAACAAACTGGTAGAAAAATAAACTGTTTCCTCATGATACTATTTTAATGTCAAGATGAGGTTTATCCAATCCCAAGAGGATGTTCTCTAATGCACTGAGGTGCAAGTAGCTGAAATGCTTAATGCTTCAACATTTAGTACTGACAGTAATGATTGATGCATGTGAAAGTAAAATTGCCTGTCATTCTCTATAGCCCAATGCACTGCTTGCCCATTCTCAAAATGGGTCTATAACTTCTGCCTAGGCCACTTACAGCCCTGGGACCCAGTCAGTTTGGTTCTGCTAGGGGTTAGAATGGATGTTAGGTTTTTGTGACTGTTTTACCATGTCAGGCCTCAAGCTTTAAACTTCAGTGTTTTTYCTGCTCATCCCTTTTAGCTATATTTGCAAATATTCTAAGAAACTTCTAATTTGACTGCTACTTCCTTCACAACTGGGTAACTATTGTCATGACAATAGCGGCAATGTTACCCTGTAGTCAGGTTGCCTACCTAGTAGTTCTGGAGTTGTTCAGTGAACAAGTTATGTGGTGACTTAATTTATTCTTTGCAGTCCCACAGGTGGGTTACTTGTTAAACTGCCTCTCAGTGATACTCTGGGTGTGTATAAACTTCAGACTGATACACAGATTAGAGGTCCACCTGCTGGAGAGCAGGTCCACAGATGGGGATCTGGGAGTCCTGGTTGACAGCAAGTTAATTAAGAGACAGCAATGTGCCCTCAYGGCCAAGAAGGCCAAYGGGATCCTGGCCTGCATCAGGAGGAGTGTTGCCAGCAGGTCAAGGAGGGGCATCCTGCCCCTCTACTCAGCTCTGGTGAGGCTGCACCTGGAGTACTGTGTGCAGTTCTGGGCTCCCCGGTACAAGAGGGACATGGAGCTTCTAGAGAGGGTCTAGTGGAGGGCAACAAAGATGGTTAAGGGGCAGGAGCATCTCTTGTATGAGGAAAGACTAAGTGAGCTGGACTTCTTTAGCCTGGAGAAGAGAAAGTTGAGAGGCCACAAATTGAAGAACCAAGAGTTCCACAGGAATTTAAGAAAAAAATCTCATAATAGTGAGGGTGACAGAGCACTGGAACAGGCTGCCCAGAGGGGTTGTGGAGTCTCCTTCTCTGAAGATCTTAAAAACCTGCTTGGATGCAGCCTTATGCCATGTGACAGGACAAGGGGCAATAGGTACAAGTTGAAACACAGGCAGTTCCATCTCCATGTGAGGAAGAACTTTTTCCACTGTGAGGGTGACAGAGCCCTGGAACAGGCTGTCCAGGGAGGTTGTGGAATCTCCTTCTCTGGAGGTCTTCAAAACTTGCCTGGATGCCACCCTGTGCCATGTGCTCTTGGTGTCCCTGCTTGAGCAGGGGGATTGGACTAGATGATCTTTTGAGGTCCCTTCCAACCTTCTGTGATTCTGCGATACTGCATAGACATCACTGTTCAAGAAAATTACTACATCAAAATAACTCTAGAGGAGGTTTTATGAATGGATTCATATGTAAAACAGTTTTCTAAAGCACTAAGATCTTCAGAATAACAGAAACTCCAGACAATTTTTTATCATCAGAATATTTCTACTCAAAGTAAGCAGATTTCAAAACTTCAACTATGCTGTTGAGTTGGAGCTTGTGTGTCTGAAAGCCTGTTCGTGATGAAGGATGGGAGACTGCTCAGTGACAGGTGCAGAGCTACAAGAGTTATTTTGTAAAGTAGATTAATATACACCATTTATTAACAAATGATCATTTATGACATTGTAGTGAATTGTGTTCTAGTAGTAGCAAGGCTTTTAATTTCTAAGCTAATTTCTTTTTAGCCAAAGCAATAATATATTTTGCCTGGCCTTGATAAGAATGTATTGGTTAAAGATGTATTCATAGGGAATTAAAGAAAAAGTCACTTTGGGGGATGTTCTGTGATGTTTGTAAGTATTCTACTTGGTTTTATTTTAATAAACTAATTTGAAGTATAGTGGGATGGTGCATCAAGTTAAAATCGAATGGTATACTTTTTCCATTGGTTGTTAATGAATGCAGACATGAGGTGTTGCACAGCTGCATGCTTTGTTCATTAGGAAGCTATGGTGTCCTTGACATAACTTGAGACCTKTATGTGACTTGAGACCTCACATAGTTTCTGGACAGACTCTTATGTATTGGTTTGGAATAGTGAGATCAGACTTGGCACCTCTGGCACCTTCAACTGGTAAATCTTCTGTTATCTATAACTGTTTGTAAGTCTTGGTACTCCCCCTTATGAAAAATGACTGCCTGGAAAATAGTTGTCTTGGCATTTTTGGCTTGTCATTACAGTAAGTGTGTTTACAAACCAATAAAGATAATCTGTTTTCAGGGTAATGGATAAGGTCTGATTACCTACTCCTGATGTACCCAAAGAATAGCCATTTTTTCATTGATCGAGGAATGCCTCAGCCTCAGGTTGGCAAGGGGAAGGCTCAAATTTGCYTTTATTCCCCATCYCTAACCCCCAGCAATAAAGCAAATTTAATTCAAAGGTCTTTGCCGTTTATAGTGAAAACAGATAGGAATTCAGATACTGGTGTGTTAGTTCAATGTCAGGTAGGATTGTAATTTAACATTTAAATTGGTTAGTCTGACTATAAATCTGCTTGTGGCTATTTCTGAGCTTCCCTCAAGAAAAGCAGAGAAAAGTGGCCTATAAATCATGCTGCTGTAAGTGTCGTTTGTTTTCCTGCTTTGTTTTAGGAGTAAAACAGGTATATTTGTTTCTTGGTTTGCGTCAAAACCTGCTTTGGGTTTTTATCTTCATTAAACAGAGATGACCTTTTCTGTCAGTACCCAGTCTGATAATGTTGTGTAAGTGTTTGGCAATGGTAGCTCATGACCCAGATAATGGTAGAGGCAGGTAGGTCTCTTCCTTCAAAGTGCCAACAAGATGTAAGSGCAGTGAGTGGTCTGCGTAGCATTGTAAAAGCTGGTTTGTAGACTTGCCTGCTCTGCCTGTTTGTGCATGGGTGAGTCTGTGCTGCTCACACAGCAGCACAACTGGTGGAGCTGCTGTGAAACTAGTCAGGATGGACACTTGTCTCCTGTCCCAGTTACCTTTTGAACTTTCCAATAAGTTTTTTTGTGAAGTTCTTCGTCTTTCAGACACTTACTAGGTTCTTATCCATTTTCACCCTTTATAGTGGTCAATGTTGAGAAGAACCTGTGTTATTACAGCATAGTATTATAAAACTGCTCAATTTGGAAAGCAAGACCATTTATTTGGCAGAACCTAGGGATATGAGACCTTGAGTGGAGCTGTGGAAAATGACATGAACTCAATATTGGCTTGTTAACATGTACTCAAAGCCCCAGTAATACAAAACTATGGCTGGGGTGGTCAAATGTGCTAGAGAAGATGAAATGAGGACAGCATTTTTCCTTCTGTTGCCAGAGCTGGTGGGAGAGCTCTCCAGAGCCTGGGAGCACAAGCCAGGAAACCTTGCATCATTAGCTGGCACTTGAAGGAGGAGAGCTGGCCAGAATGTTAGGTTGGCCCTGAAAAGATTTTCAGTTACATAAATGCTCCTCAAAAGAGTTTGCTTTAAACTTACAGCTTTATTTTTCACTTTTARAGGAAGTGACATCCATCTTCTATCTTGGGACAGAAAAGTTTTTTTAGTACTGGGGGGAGGAGGTGGGCAGGGGAAGGAAAACATCATTAAAAATGCCTATACTCTAAAACATAAAAATACTCTAAAACTTAAAAGCACTCTCTGACAGTTAATTTTTGACCAGTGCTTAGCCTTAGCAGAAGTCCTTAACTGGAGTTTTCTATACTTTCATGAATGTAATGAATCCTTTTTGGTAGTGGTCTTGTCCATGTTGTGAGTGGTGAATCTGTTTCCTTACAGAAACCTGATTAGGACCACCTATATGTGGAGATTCTGCTCTAGAGGCTTTTAGTAAATTTAGCTTGAGTTATGTGGTTTCTTGGGAATGTTGTGACTGCTAAATATCAAGCCCATGCGGAGGAGGACAAAAGCGTCCTTGTTTGTTCCTTTAGCTGGGCTAATAGCAATAATAAATRCAATTGCATTGGGCATGGTAAAACTGTAACCACTTGCACAAAACCTGGTAAGCTCCTGGTCCAGGTGGAGCAAAAGGAAATGTTTGGCACCAAAAAGGTACAGACTTTTTTCTATGTATGTATTAATCCCAGGTAAAAACTGAGGTATGGGCAGCACATGTGAAAAGGAGGTAACTTCTGTTGACTGGGCAGTCCAGCCCAAAATTCCTGCATGATCATGCTAGTCATCTTTCCCTGTTGGTTGGTGTCATGCTTAAGGAAACTTGGCCATGTATCTTTGAGGTAAAACGAAGCAGGCCTTGGTCCTAGAGAACTGAGGCTGAGTAGTGTAGTGGGGCTGTATGTAGGTGACGCAGTGCCCCAAGAGCCAAGGTGACAAGAGCCCCCAAGGCTGTTTGAAAAGTCATCTTACAAATGGGTCCAGAGACTGGTGCTCATCTGTTAGAAAACATGATTTGGCATTGTCTTTTGGAGGTAGTGGTAATATTTGCACTTAAAAATGATTTCATGGCTTGTAAACCAAAGTCAATTACGAAAGTGCAGCCAAAATTATTTTCACAATGTTCTTTTTCCCCCTCCCACACAAAGCAATCAACTAATTGAACAAAACCAATAGTCATTTTGCCCTGTGTCAATGTAAATGTTTTTAATGAGTGCTTTGTTTATAAGCTCCTTTGCATTTAAATTATTATAATAACCTTTCTTTCAACTTGCATGTTTGGAATAGTTATTCTGCTTCTCTAGTTATCAAATACAAGAAAATGCCATGTGTCCCCTTTGCAATGGGTAGCTCACATGTCCTTCAATAAAGAAATATTCCAGAAGTTTTGGTTAACATTTGGCCACTTCATTTCCATATTCTTCTGAGATCAATAACTTTTCTTCAATTCTGTCATTCACAGTACTCATCATGATTTGCTATTCAGATAGCTTGAGCATACCTATTATAAAAGAAAGCAAATATTAACATTAGAGTGGTAGTTTTCTGTTAAAATAGCAAACAGGCTCAGGCTCCCTTTTGTCTGTGACCTTTTCCACTGCCTTAAATAGAATCTAACCCTTCCACTGAGTAATCGGCATGAGGAGAAATAATGAGGCACACATGAAAAAATTAATATAACCAAAGGAAAAATACTTTTATTATGACAATTGACAGACTGATATTGAGGTAAAAGTCTTTTGRGTATGAGTTTAAGCATTTCTTGTTATGTGCTTACACATGACCCATGGGTGGAATAAATTGTTCTCTTGCACTATCATTTATTAAGTCCCTTGGGTGACCCCCTCTCTGCATGATAGAGAGGACCTGCCACTGGTACCTTATACTGCTCTTCAGTGGTCAAACAGAACAGCTTAAATGGTGCACTGAAGAGTATTTTCTGCATTGCAGCTCTTTGCTTCATGTAACAGACAGAAACATGTACCTTGAGAAGCA
Organism: Nothoprocta perdicaria; assembly: GCF_003342845.1. Classification (NCBI taxonomy): domain Eukaryota; kingdom Metazoa; phylum Chordata; class Aves; order Tinamiformes; family Tinamidae; genus Nothoprocta; species Nothoprocta perdicaria. The sequence goes on along the minus strand of NW_020456087.1, from coordinate 8,395,595 downwards.
TTTTGCCTGTTGGTTAATATTGACTTGTTTTCCTTTTAGCTTGACTACTGTAGAGTTTATTTTCCATATCTTCTTGCTCTGTGTTCTTGAAAGATTTTAATTTGTCCTTGTTATGTCCAATGCAKGTGAAAATTCTAAGTTATATGGTCCTCCATCAAGTCAATGGGTATTTTGCAGTGGGAATGAACATCCTGCAGCATGTGATGAAAAAATGAGATGGCATCAARGGATGCATCACTCAACCCTGTTAGGGAATGTAAAGTGAAACCACCCTGGATAGAACTTCCAAGGCAGCTGGTAGTAAWCTACAACTAACAAAAAGGAAGGTATTTGCACCTATCTCTTGTTTCTATCAYTCTTGGTTCTTAATTTTCTCTAGATTTAGTCATAGTAGCCTTATATACCTTTATTGCAGCCTTGCTGCTGCCTATGAGGAGGCTTATATTTTCCTGGCATTATTTTTGCTTGGCACCAGCGGAGCTTCTATTAATTGGGATGCTAGCTGGGGGGAAAATTCCAGTCTGCTCTGGGAAGTCAGGATTCCTTTCAAGGAGATGGCATTTTGTTCTGCAGAGATGGCTTGTGCCTGGTGACGCACAAGAGCTACTTTGTGTAGATGGAGTGGAAGCTGAAATGATGCTCCTGTGTGCACCATGTGAGACTGACTTATTTTCTTTCTCTTCTAGAGATGTAGCTTTTCCAAATTTGGGAGACTTAGGGTAAAATGTATGTCCACAAATGAAAGAAATGTCTGCTGAATGTATTTCTCTTAAAATAGGCAGAGGCTACCATTCTTCAGAAAGAGGAAAGCAAGTTGAATATGGCACTTGATTTCTGAGAAGCAACTGTGCAGGAAAGACTGGTTTTAATTGAAGGTGTCCTTGTGCTATCCTAAGGCACAGACTTAGCACAGGAAGTTTCAGTCCAGTTTTCTGAAGCTCAAGAGATCTCCTGGCRTTGAAGCAGGACATGGTGTTGGAAACCCCAAGGCAAGTGTTGAAGTCACCATCCCTCTAATATTTAGAGGGGAATAAACTACTAATGTACAACTGARTAGTGCCAGTTAAGGTGATAGTGTCTCAYAAACAGCAAATATGACAGCAACATTGTTTGTAAAATGTATTTCTAGTTCGAATTGTGGATGTTATATTTTAGCAGGTCACTTGGGTGTTCAGGGCTTCCTGATGCCTTTGTAGCTCTTCTGATATGTTCCAGTAAAGTTTCATTGACTGAAAATTATCCTTTSTGTTATCTTCTCTGCCGTAAAGGAGTAATTTAATATTAAGCTGTCTTCTGAGGCACAGTTTTCTTCCATGTCTGTTCTATTTTCCATTGAGAGTCGAACAGATGCTCTAAATTACTTTTTGTATGCTTAGAATTTCTGAAAACACTAGTGAAGGATGATGACAGAATAAGGTTAGGTGTAGGTAAACAAGTGACTGCTATGTAGTAGTGAAAGGGACCTGTACTCATCTGAACCTTGTTGCTACATAGTATTGATATGAAAATTATTGGTGAGGAAAATAGTCAAAAACAGAGCAATGCCTCAAATCTCTACTGATCAGGCCTGGCTGTACTGATCTCAGCAGAGAACTTTGCTTTAATAATCATTCCATTGCAATTGATAATGGAAATAAAGAAATGACTGCTGTGCTTTTCAGGAGTGAAGGAAAGGGGAGAGAATAACAAAACTACAATTTTCTAATTTCTTCCATTTTTTTTGCAACAGAAGAGAATTTAAAGGGCTCAGAAGTAGGGGAAACAAAGAGAAAGGAAGCCCTGCTGAATGCCTGGTGGAAGTGCTCCATCCAGATGCTGCAGCACAAGCCTCTGGTCACTTATTTATTGCCTATTTATTCTTTACCTATTTATTCTGCACTAGGACCTGTCTTCTGATTCTATGGTATCTTGGCTTCTGTAAGAAGCCTTAGAGAACTAAGGAAGAAAACGGGAGGAATGTAGAGCTATGCTTACTGAAGGGGAGGGTAAGAGTCTAAAACTTGTTCATAGACATAATTACATATGTGCACATTGAAATCTGGGGATCTGAGTAGTGATGTGACAGAACTTACCAAAACCAAAAATTGTCAAAAGTAACAGTGGGAAAGTTTCAGGAAAACTTTGGTTTATGCCTACTTTCTAGGCAGGGATGAGAAGCATTCAACTTTGTACTATGTCTGGTCTATGAAAGAATTAATTCAGTTACATGACTTAAATCTAGAGAACAATAGGAAAGATAAAACTTTCATTATACCACTGTCTAAAATGATATCACAGCCATCCATCATGCAGTTCTTGGGCCCTCCTCTAAGAGGAGATGGTAGAAAGACAGGGAAGGGCATCCAAGATGGACAGCAGCAAGTACAGAGCTGCTGCTTTGTGAGGGGAGTTTAAATGGATTTGAGGCCTTTCCTCTGGGAAAAGGACAGAAAGCAGACTTGAGAAGGGAATTAAAAAAACAAAAAATTTGAATGGGATGGACATTATAAACAATCACCCACTGCCTGTCAATGTGAGTACTCTTATTTTCTAATGATCTGTATTCTTATGTGTTATTCTGTCTGAAAACAGCAGCAATATCTTTAGGAAGTGTGCAACCCTGTTTGTGTGAGAAAGCTGTCTGCAAACAGGTCTTGAGGGGATTGGGAGGGAGAAATGAGCACTTGGCCTCCTTAATCTGTTGGATATATTAAGGTATCTGCATCAGGCTTTGGTAGATATGAGAAGACACTTTGATGCCTCACTGAGGCAGGGTTGCTCAATTGCTGCTAAGACTGGGTATGTGGTGCACCAGCCTAATGCCCCAGCTCAGGCATTTGCTGATGAATGCTGGAGATGAGCAATGACTTTGGCCTTCCACAGTGTTTGAGATTCAGTTATGAAAAAAGGTATTTGATATCTGTAGCAGCGTAATGAATTGTTACAGAAACGATCTATTTTCCTATGCCGGTTGCATGGCTGTTCCTCTGGGAAGCTCTGGGAAGCACTCATCTCTAGTGCTTCTGGCTAGCAGAAGAGACAGATGAGTACTTAGCAGAACAGACTTGGGTTTTCTTTTGCTCAAGTACACTTGTAATGTTAATTAACTTTTTWAAAAATTTAGGGATGAAATCTGTTGTCAAGCTGAAAGAGGAACAGAACTGGAAGGATTAAAGTTCTGTAGTTTTTACAGAGGAGAAGGGGACATGAAAAGTAATTGATGAAGTAATTGATGAACACAACACAAATATTTCTCCTCAGTAAAACCAAATTGTGACTCGTTTAATGTATGGGCTCAGTCTTTCATGCTTGTGTTCTGTTTAGCTTATCTGACACATACCAGAGAATCAAGCTGATGGCGCGTTGGGTAGCATGGAGTGGTTTTGTCCAAGTAACACCAGCAGCATGTGTATCGGCTAAAGAGTTCATACAAATACCTGGTCATCTGCTTTCTCTAGTCCTTCCTCTCTAGTCATTTTCTGCTTTCCTGGAGCAGCTTGAATCAAATCCCTGACTTTGTGGACTGCAAGAAGACTGCAGGAGAGTGGTTGTCTTTACTCCCTGTCTTCYATATAGACTTGGATGAGGTTGGCTGAGGTAAAATCCTGCTTGTCTTAGATGTGGGTAAGAGTGTTCATATTGTGGTAAGAGCTCAGTCTTTCTGAGCTATTGGTTACTCTGCTGTGCTGGCAGGCAGCTGTACTGCCTTGCAGTAAGATTTCTAGCTCTTGCCCATCTTTGACCCCAGCCTCCTGGGGTGGGGACTGGTGTTAATTGTTATGTATTTGGGCCTTAATACAAGGGGGAAATGTGAACAGTGAAGTGAATGTGAAGCTGGTTACAGGTGCTCTGGAACTTGGTTAACTGCRTTAGTTGTTATAGTTATATTTGCTTCTTTCAAGATTTTTTCTTCCTTGGCAGTAGTTCATGTTGTCTTTACTGTCCCTGCTCATTCCTGCTCCCTTGTCTTTTGACAACTTTGACAATTACATGTGTCATTCCTTAATTTATCACTGTTCTCCATCTTGTGTCTTGTTCTGGGCTGCCCCACCTAATGTCTGTCTGTAGGGCTAGTTTGGAGTCTTCGGCATACTGACTCTTGAAGCACTTGTGTTCTTTTTTGATTAAAAAAGTTKAAGAGTAGAACTATTTTTAGATGCTTTATGTGAATAGTCTGCTGAAGTGTGGCCTCTTTAGTGTGAAATATCATTTTGTTCATGGTGTCTTCTTTTCATTTATCTGTTCCAGCAGTGTAGATCTAGTGCTCTCCTTYACATCCATTTCTCTTCCCAGCAATTCCTGTTTGAGAAGAATCTTGTCTGCTTGATTCTCCTATRTGATATTTTGGATTCTCTCACTGCTACCCTTGAGTACTGTGTACCACATAAGTGATATTTTCCGCTCTATTCAAGTTTCAGGAGCTGTTTACACTCTAAGTTTGAGGCACCAGCTAAGCCTCTGAAAGTAGAGCTTSTTAATATTTCAAGACTTCCTGATGTTTCAGAATTATTAGCATCCTATGGCACTTAGACTAGCCAGGAGGAATATTCTGTTTGTTTGACTGAAGCTCCTCTCCTCTCTTTCCCTTCAAACCAATAAAACAGCTTTTGAAAAGGAAGTTCCTCATTGRTTTCCTCATTGAGTCATAACATGTAGCAGTAGGCAGCAATTTTTAAATGCATCCGATGTTATAAAATCTGTGTTTTTTCACCTTTAGTTTTCCTTCTAATAGTCCCCTTCATGGCAAAATGAATGTGAATAGTATTATGACTGTCTATGGTGCATTGAGAGACAGTAAATCATAACATTCAAACCAAGAATATTAAATAAACTTCCAAATCTAAAAAGGAAGTAATTCTATAAATGGACTTGAATGGAAGGGGAAAAAAAAATACTGTCCTCATCCATTTGTTTTGTGGGAGCAGTGAAAGATGATAAAATCTTCAAGAACACAGCATATATTGCTATCTTCTAAGCTATCATCAGCTTTTCTCCCTCTGTTTCTTGAAGCTCAGTTTTAAATGATAGTCAGTACRTTACTGGTCTCTTTTGCATTTTATTCTGTCTTGCCGATATCTTACCACTTCAGCAAAGCTTACAGAAAAAAACAGAGCTTGCAACATCTTATGCTGTTTTCCTTAAAGTCTGGAAGCAGAAGGTCTGCTGCTTCTGCACAGTGTGGAGAAATAAGACCCAGGTCTCCATGATTTCTGTGGTCTTGGATCCCTATAGATGGCAGAAGGCCTTCAAATGCTATTTGGAGTGGAAGGACCAACAAATGAATTGGTAAAAATCAAACAGCAACCATTAAAGAACCCAGTGATGCATCTCAGTGCAGACTTCTTGCACCACTTCAAATGCTGGATTCCCCAGCTCCTTTCTCCCTAGTCTTGCAACGGCTTGGCTCATGTTTAATGAAGTTGGTATGTGTGGAATAACCTTAAGAGCCTTAATTGATATCCCCAGCTATTTACTGAGAGATTTCTTCCTTCCCCTACACCCTCCCCTGAAAAGCCCACTGCTGGCAGTGGATGAGTAGGAGGATATAGCTTCCAGCAAAGGCTGCTGCTCCATAKGCCTGGACTACCCAAAAATAAGCACTTGCCTGTGCAAACACCTGACTCCTGGAAGTACAGCGTGCTGAGTAACTTCCCTGGAGCAAAATGGTGGGCCATGCTAACAGCCTTAGGGCTTGATTTACCCCTGCAGAATGTTATATGATCAAGCTGATTTGATTTTTGGTTGAATGCCTTTTCTCCCTGTTCCTGCTGCCATTTAAATGGAAAAAATGGTTATTTATACTTGATCTCTTTTAACATGGACAGGTTTTGGTGGTCTCACATTCTTGTGTAAAATGTAAATGTGTGCATAAAGCTTTTAAGATCATAATTCTGACTGTTCACCTACCTACACTTTAAACACAAATCTGAACTTCTAAGATAGCTGAAAATGCAAATGACAATATGGATAATATTTTAACTTAATCTCTAACTATATGAACTTACTGTGACCTAGAGCAAATCAGTAACTTTCAATGCCAAGTGTCAATTTATTCTCAAAATAAACTATTGTAAATATTTAATTCTTGCCTGCATGGGAATTCTGCTAAGCATAATGTATACTGGCAACATGCATAATAGCGGAGTCAGTTTTTATCAGGTAGGAAAATGTCGGTTTGATAGCGTTGAAGTCACAAAATCAGACATCTTCAGTACAAATACCCTTCTTAATTACAGATATTTGAAAAATAAAACTTTGGATTCAGGTGGTTTAGTACATCTCCAGACAAATATTGTAAAAAAAAAAAAATTATTACTCACAAATAAGATATTTCATCACCAGAGGGCACTATCTTTCCAGGTTAAGCTATAACTGTTTTTCTTAAGTAGCTTTTCCTCCTGAAGACTTTTTCAAGAAAAAGGACATTTTCTTTATTTGTKTAAATAAATATATTCTGTCCATCTTCCTATTATTCTTTCTATACAATTACTGAGAAGATATCTAGGTTATTAGATTAAGTTTTAGAAACAGTAGTTAACTTTTTGAAAATAAAAAGGGTAAATGCTGCTGTACATTCAGATACCTCTTTATTACAGCTGCTAACATAGGAACAAACCTGCTTTTGAAAAACTGTCCTATGTTGCCATTGTCCCCTTCCAGAGGGGCCTTTGAGGTTTCTTGTCGAGGTTTCTCTACTCCCATCAACTAGTGTTTCCATAGCTGATGGCAGAGGTGTCTTGCAGTTTGCTATGCTGCTTGTCCACTGCAATGAAGCATTTATTTGGTGGCTTTTTTGAATTTGACCTTTTTTGACTGTTCTGTCTTGGTAACGATGTCTGAGAGCAAGAACTTGGCTTGCCACCTGCTGTCTTCCCCAAGAGTCCTACCTGGGACGGTAGCAGGGGGAATGAAAGTCACAGTAGTGCAGTCGCACAACAGCCAGACACTCCAGCTGCAGGAATCCAAGGTGGTGTTTCCTTATAGCATGAAATAACATATGGGGCTCTGAGACACAAGTAGCAATGTCTGTTCATGCTATATAGATCTCCATCCTTCTGTTTCTCTAATAACCAGAAAAGGCCTCAGACCTTTGGGTTGCAGATGCCAGTCTTGTGAGGGTTTTGTCTGGTTGTGTTGGTCCCTCTTCAAGTTCTGTTGATTCAGTTGCTTGGATATGATAATGAGAGCTCATGTCTTCTGGATTTGCTTGTCTTGTATTAACTGTATTACAGGAYGGTATTCCCTTCCTTTCAATGAAGGCCAAAGGACGTTGTGTTGGAGACTTCTATGACTGCAACCCATTGCTCACAGGAAGAACAGACAAGAAAAGAAATGTCTAGAGTGTAGATGCAGTACTCTGGAGTAAAACAGTGGTACCTCTGTCCACTGCATTTTTACCTTTTTTTTCCTAGAAGGTAATTTTTTATGACTGTTCCAATAAGGTAATATTGTTTATATATGGAATATATACAAGAGAGGCATTTATTTTTACTTATATATGTATTTGCAATGGTTAGTGTGGAACTGGAAAAGCTGTACCTTCTCTGAGCCTTTCTGRTTGGACTCAGGCCTATGCAACCTCTTTTCTGCTAGTGGATTTCTRGCACCTTCTTCCTTTTTCAGCCACCTTTGCCTGTTTTGGATCAGTCAGAGCAGCAGCTCTGGAACCTGCTGTAGTTACTGTCTTGAGCCAATGTTCCCTGTGATGRGAAAGCCTGCTAGCAAGCACTCAGCCCACTACAGGTTTTGTTTTTCAAGCATAAAGATTAAAATGACAATTCCTTAGATGCACACAAATATGTAACCTTACCAGGCAGGTCCTTGCTACCTTGTTCTATTTCTCTGCAGCCTCCCTTTTCCCTATGCTGCAGCTTTTTAACTGGCCCAAGTTCTTTAGGAAAGTTTCTGCCTGAGGTCCCTAATGAGGAGCTTTCTTCAGGTCTTTAATCCCCTTGAAGGAGTAACTGGAGGAAAGCTTCAAAGAACCCATTGCCTCCATTTGCTGCATGATTAGGGCCCTTCATCCTTCAGCTTTTTGCTCCTGCTCTCTGAAAGTAAATCAAGCTGTTGTAACTCTGTGGTTAGCTCTTACCTGTTATTGCAAACAGTAAATGGACAGATGCAAGATTTGTTTAAAAAATGTTAATTCTACATTTGCTTTGCCCTGACAGGATGGCAAAGACARGAGGTTGTTTTTCTGTGTGTTTCAAGTAATGATATAATGGAATGGCCATGGRGATTCTAGCAGCCCAAAAGGCCAGCAAGAAATGTCAACATTTTAGTAAATTTGATTCAAGCTAAGGATTTTTAGGAGGCTTCAACACTCCTGCTATGATTCAAGTTAGTGGTAAAAAAATTTTGTGAGAATGGAGTTGGGCAAGCCATGGTGGTTTTTGAAAATCCCACTTAGTTGCTGMAGACTTTCTAAATTCTGCTAAATTCAAATATTGCAGTGCCTGCTATAGTATCTTGCACTATGATTGTCCCCAAATTTAACAGTGACTATTCTTCTCTCAGTGAGAATGAATCTGTATCTTGAAAAATAGTTTCTAACTCAGTGTGCCAGCCAATGTTTAAGAACATGTCATTTCCAATGTATAGCAGAACTTGCAAGATCTTAGCAAAGAGGAGARGGCTTTGTCTTAAAAACTCTTCTGAAAATGTTTTTAGTTTTTGGTACCACTGTAGCAGTACCACTTGGATAGATGCTTGCTTGTTGTAATTGTTTTGCTGCTACTGACAGTATTTGTCAATGACTTGCATAACCACTGGCCTGTGGATATGCAGCTATAGTTCTGCTATTTTTCATCTGTCTTCACCAGTTATTGAGCATGGCATCCTCAAGTTGCAAGGCTGAAAAAGGTTTTGGTGAAAGTCAGTTTAATGTTGTGTCAAAGTGGGCAGAATTTATAAAGAGAGTTCAATCCCCAGGGACGAAGTAAATTCAAAAGTAGAATCTTTTTCTTCCCCAAGAGCAGAGCAGTGTTGAAGCCAGAGTGCAGGTTTGGTGTTTAACAACCCAGAAGCAAAGCTGTGCAAGGCATGTGAATTCTTGCAATGACCTGGCTTGAGCACTGCGGACTTGTTCAGGATAATACTTAGTGGTTGAAAGCTTACTTCTATCTTTTTGTTTTCATAAGACAATATTATGGCTTTATAAAACATCCAGATGAAAAGCTGAAGTTGTGCATATTTCGGAGTATTTTTTTACGGGTGCCCACCCTAGCTTTAAACGAGCTCACTTGGGTATCTATAGAAATGGCTCTGCAGCAGCATGAGGCTTGCAATGGGTAATTTSCTTTTCTATGAAGCAGCAGAAATGATCCTGGGCATCTTGTGGCCATGGTGAGAGAGATTCTGATACTTGGGCATCCACATTTTGAGCTTGCTTGGATCCCTACAACACATTGTCTGCAGAATAGCTACATCTCTCCRAATAGGGTTTTTAGTGGAACCAACCCAACCTGAATACTAGAAAYGGTTTTGAGTGACAGAACTGAGCAGCAGAATCAAGGGCTTATTGATGAGTGGGTTTTACTGGAAGCCGCTCTGGATTTTGCTGGATTTAGAGGCCAGCTCTTCTTTCTAATGAACTGCTATATAGAATAGCTACTTGGGCTGCAAAAGGCTTAAAGTAAAACGAAAATCAATGTCTAATGCAGCTTCATGAGGCAAATATTTCACTGCAATCTGACTCTTTTGCCTACCTGACTGTTTACTTTATGCAGGCTTTTTGTGGGAGATGATTTGGACTYGAACTGCAACTTGAAATACAGAGCTCATTTTGTGGAAGCTGAAAGGATGAGAAGGCAGCAGTGGAATCCTGCACACTGCTGCTAATGCAGAGGGTAGGCTTATGACCTGCTGCATTAGCATCCACCTAGTGTTGTGTCTCAGATATTCTCTCCAGTGCATATTAGTCATGGCTTAATAGTTGTTACAGATATTTTTATAGGAATAATTAATAGGRATTATAGGTATTAAACATGTACACAACTGGCAAAATCAATAACTCAAATCTGTCCAACTATATGTTTTTGTGCACATTTGCTATAGCTGTTCCTGTGGTCTCAACATTTACTATGTTTTTGTTTGGGGAAAGTTGTGTTCAAAAAGACAAGGACTGTTTAACTGAAGTTTATTTAAGGTCTGAAGCAAGAGCTCTGCTGTGACATGGCTTTTATGATTTATATGGACCAACAAGGTATTGACTTATCACTTCAACAGTCTACCTGAAAGGAAGAACAATATCAACTCTTCAGGATGTCACAGTTCTTAAATTTCCAGTGTCTGTACAGCATCAATAATTACATCTGACTTTTTCAAATCTCATGGAATGAGTCTTGAAATGAAATCCTAARTATGTTGTGAAAACACAAGTAATTCCAGACACGTTCCCTGACTCAGGCATTTAAGAGCACAAGGCATGCTTCTTCTCTGCTGCTTGTCCAGGCAGCTACATCTACACAAATGGAGTATCCAGTACTATTGGGTAGAATAGAGTTAAATGCCCACCTAAATGATCTCACTGTGTGAGACTGGAGGGTCAGGTTCATGGTACTTAACTAGAAACTTAAAACTTGGGAATGATGTTTCTCTGACTCATTCTTCTACCTGCACAGCTGTCAGGTTGCTGACATACAGGAGGCATATCTCTACTGCCTCTAAAATTAGAAGAGAGAATATGCTGAATGCCAAGAACCTGTAGAATAAGTTTAAAAAGTTCCTAGTGAGAATCACAGATCTTCAGCTTTTGTGCTACCTCTAATCTAGTAGCTTGTCTACATAGTAGGATTTATCTYGTGCTGAATTGCTTTGAAAAAGTCTTGTCTGCCCTGGGAAACTTGTTAATATAGTACCTGATGCCCTACTGTGCTTGGAAGCAGCAGTTAACTTGTTTTGTGGTTTGTTGTGTGTCTATTTGCCTGTGTTGGGTGGTGCTCTGGCAAGCCTCCATTTGCTCTCMTGTGTGGCTCAGGCCATCCAGCCCGTGTCACCTGTGTGCCTGCAGTTCCTCGGTCATCAGAAAGACTGCACTCCTTCCTTGGTGCTAAAAGTGGCTGCATTGTTCAATTCCTTTATTTAAATTCTCTAGACATCCTCACAATTTTTGTTGCTGTTTGTTCTTCCCCCTAGCCTACATCTAAGTACAGAATGCTCTAAGTACCCAGAGGACAAAGCTGYGAGGGCAGGAAAGATTCCCTGAAACACAGACATCACTGTGGGATTGTGTGAGGTTAATGGGGATGGTGAACCGGGTCACAATGTGTCTATTGTCAGAAATCTGCATCAGAATKCATGGATGTGAAACCAACTTGCAGAAAAACCAGGTACCCACTCTTCTGAAAGGCTGTAACAGTGAAGAATCCAAACTGTGCTTGTGCAGAACTAGTGTGGTTTGAGCTGGAGCTGGTCAGTCACCCATTCTGTGGCTAGTCATATAGTCCCACAAGCAACAAGGTGGCCAGTAGCCTGGCAGGGCAACTGGGAAGCAACACAGGGCTGGTTCTGCTCTGCCAGTCTTGCAGCTGTGCCCAGCTGTTCCTCAGTGCTCCTCCTGAAGCTGGAGACTTTCTGGCTGGGGCTGAGTAGTTTCTTTGATATCCTTTTTGGTGTGTGCTTAAGCCATGACTGTCTTAGACTGGGTTGCAGTTGTTTTTCACAGATTCACAGAATATTTAAGGTTGGAAGGGACCTCTACAGATCATTTAGTCCAACCTTCCTGCTCAAGCAGGCACACCTASAGCATGTGGCACCGGGTGGCATCCAGGCAGGTTTTGAAGACCTCCAGAGTAGGAGACTCCACAACCTCCCTGGGCAGCCTGTTCCACTGCTCTGTCACCCGAACAGTAAAGAAGTTGCTCCTCACCTGGAGACGGAACTTCTTGTGCTCCAGCTTGTGGCCATTACCCCTTGTCCTGTTGCTGGCCACCAGTGAAAACAGCCTGTCCCCTTCCTCCCTGCATTCTCCCTTCCTGAATTTATACACATGAATCATAGCCCTCTGAGCCGTCTCTTCTTCAGAGAAAACAGGCCCAGCTCACTCAGCCTCTCTTCATACGAGAGATGTTCCATTCCCTTAATCATCCTGGTTGCCCTTCTCTGGACCCTCTCCAGAAGCTCCACGTCCCTCCTATACTGGGGTGCCCAGAACTGAACACAGTACTCCAGGTGCGGCCTCACTAGAGCTGAGTAGAGGGGCAGRATCACCTCCCTTGACCTGCTGGCAACACTCCTCCTGATGCAAGCCAGGATCCAATTGGCCTTCTTGGCCACGAGGGCACACTGCTCACTCATGGTTAACTTAGTGTCAACCAGGACTCCCAGGTYCCTCTCYGTGGAGGTGCTTTCCAGCAGGTCGACCCCTAATCTAAATGCAGTGGCCCACTCTGCGGCAGCCTGACTGCCTTAATCTTGCAGTTTGTCTCCCTGGCCTTCCCAAGGCTGGCCCTGTGCTACCTTTCCGCTATCTTCAGCTTTCCTCCCTGCCCTGGAGCCCTCCCTAGCCTGTCAGACACAGCACTGTCTATGCTGCCTTCCCTGCAGCTCCCACCTGGCCGTACGGTGTGTTCAGAAACTGCCAGGCCTAATAACAGGAAATCTTATAGTAGAAAAGTATTTGAGGGCATGTCATTCTATAGCTCTTTAAAATATGCAGTACATAATGTATTTTAATCAAGCAGGAAATTGATTCAATTAATCAGTACAAGTCCACCCGCCCTCTCCTTCCTTGCATCCTATGTTCTAACAATAAGGAAACTCTAGATAGGAAAATTGCACACTTCATGAGGTGGTTTAAGAAGGTATTAATGCTGTTAAGCTTTMGTATGCTGCATCCTTGCTGAAAGACAGCTCTTACTGAACATGAGCCTTTACACTTGTTCCATAGGTTAAAGATTATTTTGGTGACTTACAGCAGCTGAACAGTCTTGTTCGCTTGTGGCAATCATGTACAATTTTTCTTTGTTCTAATTTTACTCTTACTGATGATCTATAACTTCTATCCATTCACTTAGATCTTTTAGGACTGCACTTTCTTAGTTTTGCTGACCGAGCACCCAGGTCAGGGATGTGTCCTCTGGTATCTGAGGCTTTGCAGGCAATTACTAGTCTGTCTGTTCTCAGCATCTGTGACACCCTTGAGAGCACTGCTACTAAATCTRTTCATGTCTTTAAAGCAGTTTAAAACAGTAGCCAAGCACCTTGCCCTGAGTTCAGCATGACAGGTACCCTTCCTACTAGCATGCATGCAACTAGAAAATTTCTCATTATTGGTATGGGCATGTCCAGGTGTTCCAAGAAATTACCCATGTTGGTTGCTTAAAGTACATTATTCTCAGTCTATYAAGTGCTACATGGCTCAAGGGATGAGAGGGTTTCTCAAGATTGAGAAATGATGGCAAGATCAGACACACAAAAGGTCTGTCTCAGGCCTCAGAATGACTGAGTGACAAGGAAATCACTGGCTCAGTAGGGAATATGGGGGCAGGGGTTGGAAGAGACAGATCTTAACCTTACTAGAACAGTGTTGTGGAAAATGCTTCTCCAGTGAACAAAAACRAACTTTGGATATGGCCCCAGGAAAATATATCACTGAACCCAAGTGTACTATACCYAGAACCTTCAATTTTTTGATCAATGTTAGTTTCTGCACATTCTTTTATGCAGGTATCCCTTATGGAGTTCCATAAGGAAGTATATCATCACCACCAGCAGCTTACGCATGACTGTCCTGCTTCAGATTGCTTTTTGACAAACCAGTCAGCTTAAAGCTTTGCTAGAAGCATTTTGGTACCTGCAGCTTGGATGAATGTGGAGGTCATATGGGAAGTGTGGGATTTGCTGCAATTAAAACTAGGCCTCCTTGGTCCTTGTCTCACYGGTTGCACTTTCCCTTCCTTACAAGGAGGACTGCAAGATGAGGAAAACATCTGACCTCTTGTGCAGCCTTCTTGCCGAAGGAATATCAGAATGGCACAGAAACACCATAGGTCTTGCACTTTGACTCTTGCAGCATAATCATTTTTTTAAAAATCCTATTACTTAGCAAAAAAAGATTTATATATTAAAAATTACTTGTTATATTCCTGGTGGCTGGGACTTGCTATGCAATAAGCATCTACTTGGAGCTGTGAGCTGAGAGGCAGCAAGTTCTGGGCTGCGGCAGGTTTCCACCATAGGCGTCTGGATCAACGAAGGCAGACAAGCCCCTTGCCTCACTGCGTGCRGGGTGCAGCTGCTCACAGGATTGAGCTGGAGGTCTGTAGGCCCCRTCTTTGCTCTGCTCCTTGCCCAGAGGCACCAGGCTCTCTGCACGCTGGTGCTAGACCTGCTTCTTGTGCTGTGAGGTAGTAGCTCATGTTTGGGACTTCCTGCTTGTTGGCAAGAGCTGCTTTGGAGGGTTCCCATTTCAGCTGTGCTGGGGAAAATACAACCTGCATTATTGTTAACTTGGTTCTGGATAATCTGAGGTGTACCTAGGTAGTTTGCTTTTGCTGGGGAGTACAGTTGTTGCTTTAGGTRAAGAAGTCCTTAATAAAAGGTTAATGTTTAATGAGCTCTGACTTCCGTTAGATAAGAGAKAAAGATTGCAAACAAAGCATATAACCCTTCCCAACACTCAATTTCATAGCTGTTAAAACACCTCAGTCATTCAATAAATTGTATTACAAGTCATAGACAAGGTTTTCTTCAGTTCTTTATGATTTTTACTGACTGAACTCATTTTATTTCAGTCAACCTTGACAAACATCAAACATTAGTAAAACATTAATTCATTGTTTAATGTAAAGACAACATAGCATACATTAAAACTTGTGATCAAAAAAGCCAATGGGAGTGACAGGTTAGTTAGCTGGTTGCTACTTGCTGTCTTGACAGCTATTGACTTTTCAAGATTGATGCATATCATGTGTGTTGAGTCCAGGGCCTTTATAAATGGTGCTGAAGAGCGAAGCCAGTGGCTGAGCAARGGACAGCATATGAAACTTAGTGAAGATTCTTCTTTTACCATTTTTCTTTAATACACTCTAAAGACTTGTTTAAAATTGGAAGCTGAAACAGAAGAGCAGCTTTTCAAAGCTGCTTTGGGAAGCTGCAGTAACTCCAAAATACTCAAATAGGAGTAATATGTGCATTTGGGCCATCACACCCTCATCATCCTATTGTAATAGCAGGCATGCTAAGGAGATTTGTAGTACTGTTCTACTAGGCTTTTTTTCCTGACGTCTTTTTAATGGTCTTCCAAGTGCTCTTTGACAACCATACTTAAAGTTAGAAAAGATTACCTACCATAATTATGTTTTTATAGCTGCCTCATTTAAGTGAAAGGTATCAAGAGCATGTCAAAACATATGGTTTCAGCATAGTTGATTAGAGCTGTGTAATCTTTTATCTTGATGTATATCTTGTAGCATAAATACTGAAATCTATTAGAAAAYTGCATTTGAGTTAGGCAGCAAAAGGGGAGAAGAAACATCTCAATTTTCCTTAAGTAACCTTCATATGTGATTATTTTTGCTTTTCAAACAATGTTAAGGGAATCACCATTAACCCTCTGAACTGTGTTTCATAATGGTAGTGAAAATGCAAACCTGGTGAAAGTAAAATGATCTATAGGTGGTACATCCAATAGCAGAAGGATTTTGTATTTGGGGCCTCCTTGTTGCTGTTAAGTATAATTGGGTATTAAGAACAAATCTTTTTATAACTTTATTCCTTCTGGACTTGAAGTACAGTCCTGTGATATGACGGTCTTGGTGCTCAATAAATAGAGGTAACAAAAGTAAAACTGTTCTAGTTTTAACTTGTGCTACGGAGTTGAAATGACTTAACTCATCCGAACAGTGGTGATCACTTCCTTCACTGAGCTGTGAAAGACTTTGTCCCTTCTAATCTCCTTGTTGTCCAGCTCTGTCCAGGTGCTCCTGTGCAGCCCCAGAGATAAGAACTGAGGTGCTTGGACTACACTGGAAGGTGATAATAAAATAAATTACTGCTGTGTTTTTGGTCACAGGAGCCAAAAGTACACCACTAGGGGTATATAAGTGGCACACCCAAGTAATTAGGTTACAGTCCCTATGAATGTAAACTGTCATGTCTGATTGCTTTGTAAATCAAATGAATAGTGGGAAGCTGAGTTAGAGAGGCATATCCTGTCTTGAACKACTACTTTTTTTGTAAGTATCTGCTTAGCTGTCTGTAGGAATGTGTGCCACTGAATAAAACATAAAGCCCAAGCCTGCTCTGGAATTTTTAAATCTGTTTCACTCAAAGCAAGTCAAAGGAAATGATTTTGTGTTTTTATTCCCCATTTTACTTGAGAAAAGGAGATGGTATTTGTAGCTTGGTCCCTCCTGGTTTGATCTTTATTCTTTTAACTGAAAAAGAAGAGGCTCTAATTCCACTCTCCTGACTTAGCTGAAGTTAGAACCAACTAGGAATTCATTAAGTATTCATCCTGCTTCTATAGTGAAATGTCAAATAAATTAGGGATTAGTGATAAGTATTTCCATTATAGGGAGGGATCTGTGCCTCTCAGAGGATGGCAGTGCTGCAGCAGGGATGGGTGAGTAGGGCAGATGGGTGGGTGAATGTGCAGGGCTGTGTGGTGAGGCCCCTTTGAGGGGCCTCTTGTAGCCTCTCCATGAGGGGAGCTGCTCTGCTGCTCTAGGAGCTTCCTTCACATCTCTGCTTCCCCTCTTGAGAGGAATGGCCCTTTGGGGAGGGCGTACACCTTTCCTTCCCTTGCCTTTTGTCAACAATAAATGTGCTAGTGTGTAAGCTGTTTGATCAGAGCAATTGGACTAGCCAAAGTCAGTCAAACACATGCCTAAAAACATATGTATGACAATTAATTTGGTCTAACCAAAATCACTGTTGGTGCATGTGTACAGATGCCATTTGGAGATAATACAGCCTCATTGAATCTGCATTCACTTCGAAACTAAAAGTTAAATCATCTGGTGTTTCTGTGAGGCCTTGGTTCAGTGCTGTTTATTAGATGACTGAGGTAAACTATGAATTCCCTTCAGTGCCCTTCCAGAGCTTCCTCCTGAAATGGTGCCATGAGAAGTGATAGCTCTGAGCTCAGTGTGCTGAGTAGAGTGAACTACTGTCTTTAAACCATCTTGAGTCCTGTTCGTTCTTAGGCTGCTTTAGTTTTAATATGGGGCAGAGCAGATTTGGACTAGTCAGCTGTTACAGCTGTTTATGGCCTCTGGCAAGCAGATGTGCTGTCTCTGTCCATGTATGGGCAAGAGGAATGTGTKGCTTCTAAATATCTCCATCTGGTAACTGATAACTGTCTTCCAAGAGAGGAATTCTGTGAATATTTCTAGTCACCTTTTACTATAAAAATAATAAGAAAGGGTAGAAGCAGAGCGAGGGCTGTTTCCTGAGAGCCCATCCATCTTGATCAAATGTGGTTATACTGCTTTTAAAAGAAGTACAAGCACAGTTTCAAAAATTACTCCTGGGACTAATTCATGTCTCTTTAGCTAGACCTGAAAGTTGAACCAAGCACYGTCTCTTTCCTTCGTGATTTATGGCTGTGGCTTTTGCTGGCAARTTTTAAGGACTAATCAGCAAATCTAGAAAATCAAACCTAGAAATGCAGATGGAAAAAGCTTGCTCTTGCCCATCCCTTGTGTAATTCTTAACCAATAAAAGGAAAAAAATACTTAGCTACTTGAATTTGGGCTGTTTTGCTGATGTCAGATGCAAGCCACACCATCAGACACTTCTGAAAATATATTTATTGACAGATCCTCAAGTGCCATAGAGAATTTAGTAGAGAATAGTAGACTATAGTAGAGAATAACAACATAAAATTAGAAATAGCAACTCTTGGGACAAGGTACACTTAAACACACACAAAACCCCAAAACCTATTTTTATAGGTTTAAACCTATAGGTTTAGATTCAARAGAATCCACGACATAATATAACATCCTGCAAAAGTATGTCTTTATAGTCCACTACAAATACAGCTTTCTGATGTTGTGGAAGTGTTAGMAGGCTCTGTTTCTGCTTTTCTTATTTATCTCCCCTGGCTGCTGTATCCCTTTCTCACAGAGTCATTTCATTCTCAGGTTATTGAWTCAAAGTTGGACATCCTGTGTGTCCCTCTATATACTGTATAGAAAAAGATCATGGCATTGATCCCAACGGTTATTTAGGATGTTACTGGTTTGGTGCTTAGCGAAGAGGAAAGGAATGGGGTTAAGGAGCAGGAAGAGTTGCATGGTGCTGCTCCTGCTGCTGTGGGCACTGGCGTGGGGCAGCAGGTGGGATGCAGTGAAGGGCACTGGTGCTGAATCTGCTCTGTGTCAGGCACTGGAGGTGCTGAGGCAGGACTTAAGCTCAGGATTAAGCACATGGACGTTCCTGTGTGAAGTCCAGGGAGCAGGTTTAAATTGATGCTTGCTTTTGCTCTGCAGTGGAGTAAATGTGCTTGTACCGCTGCCTGCAGCTGGGAAGTGCATTTTAGCAAGCTGCTTTTAACTGCTTTCCAGCAGAAATACACTACCTGATTGTAACAGCACGTATGGATTCAACACATACTAATGCATCAAATGTGGATGCAAAATTACCAGTTTGGGAGCTATGCCAAGAAGGAGCTTAATTAAACAGACAGCATAATTATACAGCTGTTTCAGATATCCCTATAAAGGACAACTTGCCCAGAAAGCTTCAAATACAAACTGCAGTTCCTTTTCTTTTTATACCTCTTGAATAGAAGGCAATATGGATGAATCTTGTCATTGTAAATGCAGAAAACATTTATCTCTTGTCATTCCCTTGGCTTATATGCATATTCATTTAACTTTTTTCAGTGGAAAAGAGACAACTTGAAGTGGCAGAAAACACTTGTTAAAGTATAAACGCTTGAAAAAATGCCCAATATAGTGAACTGAAGCCTTATGCCAAGGCTATATACACAAGTACAGCCTGTAAAAACAAGTCTAATGGCCTCTGCTTCCTTTCTGATGCAGACAGCCTGCAATCAGAGGGGGCTCAAGGAGAGCCTTACTCAGTGATAGTCTGAGTGTTCAGAAGCAGGATGGGTTTTTGTGATTTGAACTCTTGCAAGTTACAGAAAAAGTATTTCTTTGCTGTAGGTCTGCCCCTGAAAAATGGCTCATCTCTGTTCATCCTTCCACTTAAGGACAGCAGAAATCCCTCTTTCAATACATCTTGCATCTATTCCAGAAAGGTGTGAAGTGGCACATATGCATCATGCCAAAAATAATGGACCATCTGTTGTTAAAATTGTAGCCCAGAAGGCACTTGGGCAAGTCTTGAGATGAGAGGGTACAGTGAGATGGGAAGATGGATAATATCACAGGGATCTTTTGGCAGTTGAAGCTASTCCCTTAAAATAAAGGTTGATCTGATCCCACTGTACTGGTTGCAATTTAGGGGAAAGAGAAAGGAGAAGAAGGAAAAAAGGAAGGAGAGCAGGAGAGGGACAATCTTTAGATCTTTTCCTAGTAATGAATGCCAGTGTTATTTAAAAAGGTATTATCCTTTTAGCTTGGAGGCAATTGATCCAAACTGTATCCAAATGTAATCCTCTGAATAAGCAAAATCCACATATTTCTCATGGTTTATTCCTTCTGTGCTCCTGGCTTGAGGAAGGAAAGCCTCTGAGGGCAATCAAGGCTTAATCAGAGTGACTAGGAAAATGCAGCATTTAAGCATTAGGCTGAAGGGACAAGTGAAATAAGAATACACAATTAGAATAAAGGGTTGAAATTCTGGCAAAGATGCTCAAATGTTCTTTACTATGTATAWGGATTCCAGCTGCTATTAATTTAGTTGCATTATCTTTCCATTGAAGATTTTTAGGCATTAGTGTTCTGAATGATAGAGAATAAAAGCATTTCTACTAGAGGAAAAACAAGTGTTATCATAAGAAAAATAATTGGTAGCATAATAAAATCTTTTGAGTCTGAAATATATGGCAGAGTAATAGCAAAAGTAGAAAATACTCCTAAAGACGAAGAATATAAACCAATGTGTTTCCAGCTATGTTGCCTCTGAGCAGAAAACACTTGAGAGTAAATGATAAGATGAAATGCATTTTGTCTGTGCAATGTGTTGCTGCTCAAACATGAGCAGTTCGTAGTGTTGTATCATCTGCAAAACTAGCATTGGGGGTGACCATTAGCTCCGTGGAAGCTGTCCCGGGATGATTTGATCTATGTATGTGGCTCCTGGCAGCTTGGTCTGTTCTTGCAAGCAGATTGAGATAGAGGGATAATTTAACCCCATGTAACTTGTTTTCTTTCTGTCTCGGTTATTGACAAAATGATCTTCTGTAAGGCTAAAATCTGAAAGGCTCCTCGATACCCAAATCATTTAATTGCTGTTTTGACTATGTAATTGATCTTAAAGAAAATCAACGTTTATACTTAATGTAATACCCTTTAGAAGGAATAGGTACCAAATGGAAAGAGCAAGTGTGAAGCTGTGGTAAGTCTATGTCTCTCAGGTGTTTGGTCAGTACTAGATATAGTCTAATCTAGTTTACTTTCATCTGGTTTGGGGATCTTGAGCTGTACACTAATGTTCAATATAGGAAAAAAACCACAAACTTAACACTTAGGCTTGTTATTTCATTGCTGCTGTTTTAGAAGGTCTCAAGACTGCAAGTATGGTAAGGGCTGTCCTTTCTTTTAATTGTTTGCCTTTGAAAAATTTAGTTTGATAGTTTTGTGCTACAGGATATGGATTCATCACTACTATTTATTAAAAATGTCTAAAGATATCAGTGAAATTATACACACGCTGGTCTGTTACCTATTTCAGTTTGTCAGGTGATTTACATGCTGGCAGTTTTACTGTGAACGTTAGCAATCCCTGTTGCAACCTGGCCATGTGCTTTAGCTGCAGAGCCCAAGCTCAGGTCCATTGATTCATCTCTGCTATATGTTCACTAAGCACCTTTCTGGAATAGATGGAAGTTGTTAGGTATGTATACTTCTACTGGGAACTTAAGCTTTCATGGGACTTTTGCTGTTGTGATGAGAACTATCTTTACTACTTTAATAAGTTAGGAATATGTTGTGAATGAAGGTCTGGCAAAAACTTTTAGTTTTCACTTTGCTGCACTGAGATCTTTAAGTACAGACTTSTAAAAGAGACTAAGACAGGTTCCCTCCTGTAATCTGTCAATCCCTGTCCTCACTCCTGCAAACCTTCAAGATGTGTTTAATTGATTAAACATGAGTTGGTGGTGCTTATGCCAAGTCGGGCACTGAAGCGAGGCCAAGGAAGTCAGACTGCTGGTTTGAGCTCCCTTTGGCAGTTAAAACTTGTCCTGTGCCAGAATCCATGTGCAGCAGTAGGTGCTTCAGAGCTAGGAGAGCGTAGGAGAACATCATYACATGTCTGTGTGGAGCAGCAGTAGGTGCTGTAAAGCTGAGGTGTGTGACCAGAAATGGGGTGTGCAGATGACAATTCACCCTGGCAGAAGGAATCCAGCCCAGCTGGGCTTTCTGCTCTGAGGCCTTCTCTGCAGGCCCTGGGYTGTGCCAAGGAGACCTGCTGGCTCCCTCAGGGCACATTGGAGGACTTCCAGGTCTTTCCAAATGGTACCTTGTAGGTTATCTCCTCTGGAGAACRAAGCTCAGAGGAGACCTTGCTGCTCTCTACAACTTCCTGAAAGGGAGAGAAGGAAAGCATATTTAACTTTATAAATCTAACCTTTAGAGAGATATCTCATGTTTATAAGCTATATAAGAGATTATAAGATTATACTTCTACATTTCTCTTTAATTTCCATATTGGTGTTCTGTGTTATTGATACCTTGAACTTGCATTTCCTTTTGGAGTACCTAATGGAAATAATGAAGGAAATAAAATCCTTGAAGAGCTACTTGATGCTCCATAGGAGGGGTCTGCTATTAATTTTGTGCAAGTCTTTGCACACATTAAGAGTATGGTGGTGTCAGCAACCTGCCTTGCAAGCACAGCGAAGAGCTCATTTCTGAAAAGTGACCTACTCTTCTGCATTTAATCAATTTAATTTCCAGCTTAAAATTTTCTTGGAGATGCTGGCTACTATTACGTTTTAGTTTGYGTCATGCTAGATTTTAACAAGCAGGAGTCAAACTAAATCTGCCATAGGCCATGTGGGAATTAGGAGCTAACGCTTGGGCAAATACTGGCCAAGATTCATCCCTAACACCTGTGCTGAGTAGTCCAGGAGTTATGGAAACTATCTGAAAACCTTTAAAGCACTGCAAACTTTTTTGACTGTTTATTTTCACCCAGCTGCAAAACAACCTTACTATATATCCAAAACAAAGAATTGGGGTTTATTAGTATTTTTGTAGTTATTAGTGTTATGTTGTACTGAAAGTTGCTTTTTCTCTCACTGAAAGAAACAGCTTTCTAATTAGCATGAGTTATCAGCAAAGTTGGTGATGAGATGCACTGACATTTTAGTTCCCTTGAAAGGCAATCAGTAAAACTTTGGTGACTCTGAAAAAGGTCACATTTTTGCTTCAGCAGAACAGCTGTGCCTCTATTTTATACTTTAAGGTACATTATGTGTAAGATGAAAAACTTAGAGATGTAAGACGTACGTCTTAAACAGTATGTAGTTTTAAGGCAAAATGTTCATTGGAAGTGTATTACAGCTTAGAAATTTTATCTTAATCTTTAATCTTATCTCTATCTTTTATCTTTGCATTTTTTTTGTATTTTAGACATTTACTTCTATATGAAACTTTCATGTAGCACTGAATCATTTCTATCATATGTTTATGACAATTAAAACAATTTACTTAAAGCTATTTGGAATGAAGAAGGGCAGATGCGTMATACTTGGTGTGGGGAGCTAAGCAACATGCCAAAGCAATGAACAGTCAATTCCTGGCTGCAGATCATAACT
This sequence comes from Nothoprocta perdicaria, assembly GCF_003342845.1. Classification (NCBI taxonomy): domain Eukaryota; kingdom Metazoa; phylum Chordata; class Aves; order Tinamiformes; family Tinamidae; genus Nothoprocta; species Nothoprocta perdicaria. The sequence goes on along the minus strand of NW_020456087.1, from coordinate 8,372,713 downwards.
TTACCTTTTACCTTTAGTTGCTCCCAATTTAATAAACAATTTTATAAATACTTGAATGTAAGAGTGATGTTATAGATTGATTTCTGTGCATGGATGCATATTGCTGGTTGAAGAAATTGATTAATTTTCAAGGCCATTATCAGAGCAAAGCTGACCAGGGAGAAACCTGCTGGTGACCTTAGGATTSTATCTGGAGGTCAACTTGCTTGTGAAGCTCCACAGCCTGCCTGGTTGCCCTGTTTGTTTGACAAGGCGGTGATAATGTATTTGCTCTGTCTTCGTTCCTATAGCATAATTCTCCTTTTTTTCTTGTAGACTAGCCTATTTCTTTGTACTGCTGGTCTAATGCCTGTTCCTTTCTCATGGTTAGACATGGTCAGGGAGTGAAAAAAGAGGTTTAAAACAGCCCCTCTAGTCTTTCCTTAGAATGAGTGAGAGGCTTGCATGAGTCTTGTTTAAGTATTTTCAAAGTAGTGAAATGAAAGCTCTTCTGGATCTGAACACATCTGGACTTAACGGGGTTATGCAGAGGGAGTGAGTGGTTGCAGAAGGTAGTTTTAGAGTGCAGAGCAGCCAAGTTAGAGCCCAAGTTCAGCCTCTGAAGCTAGGCAGGAAGAAGCACAGCCTGTAGTTTAAATGAGAAGCTTCAGGACAATTTTTTTCCAGTACATCAGTGCATCTTCCTTTTAAATTTCCTCACAGCAGGTTATGAGAGTTTATTGACCCATTGGTCAGCACACTTGGGCATAAGTTCCTTGTCATCTGCCTGGCTGCGCTCTGCAGTTTGGAACATGGAGCACTAGATGTTGCACAGCCCCACAAGTGAAAACGGGAGCTTTTGAGCATTGGCTATGATAATGGCTAAGGGGGTTAAGCACCATAGTGTAAAAGGGGTGCTGTAATGCAGCAGTATAAAGGACTTTGATGGAAATGAGCTTCAAATGGAAAGAACTCAGTCTGTTCAGGAGAGAGGCTGTGGCCTTTTGTGGTGGCTGTGGCTCCCCTGCTTTGAGCAGGTGCTGAGATCAGCATTGCACTGGCACATGACCAGCCTCCTGGGTAGGTATTTTCTGTGCAGTTCCTCTTACTAGTGTTTTTCATATGCCAAAAGCTATCCTCAGGTCTTGTTATTTCTGAATTAGTGAAGAGCTCTCCAGTAGTCACTGATGGTAAAATCTCAAGATGAAGGTCAACAGAGGGTCACATGCTCAGCACACAAATTCATTTCTGAGCAAAAATGCTTGGTAATTGCAGGAGGCATGTGTCAAACTTTTTTCCCCCTTGGCCTTGTATCCATAGTAAACATTTCTGTTTTGCTGTCTTGCCCATGCAGAAAATCCCCTAACCTCAGAATATATGGTTAGAGGTATGAGTTCTATGGGAGCACTACCATAGGCAAAGGGAAAATAGTCACTTCTGTGTATTTAGATGCTTTACTTTGTTGGCTAACATTTCTTAGCCACACTCAGAATCCAAGATTCATCTGCAGTTTTAAAATACCTTGTATGTATATTTTTGCATGAGTGATTGTATTCTATTATTTTATAAAAAGCCTGAAGGTTTTAAGGGCACTATTTATTAAAAACAAAGATTCAGGAAGGAGATTTCACTATAAAAAGCCCAAATGAAGAGAAACTAATTGGAGTTTATTTTCTAGTTTTCTTCTCTTGTCTTTGTCTTCTAATTTTGCTGAAAACTTTGGCATTTGGACATTCTTTTATTTGTCCTGAACTTGTTCCTTTTTTCTTTACCTTATATGCTGACAATTCCTTAGTACTTTATTTGTCCCAAGAAATAATATCCAATCCCCCAACTCATTCTCAAAACGGTCTGTGCTGTCTGTAGCTCCTCATTTTGGCAACTCTAACTTGACATCTGGTAGCCACAGAACTAAGTGGGAGCTGGTAATTGGAGTTTGGGGATCACAAGAGTGCTCTCATGTCCCTTGCTTTAATAACATTTCCTATGTGAAGTGATGCTGCAGAGATGCTGTTTGAATACTGGTCTAGCTGACATAGTTGCACTTYGACTTATCTAAATTATGTACAAAGAAGTAACTTCATAATGATTTTTGATTTGCTACTTTAGATAATATAACATGATTTAATGATGATGCTAGTGTATTTTTGATGTTATACCCTCACTATTTCCATAATCTCYTTCTGGATAAACGTGGGTAGTGTGACTTTCACTGGGACAGTTCCTTGGAGGAGGATTGCAGGATTAATCCCTGAGGAGGTGCTGTGTTTGTTTATAGTACATAAAAAGCTGGTGACACTCTGAAGTGTAAGCGCATTTGGGGATTAGCCATGCTAATGATCTAGGAAGCTGAACTCAGTCCAATGAAGGAGAACTGAGTGAAAATAAGGACAAAAATGCAGCTGGCTTGTGGGTAGGGGGAAAAGGAGAAAGTCTCTGAGTAAGGCTAAGGAACCAGTTATGGAGCTGTTCTTCATTTCTGCTTTTTTCTATAGGTTTGGCTCTCCCTGTCCAGCATTTCTGTCCTGAGCACTTGCTGTGAGGCCCTTCTTTCCTTTGCCCTTGTTTTCTTTTGCCTTACCAGTGGAAATCATTTGGCTTTCTGCTGCAAAGAAAAGGAATTTGGCTTTTTGCTTGAGCTCAGTTCTACAAGGGAACCTGAGGATGAACTTGAGCGGTTATATTTGATGGAAAACTCAAGGGAATGTCCTTCTGCCTGCTGCTTAACTCATGCTGTGTAACTTGGGTTAAGAAATCCTCTCCATCCCCAGCCCTACAGTCCTCGTGTCCCTGTTTCCCTCCTAAGCTACTGGAGCTGAATTAAGATRACCTCTTATAGGCAAGATACAATGTGCTTTCTGGGGAACAGTTTATTTTTTGACTTGATTTGATTTGTCATAATGCTATTTTTATGAGTGCACTTTTTAAAAGCTTTTTATTTAATCCAGACTTTGATTTGTTTGTATCAGTCTGTTTCCCTCTACGTTTCTTATGCAGCTCTAAATTTGAGAGAGCACCATTACCCTGACATTTTATTTGGGCTGGATTTTGTATAAATGTAATTAGACTTTATCACCCTTCTGTTAGACAGTCAACATAAAGTTATTTCTTTTCTCTTTGGTATAAAAAGCTCCTTGAAAATGGTTTCCTTTTAATTACTCCTGAAGATATTCGTATTTGAATAAGGCTGCAAATGTCAAGCCTCTCAATGAGTCAGGGCTAAAATGTTAAAAACCAAACTATTGCCCGAGTGTCTCCCTCTGGCCTGTTCCTATGAAGAGCCAAGAACCTGCTTTTAGGTGCTGAGCACCTYTCTCCAGCATAGAGCCGGGGAAGCTGAAATTGCCTAGTGCTTAGCAGAGCGATCCCATACCAGGCAGCTTGAATTAACCAAAATTATGATTAAATCTCCAATCCAAAGAGACTTTTCACAAATTAAATAGCTTAATATAGTTGATGGCTTCATTTTAGAAAAGCAGAGCCGAAGCTGACTTGAGTTCCATATCTGTCTCACATTGCTATCTATTTGGAGGTATAAATTTAGTAATGGTTACCCATGTAACCCATGCATGGAGAGGGATCGGTGCAAAGCACATAGTAATGAAACTATAGAGCTGTAAAGGCTTGCTTAGGTAACTGGGCCTATGGTACCTCTGTTTAATATTTTCTGCTGCCTCTTATCTCTCCTCCCTTGAGCAGTGCTGTGGCACATCAATTACTATTCATTTTTACTAGGAAAATGGGTTGAGCTGTGGCAAGTGAGGGAGAAAGCCAGACCACAGAGYTTATTGTTATGAAACTCTTTAGCTTCTAATGCTTCTATTTCTAGAATGCTGTGGTGTTTAAACTCAYGGAGGCAGCCTGATCCTTCCTCTAAATCTTTGATTCTTCTTACTGTCTTCCTCCTCCTTTCAACACCAGTGGTCAGGTGTTCCTGCCACTTTATTCTTCTGTTTTGCTGTCAGTGTCCTGAGGGAGAAAAAGCATAGGGCTGTTCTGCAAGCACCTGCTGATGGAGGGGATACTAATACTATCTAATTTGAACAGTTCTAACAGAATTTGCAGGCTCAAGCCCTATAAACTTTTGGTTTAGTCCATTTTATTCCCTTTCCTGGGGATTTTCCTCTCAAGTGGGTCAGATGGTGAAGGGCTGGCCAGGTGGGATGAAGCTGGAGTACCTGACGAAGGAAAACAGCCTTTCATTTAACTTGCATCTGTCCTTCCACATGTCCCTGATATTTTTCATGCCTGACTGTCAGTTTAGGAAGGTTAAGCCTGTGCAAAGTCACAGGCAAAGTCACCGCACCATGCAGCGGAGAAATCCACGTTTAGCATTAACCCAGTTCATTCTGTGGCTACAGGACTCTGTATCAAAGCTTAGAATTGGGCACTAATCTCAGCTCCTTTGTCACTGCCAATGCTGCCCCTCCTCAGAGGGTTTAGCTTGTGGAGACATCTGCTTGGGGTTATATCCTGCCCTGTGGGCTCTTGGTAGCCACCACGCTGGCTCCCCTCTGCAGGCTCTGTGCACATTTCAGAGCAGACGCCTTGGTAATGTCCCTGTACCTGCATCTTCTTGCATTTGTTCTAACCTTCAGTCCAAGGTGACTCTCCTCATATATTGCAGTTGTGTTTCTTACTTGATTCTCCAAAGCACTTGCAGCTCTTCACTGTTAGCGGATGCATGATTGTAAATGGTAGTTTTTCTATTCTGTATGTTACATTTTATTTATTAACATCAGCAAACAATTTTCCCAAAGCCATAGGTATCTCTCAACAGTTTAATATAAGTGTTCAGTATCCATTTATACATTAATCTTTCTGACTAGTTCTATGATCAAGTTTTAATCTAAAATGTGATTACTATGATTGAAGTATGTCTAATGTCACTCTTTATTGCCTTTGCAATTTCACCAAAATAATTTGAAATGACATATTTCTTTATCAAGTGTTTCTATAGCAGGAGATATAAAGTGCTGGCATATTTAAAATAAACTTTTTCCAAGATATAGTCAATTCAGGCTCACAAAATAAAGCATGTCATCTTGTCTTTTAATGGTAAGAGCACAAAACGGGGAGGCAGCTGCTGCATTTATTTAGAGAGACTAACAACCAACCAGTAAAGAAAAACCTGCATTTGGGGGACTTCTTTTTTAAAGCAGAATCTGATGTCAGCAATATGAAGTGCATTGCAGGGCACAGTAAGTATTGTACAAAGTGGGCATGTTTGGCACTTTGTACTTCTGTGCTAGATTTTAAAAGAAGAAAAAAAACCTCTCTTCAAAAGGGTAAAAAGCCTGAAGAATTAGGATGGGAGCTGAAAAGAAAAACTTCTGAAAAGTGGGAGTCAGCATTCTTGGTACAGCCATAAAAATACACTGAAGAGGGCAGGATGGGTGGAAATGTGAGAGCTTAAATTGTTTAGCTCTTTGGATATGGTGAAACAGCAGATGCAGCCTCCCTACAGGAAATTCAGTCATTCAACAGAGCATAGATGTCTCTAGAAAACTTTTAGTATTGCTTATCACTTCCTGATAATATTGCTTAGGACTTCCTAATATAAGCAATTGAAGCTAAGATTTACAATTTTAGCAGAGAATAAACCTGAGATTAGAACTTAACAGGTTGGGGTTTTCTGCACTTTATTCTATTTTATAGTATAGACATGCTGCAGGGACAGCTGCCCTGGCAGGTTGTGTTGCAGAAAGTCATGCATCAAAAGGAATGTAGTTGCAGTCACAGGAAAAGCTTATGCTCTTGTGTGTCCCATCTAAGGTAGGGACTATGTTTACACAGATATTCATACATTGCTCTCATGCTGGATTTCATCCACAACACAGCGTCCCCTGCATGAAGCTCACGTTCACAGGGCACATTTTATTGTTCTAACAACAGCCTAGTGCAATATTATGTTTATTCAGCTGAGATTTGAGCAAGCTTCAATATTTTCTSAAGTACTTTCCTTACTATTTCAATTAATTCTGAAGACTTCATTATTCTTATAAAAATAGGTATGAAATACAGCCACTTGAGGAGGTTTATGACTGTAATTATTTTCCATTTTCTTGCTTATTCTCTGTGCATTTTCATACCAGTATAATGGAATTGAAGGACAAGGTTATGTTCATTGTCAGACATTCATGAAGGAAAGTCTTCAGAGCAAATTAACATTTTTAGGTCAGCTTTGGAGAAAATGGTTTTCAGTAAAGATGTAAAGATAGAATGACAGACCTCTGTAAAAGGCTATGAAAGCAAATCTGGGAGTTCAGATCATTTATTCCATTAAATCCGTTGCTGTATTATATAACCAATTTGCTTCAGGTTTCCAAAGCTGCCTTTCACAGAAGCACAGCATGACTTCATGTTTCTCTTCAGAACTGAAGTCCCAATTGTCTTTTACATGTGTACAACGCAACATGGAAAGTCTGAACTCTGGTCTAGACTGCAATTCAGGTAAACTTSAAGGACAGGAACTCAAGTACTAGAATTCAAGGCTGTCATCTGGGAATGGAAAAATATAGCATTCCTTCAGACACAACACTGGGAAAGCTATTTCCACTATTTTTTTTTCCTGAGTAAATGATACCATATCTGTAATTTTCCTAGCYGAACTTGGGTAAAATATTTGGAAAAAGAACACTTGGGGGAATGCTGATTCAGCATGAATTCTGAATAACCTGAATAAAGCAAAACCCAACAGTCTCTTAGCATACTAAGAGCCTTTCTTTAAAAACAGAACATCTGAAAAGGCACTGATCCCAACATAGGGTGTTGCTTTGTGTGAATTGTGCAATTACTCCCCCAGTGAGGAACTGTTGCCCTTAATACCATGTGCTTTCCTGAACTGGAAAGTTATTGAAAAAGGGAATATTTAAATGGAAAGCTGGCTTGCTTTGTTAYTGTACCATGCAGCCAGATATAGCTCTTCATTTTCCCAGATGCATGTGTTTCCAATAGCTCTCCATCATATTTTAGTGTTTGCTGTATATACCTCTTGAAGGCATATTGTATTATAAGTACATGGAATGTCAGTATTTTTTGGAGAAGTATACTATGTTTATGTGCATTTCTTACTRTGAAGCATTTTTTCAGCAATGAGTTATTTTTGTATCTTTTATGCTTCCATATTCTCCTATAAAATTTGAACAGAACTGCTACTCACTGTAGTAAACTGATGCTGGACGCCAACATAAAACTATTTTACTACTCACTGTTGTGCTGTTTGTGAGCCTGTGACAYTGATATTGGATGCTCCTGGTGAGGTCTTCCTGACCTGCTATTTCACAGGAATTTTAGGGCTCCTCTGTTCTAGCCACASCTGCTTATCTGGCATAAATTTGTTTTCTGAACATGTGTCACTGATCTTTGTTTTACAGGTATTTAAATAGCAAGTAAATGATGCTGCATGCTATTGTTTAGCCCTTTAATAAACATCAGGACACGTACACATTTGTTAAGAGTACTTGTGTATCTACATTTGAATTGTAATTATTGGAAAACTTCAGACCTAAACATATATTCTCTAGAAGACTACTAAAATGCTAAACTGTAAAATGAACTACAAAAGCAGCCACTTCCTGACATCTAAATACTGAATTCTGGTTTATTTAATGTAGAGTATATTAATCTTTTGTAGTACTAACTTTTAAATAAGGTGTTTGCTAGGTGGTGTTATTCTATCTTTCCACACTTCGTTACATCTACCCAATTATCTTCTTCAGGCACTCTTGTGCATTATATAAAAATTAATGTTTTGTTTGAGACCTCTCTTCTGTAAAGTCATTTTAGCTGACATGAATCATGTTTTAGTCTTTATTAATTTAGTCTTTATTAATTAGTTTTTCTTTTTTGCCCTGTTTTAATGTCAGCTTAGCAAGCCTGWAATTACTGGCTGAGATCACTTTTCCTTGTTGAGTACCAGCTCAGCGCTAGCATCCTTCTAGACTTGTGGAACATCTCTCAAATTCTAGAGCTAGAAATATACTCATCGAGATCTCTTCTGCAGATTAGCAATGCTTCAATTTTAAAAGTATTTATACCTTATAGACAACTTCAGTTACTAATGAAAAAAAATTACTTTGAGTACCTCGTTGTGTTTTCTTTTAAACCCATAACATGTTAACACTTTTGCCTTTGCATCTTAAGAACACTGAAAATTTATATAGTGGTGAAGCTTGACCATTATTTTGGTRTCTCTTGTTACAATTCTCATTCTACTTTAGCTCTGGTAACTGTGTGTTTTTCCCAAAAGCTTCTACCTCTCAAAAGCATTTTCATTGCTTCATTTACTCCGATGTCATGTATTTATGTATTTTTATGTAACATCTGTTTTGGATATCCTCTTTTTCTTCTAAATGATCCCCACCATTTAGTCACATCTCTGTATCTTTTTTTGGTTGTCATAAGCAGATACATGTTTCAAGCTTATGAATTATTTTAGGCAGCTGAAGTCTGTTACGATCATTGGCTGTGACATCCACATATGGTCTTGTCCAAGGTTTCATTCATCTGTTATTGTCTGTGAAGCCAAGAAAGGCTGCAAACAAGTTACAGTGCAAAGTCATTGAGAGATGTCATTGACATTGGTAAAAATACATGTTTTCAAGGCTTTGTGTGTAGAAGTGGATTTGTTGAAGCATGTGAAGTATCTAAAGAATGTCGGTTTTTGACATCACCTCATGACTTTCCTGTCCCCAAATGCTGTGGTGTGGCTGACATCTCCAGTATATACTAAGTCAACAGGAAAATGGGCAAATAAGCAATTATTCCTTGTTATTTTATGTAATCAGAAAAACTCATTTTAGGCAGAGAATTTATTTTTCCTCTTGAACTTAAGCAGCCAATTTGCCTTATATAATAAACTTTATTGATTTGGACAAAAARTTCTTAGACTGTTGCCAGAACAAAACCCAAAAATGTAGTCATTTTTCCTCCAAGTACTTTCTTTACCTTCTGAATCTTCCTCAATGAAACTCTCCCCCAAACTCCTCTCCCCAAACTTCCATCTMTTTGCCAGGTTTGGTAAGGCAGGCAGAATTCAGTCTTTGTACATGAAAATACTGATGTGGACTTGAGACTTGGATATGTGTGGTAGAACTGGTTGAACCTGCTTGAATTTCTTAATGAGCCAGAGCTGCTCTGCTAAATATGAGCCAATAAATGCTTGCTAACTAGTGTAGAACAGGAACATATAGCTAGGAAATTGTGGCTGCTGAGTGTATACAGGTATTTTATAGATATCAGTGTTTTATCATAAATCTACTCATTCYCTTCTTACCACACAGCAGGGGCAGCCCACAGACAGCAGCCCCCCTGCTTCAGAGCAGCCCCCTTGGTGCCTGCCCATCTCTCATAGTTTCTCTTATGGAAAGGCAAAAGGGGAGGTTGTAATTACAGCTATAGGGATAATACAGATAACAAATTTCCATGTAAAAATCTAATTGCAGGGCATAAACCCATTTGTGAGAGCTAGCATGGTAGCAGTAGTGCGGATGGCTGGCATAAAGGCCCCTTAGCCTCACGCAAGGGAAAGATGTCCTCTTCAGGTCTGTTGGCTCCTGCTCTAAGCAGCAGCACTCACAAGTGTGCTCACAAGGCACAGCCTTGCTCTGCTGCCTGATTTTTGAAACCTCTTGAGCTCCCCTTAAAGGATTGTAAAATGTCATGATATCAGACCATAATGTCTTGTATTGAAGGGTTTGCTTTTGGCCAAAATCTTGACCTTTGATTTAGGATGGCAGCTGCTTTCATCAGCCAATGATGAACAGGCTGACGTTCCTAGGRCAAGAGTGGAGTTATTCACTCTGGCAAACCCTGGCACAAACGATGGCCGACTGTTGTTCCTATTACAAAAGGAGAAGGCAAAGCTTCTCCAGAGAGTATTTCAAAGCATATAATTAGTTGTCTTTTTTGAGTTGCCTTTCAGAGAAATCTGCCTTTTCTATATTGGGAGTTGAAGGAGCTAAACATAAAGAAATATTCCAATATACTGCGTCCTAGTGCGGGGTAATTACCAAGTGATTTTTCACTTGTAGTRTTGACTTCAAAGAGTCTTTCTCACTGTATAGCTGATGTCACAGAAACAGAGCTTTGTAGTTTTATGAACTTTTTTCTCCCAGTTAAATTAATACTTTGTATTATTGAGTTGGGTTTTGAATTCCTTTGGTATCAATTTTAATGAAGAAGTTTGATTCAAATTAACTGAAAAGGAATGCTTTCATTTGAACATTTTGTTGCTGTTTTATTAATGCTGTGTTCTTAAAGGCATTACCTTCGCAGAGGTTGTAAACATTTACAGTACATACCTCAGAATTAGCATAACTAAAGTGGAAGTCATTTTTCATTTTTATCACCCTCTGCTATGCTCCACTTACCAAGTGCAGTCTGTTCGGTGCAGCCTTGATGGATGAAGCAACACACTTTTGTAAATAACAGACATATTTATATTGCTTACTGATCAGGAAAGAAACATGTCATTGGCACAGCCAGCTATCCATAGCAACTTTAGGACTTTGCTAATACTCTCAGATCAGTTTGGGTCTAGAATGCTTTATTTACAAAATGCTGGAAAATATCAGGGCTATTAAGACACCAAATTTAATTTTACACAAAAGAAAGCAAAAAAAAAATCAAAACTAGAAACTGAAAATACTTTTAATAGAACATCAACACTTTGCTAGAAATAGAATTTGAATCCCATTGCTAACTTTGCATTTCAAGCTCATCAATATGTATTTGTACTTCCAACAACCTCCATCAGTTTTCTTATCCCAGTGAGAAAGAGAAATCTAGAGGTCAATCAGAAAAGATAGATCTATTCATGAAGGCTGAGGTCTCCCAGACTTGTTGACTAATTATAGATTACTAAAATGCATACTTAGCAGTCTAATACATGAGGGTAACTTTCAGGCATACTGAACATCCTTGTGTTTTCATTGAGTGCTAAATAATGAGAAACTATTGACTGAAACATACTGAAAGGGATAAACACTTTAAAAAACCCAAAATGTTATATAAAACACTAATATTTTCTACCCTATGAATTAGGAGAAAAACACAGAAAAGTTAGTCATGAAACATACATATGCAAAATCTTATGATGAGKTCATATCACAGCTAAGTCATATCATAGCACATATAGCATATGGGATCATAGCTGACTCYCCTAAGGAAGGATTCTCTAGACGATATCCAGCTGTCCTTTGAGCTTGATATGGGTGATCCCATATCCTTAATATGTKTCCCCTAAGAGCATGGACCATGTGTCTCTAATGCATTCCTAGAGAAATGTAAGGAGACGATCTCTCACTTCAATGGGTCATCTGAACTGCATTGAGAGTTTAGCTCATGGTTTTGGTGAGTCTTAAAAAGGAAGTGAGAAGCTCTAACTCCCCAAGTTGTCKAAATACTTGAGGATATGAGGTATATTGGCAAAATAGTGAAGACTTGTTCAGTATTGRATGTCAAATTTGTCATGGTTCTAACACCACTGTTGGTAAGCAGAGACACTRAATGGCCCTTAGCTTTGTTTCTGGGTCCTCTTTAAGGAACTGAGTCATCTTCCTGATGAATCTGTAGGGAGATTGGCTATTTCTGCAAGATTGGCAGCCAAATGAAGGGGATCTGGGTCCATAGAAATGGAAAATCTATAAATTCTTGGTGTTTATTTAATCTGGAATACAAAGCAATGGACTGGATCTGAACCAAGATCAAATCTATGTTTATTCTTGACTTGTTGGGACAATTGACCTGATTGATAGCTTGTTTTCTTTGCACCTGCTTGTGCCTCTTTTCACTTTATGATCATATGTCTGTGGGGCTTTATGATTCCTGCTTTCAGGCAGCACAACCAATGCATAGGCATTTAATTCTCCATGGCCTGTTTTGTAGGTTCATTTACTCCTACGGTGTGATAGGGGAGGCCAATCAGGGTGACGATTCACTCTTTTCCAGAAGGATGGGGGTGTTATACCAGAATGCACTTGTGGTGAATCTTCATGCTCCTCTGCTACTGGAATTTCTGTTTTAAGAGTCTGTTACTTTCTACTGATACTCAGGAATGGTAAGGGTACTTTTTGRTTTCCTCTTGGATTAGGAAGTTCCCTTCACTCTGAAAAATTGTTGTTATCCTTAGAGATTTTTGGTCTCATCCATCATAGATGTGAAATTTCCCACTTTAACGTATTTTAATCAAAAGTTTCTGGACATAATTGCTGACTTCATGGGCATGTCTGACTTGCTATTTTAGTTCAGACAGAGTATGTTTTTGAAGGAAAATCTGCTCATCCCACTTCCTGTGCTTTGGTTCACATAGCTGCAAAATCTGGTGAAATGGTTCCAGTGGTTCCTTTCTGAATCATTTTGATTTTCTTCAGGATCAAACTGAGTTGGAGGCGGTGCTTTAACCACAATTGGTCATTAGTTCAGTGGCCAGGCTAGAGTAAGTCCAAAGTTTAAAAAAMCAAACCCAACACCACCCAAAATGTGTGTACTGCAGATGTGACATTCTTCTCATCAATGGACTGGCTTTYCAGATCTGTTTCTTCAGGTCTGCCTTATTCTGTAATTTGCTCAACATAGACTCATGAGGGCTATGCCAAACATAATACTTGCTCTGCTGAGAGATCCTCTCAGTCTAGTTGCGTTTTACCGCAAGCAGATTCTGAATCAATACAATAGTTGTAAAAATCCAATCACTGATATTAAAATATAGGTGTTTGCGCTGCATCATTTCTCTTGCTCTTGTAGTTACTGTAGTTAGAAGTTCACTTGCTCATAGTGTTTGTGTGTTGTTATTGGCATGACTRTTTGAAATTGGAGAAGTTCCTTAAGCATAAAATAGGGCAGATATGAATGGATTTGGTCTTAAAGTACACTTCATAAGAAGTTTAATATATCAGACACTTTAGAAGATGCAGTGCAAACTTATTACATTTTATAGGGATTAAAAAATACTGGGAGTGGAAAGCCAGAATTTTTTTGAGCCTGGTTTCTAAGGCTACATTAGGTTTTAAGTTTTGGGTTCTTTCCTTAAAATGAATATTATTTAGAATATTATTTTCCTGTTTTGCCTTTATCTTTTAAGAACATTATCCCTTTTAAAATTGCTTTCCAGAAGTTTGCCATAGTCCTCTAAAGCGACGTATCCTTGAATTGTTTATGGATCTCCAAAGAAATAGGCTGAAGCACATGTGTCTTCCAATTTGTGTTAATAATAAACAGAATTGAACAGAATGAAATGCGGAGATGTGGAGCCATGAATTCATATAACTGAACTTACTGTAAAATTGACTTACAAATGAGAATAAATATAGGTCTAAAATACTTCRTTTTTCAAGGCAAAGTCTGCATAATTCCAACATTACTTGCAATAGAACTAAGGTTTTTGTTTGTTTTTAAATGAAGGCTCATTAAAATGTGTGGGATAGAATTGCCTATCTTACAAGTTGGCTGAAATTCTTGAAAAAATGACTTATACATGTTAATGAGAGCTCAATGTCCCTTTATTCTTCAGTAATTAAGAAATCTACTCTCTCCAAATTTCAGGCTACTCTTGTGCCAATAAGCCACATGGGTTGTWTTATTGGTTTTTTTGGTAGAACCACTTTCCCTTTAATTTCTAGTCTGTTAAACAAGAGATGCAGAAAAACACAAGTTCATGTTTGCTTAATCTTCTTAAAAGATTAATAGTTGGCATAGATCTGCTTTTAACTTGGTGAGAATTCTTTAGGACTCTTGCTCAACAAACTGAACAGCTCAGTAATAATTGTGATAAATACAGTAAACTAAGATGAGRTGGGGAAAGTGGGTCCAAACCTCTCTTTGTGCAGCACTTTGACCAAAAAATCTCAGCTGGCTTCCTTCATGGCTGCATCATCAGTGCTTCTTGTGTCCCGGATGAACTTATGCGCCAGGATTGGTACCTGCCTGGAGATACTGCCCTCCCTTGCACATGGTGTCCATGTTGGGAGCAGTGGCTCCTGCCACCTCAGTGACTTTACATCAGTGACTTACTGATACTAAGTACAGCTGAGTGAAGTTTTATGGTTTATATACTGYAACAAGTCAAAATGCCTTGTCTTTTTAGGCCTCAGATTAAAAGCCTTACTGGGGACCCAGAGGCTCTATGTAGATCTGCAGTAGTCTCCTGCCAATRAGGAATCACAAATCTTCCTTTGTTAAGCTACGTTTTATTTATTCTAGTTTTTCATGATTATTTAATTGCATTATTAATCATAAATTGAAATCTTAAGTGAGATGCTCCAGTCTCCTCAGCTGTTATGCAATTCCTGCAGGAAAAGGAGAGGACGCTGCTTTGTCCAAAAGTATTTTGGTATGTAGGTTATTATAAAAATAGAAAGTAATGGTTTTAATCGTAACCTAAATACATAATTACGTAAGTTTCCAGGCTGCTAAAATGTAGGAACAGCTTCCATATTATGCCTTGCTGAGTAGATGTTGAAAAGYTACTCTACGACTTCTATATCCTTGTAAGTGTCAGGTTCAAATTTATGAGGAAGCCTTTTGGAAACCTCTCCTTTCTTCCCCTTCATCAGTGCAATGATAGTATGGATGACAAGAGTGAGTGCATGGACTTCTTTTTAAAAACCATTCCAAGACTTGGATGCAGGGAAGTAAGAACATGTGGAGGAATTATCATACCAGCTTCTTGAGTTTGAGAAGGGCATAGAGGAAGCCAGAGTAGGAGGTTGGGTGGTAGGGGTCTGAAGTGGATTGAACAGAGCTGTTTGACTCCATAGGATGAACTACTGTGGGTGGGAGGAAAGGGATCATTCAGTTAGAATACCAAACATTCATGCAAGAAAATGGTTTATATTATCTTATATTCATTCATTACTCCCTATTGTACCACTTCTCTTACCGCAGGCAACCGATTTCTCTCTAATATTTTTAGAACATTAGGTTGCAAGGTCAAAAAAAAAAAAAAAAAAAGTGGGAGGTGGAAATAAGCCTCTGAATTCTTCTTGTGTCATCTGCTATGAACTGGGAAAAAGCCCAGATATTTCTGTGTGTCCAGAGCTAATGTATTTTCAAGCCCTCTCTGGTAAGTCTTCTGTGTTTTCCTTATGCATATGCAATTGGACAGAAACAAGCTTTCAGTCCTTTTTACGTGTTTCTTCAGCAGACCCACCACATTTCTTTGGGAAATTCTCTAACCTTGTCCTCTATATCAATCACAGTTGTTTTGTATATTTTTTCCATATAATAGTGCAGGGGATATTGGACTCTGGTTCATCTCTTTTGCTAAGTCTATTTAATAGCTAACCTTCTTCCTGAAGCACTTGCTTTGGGAGACATTTTAGGTATGCCTAAAATGCACCAGTAAAACTGGAAGTGCAAGGGAAGACAAAGGTCAGAGTGGCCAATTGATGTCTTGRGTAGACATCAATTGAAAGGTATTTATGATGGATTACTTTTTTCTTTCTCTGAATTATTAGTTTCTGGACTTACTGAATTGTTTAACATTTTTGCCTTTAACAAAGGAAACAATAACTAGAGGCAAGTAATGAGGATATGTACAGTAATCCATTTGTAAATAGAGCATGTGTATGGTATAATCCAGATGGATATAGAAGCAAAARAAGATTTACATGCTTCATTTACATATGCCTATGCAAACTATATTCTGTTTTTGCACACTGCTGGCAATACACAAACTTACAACTGTATACACAAAAAGAGTACATATGTGTCAGTTGAGATATTTGATCTATTAGCAGGTCATGGTCTCCAGGATGAAATATTGGTGTCAACTATGTTATAGCCTGGTATCCTGTGAGAAAAGTGAATGAGAAATGAATGAGAAACTTCATGAAGCAAATTGCAGCTTGGTAAGAAGATATGGTTGGTGTCTGCTGTAACTTTTCTATGGGCTTAGAGGATGGTTTTGTTGGTATAGTACATAGAGGGTTTTGCAATGTTGAATTTAGAGTAAAAGAAGAAAAAACATAAGCAGTCATCTCACAGTCTGTCTGTTCCTGTGTTGAGGTGCTGACTGTAACTTCTACAGAAACTCCTGGGGATGATTTTTTWAATTGTTTGAAATAGACTTCTACTCCTGGGCTTCCCAATGAAATTCCACCCTTTTAACTTTGTTGGCATGCAAAAAAACCCAGAATACTGTTTTTCARTCTTGTGCACTGCTCATGTAGTGGTTGCCCTTTAAAGAACTTKTAAGTTCTCTTTGTAGCTCCTCTAATGATTCTCATGATGTTACTAAAGGCTGAAATTGTGGAAAATAGTACAGAAGTAATGATTTAAGCTTGTAATGTGACTTTTCCTTGAGGGATCTAATTTGGGTCYAGATGGCAAATGCTGTTTAAGCCATTTCATGAATTATAGTCATTTTAGTTGTTGCAAGCAAGACTTCAAAAAGGAAGTGAAATGTTTGTGTATTTCTCAATACTTGCTCTGATTTTTTTAAGCAAATACTTTAAAATTCTAAGAGTGATGTTTGTCTTTACTGCYTCTGAAAGGCGGTACAGCTTCTCTATGCATGGAAAACAAAGGGTTTATGTTGTCCCCTTGTGACTTGCCTTGGGGTAGCACCACAGCTAACCAGGCTACCAGAGGCAATCATSTCTACTAGGAGGTCTTGGCTTTGTGCTCCCAAAGGAAAGGTGCATTAGACCTGTCTTGAGYCAGGCTGACATCTTGGCCCTGGTGAAGGGTCTTTCCTTCTCAGTGTTTTCTCCTAAAACTTGGTGGTTCTGCCTCTGGTTAACAGAAGAGGATTTGATTGCTTCCTTGTACCTCACCTTCCTCTTCCAAGCATAGTCCCTGCTCTGTGTGAATTTTCRTTATCAAATGGTACCAATACCTGGATTGTTTGAGATCATAAAATTCTTCATTATACACTTATATATTATTATTAATTATGAGGACTTCTGTCTAAGGTAAGGAAAATTYGGAGTAATGTGAACTTTGTTAATACAATAAAATAAAATTATTTCATTTAAATGGTCCCTGTCTGCATTTCTAAAATGTTTGTATTGGCTTGCCTTGGAGTTTTGCATTTTGTTTTTTAAAATCAGTTTTTAAAATGAACTTTCTGGCTTTTTCAAATAATGACTAAGCTGGACTAAGCTTGTAGCCTTGATGTAGGCAAATGTTCTATGGGACTGCATCAGAAAGAAAGGGATGTTCTGCCTCCAGCAGTCACTAGATGCAGAAGTGGCTGCTCTGATACTCATTCTACAGCTGGGTCCTAGTTATTCTTAGCAGCTGAGCAAAAGGCTAGTAAGAGAACACACAAGGAGCTGCTATTCCTGCTACAGCTCAGGTTTTAAAATGTCTRTTCCACTTCACCTTGCCTTTTAGGATGGGAGCACTGGATCTTGTGGTTGCAGCTCAGATTATTTTCTCCCAAAAATACTCCTATGGATGACTTGCCTTTTAAACTCAAGGTCTATATTTAAACTTTCTGAAACATTTGTGTTGTCTGTTCATGCTTACCATGGTTATAAGCATGCATGTGCATGCTGTTGTTTCTGCCTCACTGACTTAGTACTAGGGGTTGTTATTCCATATTCCTAAAAGTTGTCTCTTCAGAGAAGAGAAAAGGAATCTAATTTCTAATTGTGAGTCTTATGTCTTATATATAATTTATATAACTTTCCTTTTCTGTTCTAGCCCAAGATGGATAACCATCAGAATATTTTAAAACAATTATTAAAAACGGTTTTTTATTTACTATAAGCAGATTTATTAATTCCTGTCTTWGAGRRAMWTWKMKMWAWKTYYCTCWAAGAAAGATACTCGGARGACTGTAGAAAAYGTCCAACATTAAATATCATTGGRAATCCAGGGCAAAGATGTATAATCCTGATCAAGCCTTTGAGAGTTTGAAGATGCCTGTAATTTCAGTTTTGCTGTCTTTAAGTTCTTCCTTTATCTAATGTACATATTTAAAGAAAATTCTGTGATGGAGCCCGCTAACTCCTCTTAGTTTCTGATTGATCTTGCATTGATTTTCTGTATTGTAGTTAGAGCTTATGACTTTATTCTGAGGGGAAAAAATATATAACTTGTACTGCACATGCCTTCACCTTCTGAAGCAAATAAAAGGGTCAGTGTTCAGAATGGACATGAAAGTCGTCATCTTTGAGAATTTAACAATAATTTTAGATAGATGGTCTTTTAGAGGAAGGGAGGTGATTGTGAAGTACATTCTAAGTGCAAGCTGTAGTGCTCTAGTAATTATTATTAGACTGCTAGGGCTGTTAGTAAAGTATTCCTGCAAAGAAAAGTTTCTGTATTAAGCATTTTGAAAGGACAACCTTATTCTGTCCACTAATGATCGAAGACAGATTCAAAATCTAGAGACTGTTACCAGGAGATGTCAAACCTTACTTGTTGTAAATAGCATAATAAAGWCGATGACCAAGGTGTATTTTTAGCAACAAAAAATTGAGGCTGTTTTCTCATACTGAAGACAGACCATAATCTTTTCTAGTAAGGAGGTAGTTCTGGTTTAATAAGACAGATTTGGACAGATTGTTTTCAATGAGACTAACTCATTTTATACCACAGAAGTAATGGGACAGAGTCAAATCAGTTATCTGTGTGGAAATAAGGATRTGGAGCTGAGTTATGTTTTATGGTTTGCATTTTATAGTGCCTCTTGCTGTGCTCCCAGCTTCCCAGCTAGAGAGACCTTTCACAACGTAGTTGTGTGGTATCTGGCGGAAGGAAAAAAAACAGATTTGCATATGGTATTTATCTAACAGCGTGTCATTCTGACCTGTGCAATGTAAAGTCAGTGGCCCAGAAAAGCATTTTACCATCATCTATAATAGGCTGCAAGAGAAAAGACAATGATGACGTACGTAGGCTGGCAAGACTAAAAACGGTTCTGACTAGTAATTTCTGCCCAACACAACTAAAGTTGACCCCTGAAAAATCTGGCTAAATAAGCTTGATGGGAACAGTTTGGGGAGATTCTGAAAACAAAATCTGAATATTCATATAGTGCCTATGGGTCACAGTGATGGTCAGGGTGACCTTTTCCAAGCTGCTGATTGAGCGAATCCATAAGTTTGTCTTCTACAGGTTTTAAGTGGAATAGGAGCCAAGTATTGGGTAAAAAGTCAAGGAGAAGAACAGAGCAGAGAAATCCTGACAAGTATTGTGATCTTAGATGTTAATGTGTCAGCCCTGGGATCTAACCACTGTGAACCGTGTAGCAACGAGAGCAATTTTAGCTTTCGTATGAGAGACCTTTTTCACAGAGGTCAGTGAGTATAGCAGGTGCTCTGAATATTTAATAGGGGAGAGACTTATACATCAGTTTATGTGAAGCAGATCTGGGTAGTTCTGCTAATAATCCCAAGCTTAAAAAGAGTGTCTTCTAGATAAATTACGCTGTCTTAAGAAGAGCGGTTTATCTCGTTTTTATGACTAAACACGGTGTATCAAAAAAAGTGTTCTCACACTGCCTCCAGTTATTCAGATGACTTGCTTATAGCTAGAGATGAGAAAATAGAGGAGGAGATGAGTGGGAAAGATCTTGCCTTTTGAGGAGAAATGAAGAAGTGGGGAAAAGGATAGTGAGCAAATCAAATTTTTGAGATGTAACTGGCTAGTTTTTGGATTAGAAAGTAGTTATATACTACCATTTTAGCTTTGGCATAAAGAAWAGGTTACCCTGGATGTACTCCTGAAAAAGCCTGCTTGCTTCCSTGAAAGCATCTTGTTGTTGAGAAAAGTCAGTGATTTAAAATTTGTTTATGCTTAAGTACTGATCAGAGCATCTGGAGAGGAGATGCAAATTTTAGGAAGAGGCAGTAAATACACAGGCTTTGAGATGGTCTTCGGAACATGTTATTTAATTTTCATCATAGCAGARTTTTTTGTTACCTGAAGAGATGTGGAAAGAGCAGGACAGGTTGATTTGAATTAAAAAGTATGACTAAATCTACCTGAAAGAAGGGCAAAATGGATTTCAGGGGCTGTGTGCCTCAGGAGAAGAATGGAAAGCTTTCTTGCCCTGATGCATGTTGCAGAATTCTCCAAATGTACTTTTCTTGTTTTAATCCATCATCTACTGAAGAGGTGCTCGGTGATGCAAAATCACTCATCATAAGAGAACTGTCAGGCAATGTCTGTCATTCGACTCGTACGCTCTAGTCATGCGCTTCCTTTTACCTTCCTGTTGCGTGTCACTGTTATCTCTACTGAAATAGTAGCTGTGTTTTTTCTGCAAGTGGGGATTATCATAGAATCATAGAATCATAGAATGCCGAAGGTTGGAAGGGACCTCAGAGGTCATCGAGTCCAACCCCCCTGCTCACGCAGGGTCACCTAGAGCACGTGGCACAGGGCTGCATCCAAGCGGGTTTTAAAGATCTCCAAAGAAGGAGACTCCACAACCTCTCTGGGCAGCCTGTTCCAGTGCTTTGTCACCCKCACAGTGAAGAAATGCTTCCTTAAGTTCCTGTGGAACTTCCGATGCTTCAGTTTGAAGCCATTTCCTCTAGTCCTATCCCTGCCCACCACTGAAAAGAGGCCGCCCCCCTCCTCCTCACTGCCTCCCTTGAGGTATTTATACACGCTGATCAGGTCCCCCCTCAGCCTCCTCTTCTCCAGGCTGAACAGGCCCAGCTCTCTCAGCCTTTGCTCATAGGGCAGATGTTCCAGGCCCCTGATCATSCTGGTAGCCCTGCGCTGGACTCTCTCCAGCAGCTCCACATCCCTCTTGTACTGGGGAGCCCAGAACTGGACGCAGTACTCCAGATGTRGCCWCACCAGGGCTGAGTAGAGGGGGATGATCACTTCCCTCRACCTGCTGGAGAYGCTTTTCTTAATGCACCCCAGGAGCACCCCAGGATTCTTTCTGTTAAGCTCTTTACAATCACTTACTTCCCTGAAGACTGCTGATAGGATTCCAACAGGAATAGGTTTCTATTYTTTAGAAGAACTTTAAAAGTACAGAGATGATCTGTTGCTCCAAGCAACCTGTTCCAGCATCTTGCATTCCTTCCAACTAGGATGGTTTTTCTAGTAATTAACATGGCTGTGAGAATTAAAAAAAGGACATTTCCCAGGCCTAGAGAAGACAGTTGCATGTGATCACTCTTTCCGATCTGAGTGCTCCATTGATGCCTCCTGTCTTGCCTGTGCCTTGTGGCAGTGCCACTTATGTCATGTTTCCGTAACCAGTTTTTGAGAATATCATGCACCGCGATGTCAAAGACACTGTTAAAGTTATGTAGTATATACAGCATAGCCCTGACCAGTTGTTCTGTATGGCCTTGAAAGCTAAAGAGGAGGAAATTGCTTAAGTAGTTCCCCATTCTCCCCCTGACAGCCCCATAAGGTGAGATCTATAATACAGGGCATTTTCTTCAGTTTTAAAAGTTTTATTGGTTCACAATTTCCTCACTTCTAGTTAACAGGCAGTGTGGGGCAGTCCTTTCGTAGATTATTGCCTCTGTGTATCTCCTACTACTGGTTCATTTCTTGTTTTGTACAGRGAAAAATACTATATAAATGATTGAAAGAAGTAATTTAGAAAACCAACTCAGCTTTTTAGGCCAAAACATTATACCTTCAAAGGAACAGATACCAGACAATACGTATGAATGCACTGCACTGAGCTGCATAGTTGCTCTTGCTTAGGTTACTGTGTTTCATTAGTATGAAAAGCCCTATAGTTGATGAACACTTCTTATCAGAAGACAGCAGCAGGCATGTCAGCAGAAGAGAAATTGAGACATACTGTATTAGAAAGGGGTTTATCATATTTTTAATAAGTTAGAGGAAGACAACATTTTTGATACTATAAAAATGTCATATAAAAGTAATTTTTATTGGAAAAAATATCTCATATTTCTAATGCAGGTACTATCATTACCTCCCATGGGTATGCACACAATTTGTGCAGCAGTCAACAGACATGTATCATTTCTCTCAGGCTTCAAAATACACTGGAAAGCAAGAAAATGGTCATCTTCAGCAATTTTCTATATCCTATCCTGGATATTTTTGCTCTTAATTCTGCGTTAAGCCGTGAAATCCCCTTCTCCCTACAGATTAGCTTCAGCCACTCTTTGTGCTTGAACACTGGCCAGTCTTAAAATGATAGAAAATCAACTTTGTCTAAAAATGGAATTTATGCTGRTCTAGAGTTGACTTAATGTTTATTTCTAGAGCCAAAATATAATGAAATTGGTAGACTTCTCAGCAGAAAACCTTTGAGTCCAAGAACCTAGCAGTGAAAGGTATTATTTGAGTGAACATGCAGGAGATCTTGSCTGAAATTGCCATGGACTTCAGTGTCCATTAACAGTTTCAGTTTTGGGCACACAAAGTCATGCCTACTCTGTGAAGTTATGATCTAGTTTGTTTTGAGGTATTTATAAATTAAAATATATAATTATGTAAAATTCTTTTGTAATTATTAATGCCTCTCTTCTGGCAGTATTGAAAGAACTTCCCTGCATCCTTCTAGGCCAGTAGGCCATATATCTCTTTGTGCATATGCTTTTGCTCAAAACACTGAAAATAATCCATAAGTTGTTTGTCTGCAGCTTTCCTTTTGTTTAGACACAGCAAAGCATTCAGATGACCAAACCTTAAAGCAGCTTGAAGAGAACAGAATGAAAAAAAATTCATAAAACCAACATTTCCTCCTCTTCTGTTTATAGAGGTTGATTCAGAACAGTTAATTTTGAAGAAGATGCAACACCTCTATTAACATGAAGAGTGTGTAACCTTATGCCTGCAACTGTCTTAGTAGACGTAGGAATGCAGACCTCCCTGGCCAGGGTAGGTAGACCAGGAGAGAAGAAGAAAGGCTTTAGCAGACGAAAATGAGTCTGTATATGGTGTGTCTCTGTCAAAGACTGAGAATTTAACTTTAGAAAGGATGTGTTATAAGACAGTGAGGACAATTTGGAATCGGCTCTTCAGTATATTTTGGAAGACATTATTTTATTGAAAATGTAACCTCTGAAAAACAAGAGGAAGTCTTCCGTAAGCCTTCCTTTATCACAAGCTGAATTATTTTAGCCTGAATCATGATCACTCATGCTTAAATTACATCCTTKCTTCGTACTATTTCTTTTGAGCATATATTAGCATTTCAGATCAGAAGCTCAGAGGCACCTGGGAATCTGATCAAAGCCTTAGCATGAATATGCAGTTACAGCATTTTACAATATAAACTATGCAATGGTCCAATTCTATATACATTAGGAAAAAAAATAGAGGTTGACAAATGCCTTAGTTCSATTGTCATCTTCCTTAAATTTAGAGCTAAAACTTGACAGGATCAGCCTTTACTTAAACAGTTGTGCTAATCTACTAGGACATACTACCTTTCCCTGTAAAGCTTGTGTGGAAAGCCTTTGAATGTGACTGATTTTCTGTTATTTCAGTTCCTTATGGGAGTTTCATCTCTGCTCTGACTTCCCTACCCCTGCTTGTATGAATGTGCTTCTCTGAGACTGGTTCTGAAATCAGTGGATTGATAAAATATTTGTGCTGTGTGCCCTATTGGAAACAGCAACCTTACTGAAAAGAACAGATACTAAATAGGTATATTTAGGTTATCGCAATGTCTTATGATAGATGATGTCTTATTAATATCATAGGAGAATACTGAAGGAATAAAAGAGAAACCATGGTTGCAGCAGTTTAATATGTTTTAGGGGAAAAATGATTGGAACCTCAAATATTTTCATTTTTTACTAGAAAAAACATAAGAAGATTGAACAAAACTACACCACAGGAAACTAGAGTTAAAAAGTAAATAACTGGGTTATTGACACGAGAAGGGTATTTTCCATCACTGAGCACTGTGTTCTCTGGCTGAATTGTGAAATCACTTCTTAGTCACTCAGACAACATTGATACCTTACTGAATGTCTCTTTAACCATTCCTGCTTTATTTGTATTGCTATTTCAGCAGAATAGCTGGAAATAGAAATGTTTTCCCTTCATCCTAATGTTTGTGTGGTATGTTTCTTAATCTTTTCTCAGGAAGTATGGAAAATATAAACAACATAATGTACCTCCATTTATTTGAAACTCCCATTTTGAGGGAAAAAATCAGGCTGATTTAAATATTTATTGAAAACACAAAATGTTCTGCAATTTAAACATGTAAATAAATATACTAGTAATCAGACATACAAGAAAAATGGTCAGGTCCCATTTAATGGGAGAGGTATTTATAAATTATAGCTCTATAAAGGGTTAAGTATAGAAAAAATGGCAATAGTTGAGAACAAAGTAGCATTATCTCACAGGTGACAATCCTTATTTTAGTATGGACATCCTATGGAATTTGTAGGTAATACAGAATATCAAGAAGAAAAGGAAAAGACATTTGTTTTAGGTTTACTCTGTGTGTGTGTGTGTGTGTGTGTGTGTGTGTGTATGGTTGTATGTGCAGCTGTGTGGAAAGAAATCCAAGGGTCTTGGAGACTTATTGCAGACCATGGCTGGGTGTGGGTCATTGGAGGGCCATTCTGTGGGCTATAGACCTCAGGACTGTATTTGCCCCTCTGTTACATTAGCTATATTTTAATTCAGAAACCTGATGCCTCATCAGATGCTCATGTGTGCATGGTTTGTGATGTCTGGAAGCTGTTGGAAAGTAAAAATCCATAGTGTGGGCAGAAGGGGAAGGTACCACAATGAGATGAGTCAGGAGGTTCGCATCCTCTGAGTCCCAGAGAWGTATTTCATTTGCCATCACAGATCAAGCAGTGTAGTTTAAGATGTATTAAGATAATACTTAAAACAATGTTATTTTCTTTCTTTTTTCCTTCTGTTATTTGTCTTAAATGCATGCTTTTAAGCTTTGTTCTGTGACCACAAAGGTTGTAAGTCTTTTTTCCCCTTGTGAAAGTTGAGACTTGCACATTATCCCAGATCTCCAGTGTTTTAGACTGAGAACAAGCTCAGTCTCTGAAGCRTATGACAAAAGAGTGAGAACTAGTAGCTGTAGAAACCCTGTGCGTGGAAGGCTGGTGTTCAGTTTACAACATATGGCAGATGGATAGGAATATATGCTGCTTTACTATAGATTCTTTTTCTGTAATATTTTAGGCATAATGTGCATGTTGTTATTGACTGTCACTTTGTATCTGTCACTTGGGATAGCTGATTCACATTTCTGCATATAAATTTTTGTTTTGTGATGGTATTTGAAATAACTTGAAAATTTTCATCTGTATGGTACCTTTAATTGGGTGTTATTGTAATGACATGGCTCAGGTGTGCTGGAGTCTGTGTCACTCATTTAGCTTTGAAACAAGCCAGGGCAAAGCTGAGAATGAAGACTACRCTGTCTAATCATTTCACATCTCATAAAGCTCAAGCTTATCAGCATTTCTAGTTATTTTAACAAGATTTTTAAAAGGAGACAGACATTTCTTTCCCCCTGTATCCTGTACATAACCAGTTACCTTTTTTGCTGTTTCTCACTATATTGAGATCATATTGCAGCAGCTGTCATGATTTCGAGGTGTTAACCTGTCTTTCAGATCTATGTTAAGAGACACTGAGCTAACTGATATAATGGGATATTGCAGTGCAAGTCTAGGTTCAAAAACTAATTAGAATGTAAAAAATGAATGTGTAATGTTTTCTTTCCAGAGCTGGGAAGAAATTTGCCTGCAGTAGAGTTAAGCAAATAACTTCCAATGAATAATTGATTTCAATGTCACCTTTTTGTCTGTTTATGAATTATCCACACGCTTATTACCGATTTTGCTGGTTTATTCAGTTTATGCAGTTTCTTCATTTTTTAATGATCGGTCATTTCTTYAGCACTGTATGTGAATACAGACAGATAATGTGTGCATCTTTCTTGTATCTGATGACTCGTAGCTGAACGGTTCTGTGGAAAGTAGAAATTTTGCAAGTAAAAGTGCAAAATTTGTGTTTGGCAGATTTTTGGATTTTAGCTTCACAGGCAAGAAAAAGATGAATGCTGAAAGCGATAGTGTTACTGAAGTACTCAAATGTTCCTGAGAAACTGATCACAAGAGGATCACAAACTAAGATGAAATTTCACATCTGTGCAGATACGGTAGACAATGTCTTTCTACTTCTCCGTCAAGCACCCCTCAAAGCCATCAAAACACCTCCTTGTGGTTTTCTGTTTAAGACTGAGCCTGTAGAGATGGATGCATTGAATGAGAAGAGAACATAATCTCCTTAATTCATAAAACAATTTAATCAATGTGGTCCTTACTTTCCAAAATAGRATTGCAGCTTGGTCTTGAATTCACATGGGTGAATTCTGGGTTCTGAGCCCTGGCTCCATATTGTTCTAACTGCCCATTTTTTTAAGCAGTRTAACTTCACTGACTTCAGAGTTACTCAGTTTTGTGTGAGGGAATGGAGAATTCTCCATATACCTTCAAGAAAACTGAAGGAGATTTATATTGTGGGTTTTTCTCTATAATCCATTTATTCAAAATAAATGCTGCAGGTGGAATAATTTGCTGTGGAAAGTCCTGATTTCTGATATTTGATTATCATAACTTCTCCTTTTAAAAATCTTTATAATGAGTTTGTAAGACCCAGTAGTAGTGTAGTAGGTGTGGTTTTTCCTTGAGGTTGCACTTGGAGCCATGGAATATAGGGCCGGATACCAAATTTCTGGATGTATCTGCTAAGTACAGATAACTCATGGAGCTCCTAAGAACAGTTTGTTAGGCACTAATATGACTTAACTTTTCTTTCCCRTATTGCTTTAAAGGTAATTATTACGTTTATCTGCAAGCTGGTAAGAGATGTTGATCGACAGGCAGCATGGCTCTCTTCTGATCATTAATAGCTTTAACAAAATGAAAAACGCCTTGTATTGGCTAACAACCTACATCCACTAATTCTAAAGCAAGCAGGGGCAAGATACATTAGCATGTTAATAGAAATTTGCACCCTAAGGTTCTGGCTTATCAGATATTAAGAATGCATTAGCAGTTCACAAACAGTGATGGACAGGATTCGTTAGCATGCTAATGCTACCTGAAAATGTGAAAACAGCTATTGTTGTATCAAGCATTAAACTGGATATCAGTGAAAGAATATTTTAAACATGAGCTTCTCAGCTTAGTGAGCTTTCCCTGTAGCTCTATTTGATAAAGGATGGCTGCAACATTTTCAAAAGTGATTGATRATTTTAACCATCTCCAAATTGAGATATGTATCTGAAATCTCTATTTAAAGGGGCATGTTTTCAGAGATGCTAGTATTAGATGAACTATCACTCCTGCAAAATGAAGACACTTGAAACCACTAGCAATTTTTGGCTGAAAGCTAGGCAAATTTCACCTCGTTTTCAGATTATTCCCCCGGGAACTGTTCTTGCTTTGTTTCCAGATGACTTCCTAAGAGAGCTTCCCAGCCTGATTTCATATATTGTGTTTTCAGTGCAAGAACATGTGACTCAGATTATGAAGTCAAGGTATGTGAGACTGAATTAAGTTATATTTTAGGTTTGGCTTATTAGAAATCCATTTTTTTGCATAGCTTTCACCTTGTGTGGACTGAGTTTCATTTTGTGTCTTTAGTTTGTTCCAATCTAATTGAGTTGAGGGAGTTTGAATACATGTAAGTAAAAATCGGAAAACATATTTCGGTGAAATGGGATGATATGAAACTTCTGAGTTTCCCGAAGTTATCGTGGATGACAGKTATATTTGATAGATCTAGGCTCTTGAAGTAATTCAATAGATATCTTATGTCAAAGCAGGCAGATTTAGCACTCTTGGTATTGCTCTTTATCTTTTCCCTCCACTTTTCATAGGGCACCTATGGCTAGAACCTGACAGACTTTAACTTTTTCACATGCTACACTGAAATATTTTTGATGGTTTAAGGTAACAGGGAAAAATGACAATATAAATTGCGTGCTGCTATAACTTTTGGTATAAATATGATTGTGTTTGTGAAAAGATATACAAGACTAGCAAGAAGTCTGCAAGGAGCACTTCTGGAGTTGATGCATCTTAACAATATGATTTACTCCAAGAATAATAATGTAGACCTGCCATTATTTATCTAGATTAACAACTTTACTTGGCATGTATCCCATGAATTAGTCAGCAAAATTCCCAGCCCTCGAGTGTGGTAAGGCAATTACACATGACATTGCCAACAAACCAGGCAGCTTACAGCCCCATTTGGTCAATTCCAAATGCCTTTTAATAGGTCATCATTGTACAGTCTTAACGTTTGCAAGTCTCCTTGTCCCCAAGCAGAGGCTCTTGGCATATTCTGCAGTTATAATTTATTATGCAGTACTTCAGATCTGTAGAGGTAAGGGTTGTTAAATCATTGTATCCTTAAGGTTGGAAGAGACCTTTTGAGATCATCTAGTCCAACCCCCCTGCACACACAGGGTCTCCTCGAGCATGTGTTACAAGGCTGTGTCTGYGTGGGTTTTGAAGATCTCCAGAGGAGACGCCACAACCTCTCTTGGCARCCTGTTCCAGTGCTCTGTCACTCTCACTGTTMAGAAAATTTTCCTTAAGTTCCTATGGAACTTCTGGTGCTTTGGTTTGTGGTAGTTTCTTCTAGTTCTATCAGTGGCCACCACTGAAAAGAGGCCGACCCCATCTTCCTCCCTTCCTCCCTTGAGGCATTTATATATGTTTATCAGAAACCCCTCTCAGCCTTGTTCAGGGTGAACAGGCCCAGCTCTCTCAGCCTTTCCTCACAGGGCAGATSTTTCAGGTCCCCGATCATCTTTGTAGTCCTGGGCTGGATTCTGTGCAGTAGCTCCACATCTGTACTTAACCTGAACACTGTTGTGAGTGCTTTTATCTGGTGTTTTTGGGTAGGCTTCAGTCCATGATACTTTGTCCCTTTGAGTGGACTGACCTGCTCAGATGCAGTTGGGGAGGTTCACGTGGTGATAACATGGCAATATCTTGAGGAGAGTTCCCCCTGCAGGTATCTGCTCCAAGTAAGAGCAAATCACTCACAAGCAAAACCTGGTCTAGATCCGGACACCTAGGGATGTAGCTCTGCTGGGAACAGCAGTGACTCCACTTTTTCTAGTCTCTATGAACTTTTGAGATTTCTTTTCGCAGCTCTGTAGGCTTATCTACTGCACCTATTCTAGCTGAGCTACCCCAAAACTGAAGGGAGTGACCTAGCCCATCTGTAATGGGAGAGGCTTCTTTGGACAGTTCAGGCTGGGGGCAAAGGTGATTCTTCACATGAGGTGGGACATGAGGGCTGGTAGTCTCTGCAGTATAAGCAGCAGCTTTGGAACTCACCAGCACAAACCACTGCTATCTGAGCCCGATAATACAGCAGGCTTCGGGTGATGTTTCTACCAGCTGGGCYGTGGTGCTTTCCATTGGAACATTTGTAGTGAGTCTTCTCTGAAGTGTTCAGTACTAAGCATGGTGAAACAGCTGCAAACAACTCATGGGATCAGTCTCCATCGTTTTGTTTTGTTTTTGCTTTGTAAATAGACCTTGGATCTCATTAATTTGTTTGTCATTCATTATTGATTAGATGTGTCGCAAGAACAAATTTCAGTCTGTGTGGGCGGCATTTATTGGCTGTATTTGCTACTCTGTAGCAAGTTCCCAGTGATGCTGGGGACTGCTCACTCTGGTTCTAGAGTTCTGGTTGACTGTTTTGGGGGTGATCAAAACATGAGGTCTGCTGCTCTCTGGAGAGTGAAAGGCAGAAAGTATTTTTGGTGCCACAGTATTAGAATCAAGACTCTTTATTGCCTCTTTAGTGGCAATGAAGATGTTCTGCCACTGAATGCAGAGGAGGGCATGTTCCTGCCTCCTTTTGCTTTCTTCCACTAGATGGACCCTGAAGGTCTGCTGAAAACAAAAATGGATACATTTGCCATGATGTGTTGAATGAAGATGGAACAAATAGGCATAAGCCAGGAAAGCAAGAAAAAAATGGCAGAAGAAATCTATAAAGATGAGGAAAAATAAGAGACTTTAATTGTTTCAACCCTCCTGGGCAGTTCCTTTCTTTTCTTTTGTTTCCCATCTTTCCCTCTTCTGTAGGCTTGCTCCAACACTTATGTTGCTGAGTGGTTAGGTTCTGCCTGTTTGTGGCTTCCATACAGCTGACTTATCACCTGAAAAATTATCACTTAGCTCRTATTTGCAAAATGAGCATATCACTGTAAATCATATCCTGTCTCTAATGTCTCTTATAAATAAGCTAGGTAGTAAAATAGAAGAGCTATTGACTGAGTGTGTTTGCATGAACATAGCCAATGTTATTCAGAGTATTTTTCAATTTAATTTGAAACCATTTTTGTTGTAAATGTATGCCAAGACTGTGACTGCACCAGGTATCTTCATCTTTAAAACAAGCAAACCAATCTAGATAACATCTCATCTCTCTTTTCTATGGTATTGCAAAACAGCATTGAGTATTTCATATTTGAAATATGCAGACAATGTTTCTGTAAATGGCTAGTGGATTGTGATTTCTTTGGTTGATGTACTATAAATATTTTTGTACTGTTACATAAATATCCAGACTAAGCTTAAGTATTAAGTGTGCTTATGTTAACTGTTTGCCTCATGAATGATAATGAAGTTACAGAAATTGTGTAGGCAGAGAAATAAGGCTGATAAACTTTTCAAATGTCCATCTCTTCAAGTCTATTAATTTAGGAGTTTATCTTTCAATGTTTCCTGCTTGCCTGAAGGTGGCCAACAGCGCTAGGGTTTCTGTGGCCAACGGAAGAACAGTTATTTGCTCTTGAAGTTGTAGTKCTATACCCAGTGTCTAATTACCACTAAAAAGGTAGGAAATCAGTGGTACCTCTGTCACAACTCCAGTTGTCTTGACCTTTTGTCTTTTACTAGGAAAAGTAGGTATTAGTTGGAGTGCATGAACTAGTCCAGGAAATGTAATTGATAGTATTTATAGTATTTATGAGACATTTTTGTTCATGTCATATTCCTATCATTGTCGTTAATATATGATTTTATCCTCCAAGGGGAAGCAATAGTTACAGCAAAGATGATATGCTGGGTGATGTGCTGCTTTGACATGAAAAATAAGTGACTAATATAGTAAAGGCTAGTGATTAAAAATATTGATTTTTTTCATAAAAGCAGAAGTTACAATTGCTTGTAACCTTGACGAGAGGCTTCTTCTGTACTAGAACCACTTCCATGTGACACTTCTGGTCCAATTTCCTCTGTTCTTCTGAGTCACAAGAGACAATCCCTTTTTAACTACTTTCAGTTGCAAAAGGCATCTTGACTAAAGGAACTAACAGAACGTCAGGGGAAAAAATCATAGTTATTRTGAGAAACATTTGGAAAATGACAGCCATTTGGGAATAGACTTTACAAACTCTTTCAAGAGTCCTTAGCTGCCAGAAATTGCAGTACTTGCAAGCTTAAGGAGGATCACATTGATTTACCCTAGCCAAACAGGTGGCCCTGCATTGTAGAAAGGAAGGGAGTTCCTAAGTCTCAGCAGAAAGGTCTTTGGCAAACACTGGAATTACATTCACCACATCTTTTGCAATTTAGCAAATCTTTACAATCATGTTAAAATGATATTGTTCTAGATGTGTCCTGGGGGATGACATTATTCAGCTTGAGGGGAAAAATAAGTTGAAAGAATTAGAATTTCCAGTATTCACAAATTGCCTTCACCTCTAGCAGATAAATCTAAATCTCCTAGTTGTTTGACAAAAGAGGCAGCACATCACAAGGATGAGGAGGCAATCATGACGCCTGATTTCATAATTACTTTAGGTATTTAAATGCACTTCCACAGTACAACTGTGGTTAACTGGCAGTATTTACAAAAAGCTTAAACCAGTAAAATAGCTTGTCTTCATCTGCTTTTCAATATTAAGTAGAAAATTACTGATTTTTGAAAACTGGTTCATTACAATGTGCTTCACACCTTGGTTCAGGGAAAGGCCGAAAGTGCAGCAGCCTTGTTCTAGTGACTTCTGAGAATGTTATAGTTTTTCCGGAAAACATGTGTCCTAGTGAGGAGTTGTATTGGTTATCCTTTCTTTGAAGTTCATTGCATATTTTCTTATGTCATATATTATTTGTTTTGGATTTCTGTGTTTCCTTTACATTCTTTTCTTTACAAAACTGGAGATTACCTTGAGCATTTGTCCCTTTGGTTATTCTTGGCTGAAACTCTAGTTTTCTATTTAAGAATGAAATGTCACATTTTGTTTTATTTAGCTATACTCATTGTTAAGATGGTTAAGTTTGAGCTAATTTTGTAGTGGTATCTTTGCTGCAAATATTCTTGTTTAAAGGAATCAGTTTCTGATTGAAGGTAGTACAATAACATGTTTGCATATGACACTGATAATCAGCATGGTATAACCATCCAAATGGATATTACATAGCCAACACTTCCATCCAGCACATGTATAACATGAAAAAGATGGAGTTTGTTCACTTTATCTTAATAGGACTTCCTAAATACACAATATAAGCATTCAGTAATTTAAAGAATGAATATTTGTGTATCATCTGAAGCTGGGCATCCCTTGAATTTTAGAGGGAATGAAATATTGAAAGGGTGTTTGAAAGAAGCTTGAAGAGCTCAAATACCAATGACACTTCAGTGAGGATTAGGAATCCTCCTGTAAATTAATTTGCAACCTCTAACTTTTTTTAAATTCTGTATTGAATAGAAAATTTGCCTAGCTATAGTGAAATTGAAAACCAGAAGGATCAGAAAACCAGGAGGTTTTCATTTGGATACACTTCTAGTCATGAGATAATGGTCTCTGTAGGAGACACAGCCCAACAAGCAAGAAATCTGTGAAACTAACTCACCTTTTGGAATTTTCCTCAGTTTTGTCCCCATACAAGGCAAGCATCTCAAAAGAAATATTAAGTCATTTAGAATTTGTTGAAACATACAGAACGGAAACTAATTTGTCCYTGAGTTTGGTGACTACTTCATTGCCACATTGATCTATTGCTGTTTGTATAGAGTTTGAAACCCTATCATGTCACTTCATGCTACTGTAGTTTACTAATTTTTGTTGCTAAAGTATGTGAAAATACAGAAGATCTTCGTGTGTTTTGGTTTGTATTTCTTGAAACTCAGAGTCTTTGTCAACTAGAACATGAATCAAAGACATGCATCCATTTCCATCTTCTGAAAGTCTTGTCAGATTCTGGGTTTGCCCCATGCCATTTCCTTCCCTTTTTTTGCCCCTTAGTTTACTGCTATTTCCTTTGTACCAAGAATGAGAGCTGATGCACTGAAGAGCTTAAAAGCAGGAAAGAATTAAGCTGGCTACCTGCAGCATTGTCAAAAGCAGAGGTAACAGACTAAATGAAGAAAATGGAGATAAAAACACTTCTCCTTTTGTCCTTTTACATTACAGTTCTTTTAGGCTATATTCATGTTGGCAAAGAAATTGTAGGGAAAAAAATTATGTAATATACTTCAAAATAGAACAATTATAGTGCATTTTTGAATTGTTTCGATGCACAGTCACATAAAATTTGCAGTATCACTTCATGCACTCCCTTTAAAGAGGATGTTGACGAGGTATTCAGTATGTTGCATTATCCTACCATGCATTTTAAAAATCTGCAAAACCTTTTAAAGTAATGTGGRTATCTGTGCAATTAGCAGTACCTTTTACATTATGTATGATTCTCGACTGCTAATAATCAGCTGCAGTGTTCAGCATTAGCGATTTTCAGTTTGCTGCTGAGTTTTCTGCAATTTATTGATGCTATTTGAGTTGATCTACAGAGATGCAAAGGAATAATAGGGTGCCTCCCACCTCAAAGAGAACCCTGCCCCTTGCAAATTAACCTACCCTTCAAAGTCAGAACATGAACAGGCTAGACAGCTGGAAGAGACACTTTCTCATTACCTGTAACATGACGTGATACAAAGCAGCTTCCCAGCTGCTCAGTCACTTCTCTTTGAGGCTTTGGATTCAACTTGCTCTGGATGACCTAGAGTGGTCAGGATGGAGTATTTGATTCCTCGTCCTGATGCAAGGAGTTTTAATCTGGATGGCAGGATTCTATTATTTAATCTTAACAAAGCTTTTATTTCTTTTTTTTTCCTTTAATGAATTTGCTTTTGTGGTTCTTAGCCTCCAGATGTGCTAACCTTTTACCCCTACCTACCCAGCTTTGCCTTGAGTTGTAAGTCCAGGGAAAACTGCAGGACCACAGTGTGAATGAAGACCTAGAGTGCAGGAAAACAGCAGGCAGAGCTGGAAGTTTCACTTGAACTCAAGGGCATTTCTGGAGATGGCATCATTATGGTGGGTAACAGGCAGGAATCTGGCCTGTGGCAGGGTTTACAGCTGCTGTTCGGGCAGGCCTTGGGGCTACCTTGTCCCCAGCTCTGTGAAGTTCTGTGTGTTGCCTCTGCAGAAAGGCCAGGTCCTCAGCATAGCTCTGGCTTGTTCATTAAACCTGGGTATAGGTGTTCTGTCAAGATGAGGGGTCCATGTGGTTTGAGGAGGACAGCACAGTTCTGTGCAGCCTTAGGAGATACAACTTCTCCACCTTAAGGCAAGTCTGAGATAAAGCACGGACAGCTTGTGAGAGGGACCTAGGCTCCAAGCCAGCTGGGCAGTGTTACCCACCTGCAACTAATGAACACAGATGTATGCTGGCAAACGTTTCCTCTGTAGGAATTCCCTCTCAAATGCCACCTTTGAGACCTGGAACAGCATTTTTTTTTGCTGCCCTATGTGTATATACACACACACACATATATATATACACACACACACACATATATATATATAGCTATGCCTGTAGCAACGCTGACCCGACATACCCAGTTCCAGGGCAGCTGGAGGTGCCCTTGCAGGCCTATCTTTGGGTGAGAGACATCAGGCCCAAGTGCTCTACCTAACGTGTGAACAGGGTGTGAGAAGTGAAGGGAGAATGCAGAGGTAGAAGAGGAACCTGAGAGCAAATGTGTCATAGTGTGGTCTGCAATGGGGCTTCCCTGAAATGGGCCTTGCACAAGACTGTCCTCTGGAGACTGGCTGGTTAGTGCTGGTTTCTGAAACAGTGTCTCTGTTCTCTTGTGTCTTGTGTTATCAGGTCACTTGTGCCCTCCTGTAGGGAAAAAGATTTCTTGTCAGATTCTCAGTAGCTTAATATTCAGCGCATATGATGAYGTTAAATCTAACATGCCAGTGATATATGAACTAATGCTAATGGTTGGCAGAGTTTCTCCTGAATTGCTGTCCTCTTAAGTCAGAGTTCAATTCTGCAGGGAAACTATTTTGCACAGCCAAGTGCTTTGATACCAACTCCACATTGCAGTAGCATTTGGGAGCATGGAACCGAAGCATCCATTAACTCTGCAAGTTTAGTGTAGCGGAGCAATGCCTGCTCAGGACGTGGGTATTGGAATGCAGAGTACAGAAGTCATCAAGCTCACAACATGAATCGAAGGTTATGCTTACATGCAAACCACCAAGGATGGGAATTAGGTTTCTTGGGAACAAGAGGCAATTTACATTCAGTAAAAGACAGGCTGCTAAAGCCATTATGCAGCAAGTTACCAGTGCATTACTTCCAACTACACTCAACTGCAACATCTGGCTCAATGTTTTCACATATTTGTCACTAGGGTTAAGTATTAAGGTATGTGATGCTAAAATACTGAGTGTTTCTACCCACTTTGCATTTGCTTCTCTTGCAGAGCATTCAATGTGATTTGCAATGTGTTATAAAGATTCACAGAAGTGATGTGTGTTTCTCTGTTTTCTGAGGCGGCTGAATTTATGGTTTTCTTTGCAGTATTGTGTTTTTACGCATTAGACTTTGAACCTCATACAAAATGATTGCACAGCATAACCAGTGCTTGCTTTACCCTGATTTATGACTTTCACTTCTGTATGTTGGTAGCTCAGTTATGGTCCCCTGCAATGTCACATCTTATTCAAGCTGCAAACACTCTCAAGCAAGAGCAGTGTGTAATTGATTTCAAGCACCTGACCTTCAATCATATAGTTTGCCATACTTAGACTTAAACAKGATTATCTTGTTTGAAGCAGCAATATATTGTCCAGTTGATTTCTGTCCTCACTGGTAAAATGTATAACGTTTGGCCATATCTTTGGACAAAAACCAAAAACAACAACAAAAAATACCCCAAATAATCCTTTAATGCCAGCAGTATGGTCTTCTATTTCTCTTCCACAAAGGCAAGTGTACAGAAAGCATAGTTTGCTCTGAAGCTTATAACCAAAGGGGATATTTCTACCTCAGCAGATTTGTTGAGATTCATTTAATGTATAGACTTTTGAAGCCCTCTCCTTCAACTATTTTAAAAGTGCAGGTTCACTTGCATTTTACAGGCTGGTGCAGGAGAGTTCAGGTTCAGAGACATCCTTGCCACAACGTTATTGTGCAGGTCTGTGGAAAGGGTTGCCTACACCCCTAACAAATTATTGCCYGTGTCAGGGCTTTTCAGCTGGCCTGCTGAAACTGGCGTTAGAGACTYACCACAGGAGAGCAGACAGCAGCAGATCCTCACAGGAGCCCAGTGTGGGAGAAGAGTCTGCAAGTGAACCTAGGCAGCCCATGCACCGCAGACACTAAGTAAAAAGGAGGCTGGTCAGTGCCAGAGGAGAGCAGTGCTTGGCAGCGATGGCCGAGTTTTGCTCTTCCAGCTGTGAATTGTGAATCTTCAAGGAAGAGTGCCTATGAGGAAGTAAAAGCAAGAAATAAAAATGCCAACTTAGAAAATATGATATCAAGGAAAGGGCTGAGGTATTGCTAATGATCCATATATATAAATAGACACACATTGTCAATTTGATTATAATTCAGTGCTTTGAAAGCTACATGGTCTCCAGGGGGAAAGGCAAGTGGTTACAGTCCCTGCAGGAATTGCACGTATGCTGGATAAAGCTACAGCATGGGCACTGTAAGCAGGCATGAGGCATAGGATCAGAGCATGGGCAATAGTCTGGTGTTCCTAATGCAAGAAATGAGACTTAAAACAGCTTCTGCTCACCTATGATTTAATGTGTGTATTGGGTGTGCTGGCTGCCCAGGACTTGTGCTTGCAGAAGTTCACTGTGCTCAGGAAGCATTCAAGGCTTCTCAGTGTGTTGCTTTCCAATCTGCTGTGTAAAATAAGCCTGCACTGTACATGATGGTCCAAATTCACAGTCCTGGCCCTGCACAAGGTTTTTGCATCTCTTTCCATGCACCAGGATACTGAAGTCCTGTTCCTTTTGGTCTCTTTCCACACTAACACAGTAAAAAGCATGCAAGCTGAAACAGTTTTTCTTATGCAAATTGGTTTTGCAGTTAGAATTTATAAGTTTTATAGTTTAGCAAAACAAACATTTTTCACACTTGTGAAAAGAATTAATGTMTAATGGATTACAAAGATTGGCAAAGTGGTTTTGTTTGCACAGAATTTGCAGTTTCTTCATGTGCTGATGTTTAATAGAATAAGGAATTCATTGCAAAATATATAATTTTAATGGAACATACTGAAAATCATTAGAAAAGAGTAACAGAAGACCATTTTAGAARTAAAACATAAAAGACTGGGGCTCTCCAGCAGATATAACACCAATATAATTTCCAAGGATGCTTTTTTCTAAAGCAAAACTAGAAATGCCAACAAAGTCTGGCAAAATTATATTTAACTGTTGAATTTTTTTTCCCTGCTGCTGGGTAGTGATGTTGCTTAGCAACGCTCCAACACGGAGCCTCTTCCTGGAGCGGCTTGTGCGGTGTCAGGGCAGGTTCGGATGTGCAGCCAGAGAAGCAGCACACCAGGGTCGTGGGGCATCTCTCAGCCCTTGCCTTGAAATCTCATTTACTATTTAAATAGATATTTTGATTTCTTACTTAGCTGCTCATCCATGCTAGTTCCTACACATTTCATGTGCATGAGAAATGCACTTACTTGTTGGAATGTAGTAAGTGGAGTTCTGAAGGTGTAGAGGTAACAATCTTTATTTTCAACAAGATTTATTATCTGCTCTTATGATAATTTCAATTSCATCCAGTGCAAATTTTCAGATTTCTGTCCTGTATCTATCATATTAGCTGGATTAGTTAGCCAAATGATTATCTCTTTAAATTAGCTGTTTAGAAATGCAATTTCTCTTAAAATTTTTCTACTTAGTTGGATTTGATTCTTCCTGTTTATCCATAGAACTAGTTCAAGGTGCTTATCTTAGARCAAAAAAGATTCCGAGAAACTGCCTTGCCTTTTATAACTTGTTACGGCAGTTGAGGTGAACAGGAAAGTGCATATTTTGGTGCGTAGGGTTAGCGCTGGTTCAATTCAGCWGCAGTTTGTGCTTGTGATCTGTACCTTTGCAAAATGGATGCAGAAAGCTGCTATTCTCTTTTAACGGCACCTTTTATTATCTCTGTGTAGTTTTCACCTTGCAGAGTGGCTGCTGAGGGCTATCAGACCAAGTGAGTGGAGGTGAACTGTGCTGGAAATGGTGGGGCACTGGTGGGAGCCCCAGGTACCTTCCAGGGAGGATCACTGCATGGTCTCTGCTTGGAGTTAGAGAGCTGAAAACCCCAATATGAAGTCATGAGGCAAGAAGGCCCTTTGGTACTGGGCAGCCACTGCATTATCCATTGATTATGGGGATGTCTGAACTCCTTCAGAAGCTGCTGAAGARTAGAGGACGCTGCATCCCAGCACGAGGCTGGGAAGAGAACGTAACGTAACAGTGCGGATGCCGTCGTGCCCTGGGCCTTCCAGCCCTGGGACTCGGACCCTGGGTATTCCTCACAGTTGGAGACATGCTGGCAATACTAGAGCTACTCATTCTAGCGAGCCAAAATTATCCCCCTGAAAAAGGCAAAAATAACGATTTAGCTCYGTAATGATCACTTTTTTTGAAAGACTTTGTACAAATGTCTTGCTGTAGATTGTTCTCTTTAGAACATAGCTGCAACCACAAATGCTTCTGTCAAAATGCTTTATCCAGGGCTGCTTTTATCATTTATTTCCTAAATTGTCTGTATAGTGTGAGGCCAGGTGGTCTTTGTTCTTCTAGAGCAGGAAATTTCATGTAGATTTCTCCCCAAGAATTAGTCCTTGATTTTCTTCCATTTTGTCCATTACCTGCTTGCAGTGCCTAACTGTGCAGCAAATCTTTTTCTCAATATATTTCTTAATGTTATTTCTTGAAATACCGAATGGCAACTTTAGTGATAATTTGGCCTTCTATGTATTTTAAAAAAATCATTTTAAAATTTTCAGATAGACTTTGATTGCACTGAAATGAGAATTTGCAGAATTATGTTTTAATGTATCTTAACCCTTTTAAGGATTGCAACACTGTTGAGAATAGTATTATAAAGTCCAAGACCACAACCTCTGCTCAGCAAGAACTTCTGCTACTTCTGTGGGCTATAATCACATATTGCTGTACATGTTTAATAATTAGGCACTCTGGCACTGTGTTGTCTTTTCTAAGGTTACAGAGTACCTTAGTTATAGCAAAGATCTCGGTAAGCGTCTTATGCCTTTGATGTATTTGTATGTCAGACTGCATGAGCTATTGTTCCTCAGCCTAGATTCATTTGCTACAATTTAGGAGAAAATTATTTTAAAATCCATTTTCTCAAGAATCCTCCTAGGAAAAAAAAGAAACAGTGATTTAGTTTTGGAAGCTTAGTTCCTAGGAAAAAGGAGACTAATGTCTTCTAGATATAAATAGAGATATATCTTTCTAATAAATTATTGGATAAGAAATCTGCAACTGTACTGAAGAAAATTTGAAGATGAGAACATCATTTTACTCAGGCAGCGTCTTAAAACCAATTCTACCTCAACAACATTGTTAGCTGGAAGCCTGGGCATCTTGAGGAGGATTTTGATTCATTTGATTCAGTCCTCGTATCTCCTGAAACCTTTCAGCTTTATTTTCTAAATCGTTAGTGATAAATTTTTACACTTTTACATATCACATATAATCACTAAAACTTGTGATTTTCTAAGGGGATTTTACTTTATAGATGGGGCAACTGAGATRAGTCATGTAGAGTACTTTATTAGGCCTATATTTCTCAGCTTCAGAGGCATTCCTCACCAAATGACACTGCAAAATTATTGTAGCGCAGTATGAGAGCCAAAGGGGGCTGTTGTTAAATGCTCTGGGAGGAATTGTGCTAGGACAATGACCCTTCCACAAATGTGCTCTGGAGGAGCAATTAACACACATTTGCTGCCTATGATTTCTCAAGTAGAGGTGGTTTCTTGGTAGAAAAGGCAAGAATGTTTTTTCCATCSATTCTCCCTAAGATGTTTCCAAAGTTCTTTTTCTCCCTTCTTTGTTACCACAAGTACTATACATCAGTACTAGCCAAGTACACCAGTACTAGCMAAGACAGATAATGTTAAAAGGAATACTGTATAAAGTCCAGGGTAAATACTGACCACATCAGATGATGATATTTGCATTTAATGGCCAGCCATGCCACAACAGTATAGTTATTTTATATTATGTCACTCAGCAGGGTACAGCCCTTCCAGAGTTTCTTTTTCACTCCCTTTCAGGGACTGGCAGAGTCCTGCTAATTTCAAGCAATAGTTGTCTCAGTCAATACATAACACAAAATCCATGTTATGATGGGACTACAGTAAATTGAAACCTGCTTTTGTCTGCTGGCTTGTAAAATCCAACCAACCTCCCCTCCTCTTTCCCTGGAAAAAAAAATATCTAGAAACAGTCTCACAAATACCTTCAATATTAGTCATTTCCACTGGTTCACAGAYACCCTTGGTCTTAGTCACTTCCGTTGTTATTGCTTCCCCTAGCTTTGTCTGGGCGAGTGAAGACAATTATGCCTGTAAGCTTTAACAGAACCACTTTTTTTTTTTGTTTATAAAGCAGCCTTTTCRGAGAATTCACGGCTTCAAATTCACATAGTGCTACAACTTGAGATCCTTCTCGAATGTGCAATAAGACAAAAAAAAGGCACAGGCTGGCAATTATTCAACAGATGCACGTAGCATATTATGCTTGAAGGGAGGATTTGTGAAAGCTCTCAGCGGTGGCCTGTCTTTGCTCCGATTGAAGCCAGTGGGCACTCTGCCATTCATTTCAATAGAACATCTGGGTAAATACCATCCACTTCTGAAACTCTAATGTTCACGTATAAAAGAATGAGAATTCTGAAGCTCTATTACCATATGCTACCCTATGTAGAAACAAGGACATTTCTATTACGGRCAGAAGATGGTCAAAATGTCAGTGAGCATCCTTCTAGCTGTTCAATTCCAAATAACAGTTCTGCGAGAGGAATAGCACCATATCACCTCCAAGGTCTTCTGAGAAAATATGCTAAATAAAATTGTCATTAAAAAAAAACAGATTAAAAACCTGTTACTAAAGCTAAAATTAAAGCAGAATATAGTTGTAGTGGTCAGCAATAAGCGCATGTGAAGTGCTGACTGCAGTTGAAAATGCTTTATATTTATTGTAGTTTTTCTTCCTGCTTATTAAGAGTGTTTCTTATCACCTGCCTTTCAGAGAAACTTAAATGCTCAAGGGAATAAARCTTGTGCTTATTCACTTCAGTGTGGTTAGCTGTTGCTGTGACCTTGAGAAACTTGCACAGAAACTCTCACCTTTGTTGTACCTATGTGGAACAGGGTATGTGTGGGGAGTGTGATTCAGTTCTATATTCCTGGTGATTTTCTTTGAGACTGCTTTATTATTATTTTTTAATGAGTGCAAACTGGTGAGAGAAGAAAAACAAAACAAAAACCATACTTTTATCCTCAGTAAAGCTCACAATTTGATTCTGATAACATAGTTGAGATTTATCAGTATTTTCTCATCAAATAGATTTTGGTTACAGTCTGTTAGATACCTTGAAATAAGAAGCAATAATCACCTCCATCTGAAATTAGTTATTTGTATCAGCTGCATTTACACATTGTGCCTGGCAGGGGAAAAATGACTGGCATCTGATGGTGTATAATCTAAAGATAAAAATGCAATTTTCAAGTTATTAAAATGTAAAAAGGTCAGATTCCAATAACTGAATAGCTATTAAGAGATTCCTGAAAGAYGCCGTATATCATCTATGTTGTCTGTAAAAGAGACAAGACTTTTTAGAARAATGCTTTTTACCGTCCTAAAATTCAAAGCTTCTGCTTTCTTAATCCTGGCTGAGACCAATTCAGAAGTGATATACCCCTGGATTTCCCTTATTGGAAATGAAACTATTGATGCACTCATTTCTTACTGTACAATTGTTTCATTAATTTTAGAAATACATATTTTCAACTCTTTAATAATTCTTCTAGATATAAAGCCCATGGCATTTTTTTCAAATTAGTAATATCCATCTGAGTTTATTCAAATAAATTCTTTTAAAWCGTATTAGTATTTCTAAAGAAATTAGTTTAATTTCTTGGCTACCAAAATGAATTGGAAATATTAACTACATCATGGACTTTTAATAGAAGYCATCAGAAATAACCTTGAAAGCCAAGGACACTTTGCTAAATTCTATATCTATTAAAATTACTATATTAATTTTCTTAGAACAAATAGTGAGGCACTAGGTAGGACTATTTTAGAAAGATGGTTTTAAGTATAGAGAAGATACGCACATAATCTAAGGTTTGTTTTAGGATTTAAAATAAGCATTAACGTGAGATTTTGGCTGCAGCTGACCTGTAAAGTGAAAATGCTCCCTCTCTATGACAAATTCAGAGCAGAAACCAAAAGTTGGGTTGGAAACCTGGATAGTATAAGTGGTCCAGCCTTCTGCAAACAAGAAGTGTTAAGGGCTGGTTCTCCTTCTGTGCTCCAGGTAGGGATGATGGGGAATCATTAATGCTCTTAGAGGATTGCAGCTGTGTTTGTATAAACATCTTAGTGGGCTCCACAGCCGCGTTCTGTTTTCAAGCACTGTGCCCAGGAATGCAAACCATGTAGATTATTACAGGTCGTGATTTCCTATGGGTAATAACAATATTGTACTCAGCTGACACATTCAGCRCTCTCTTAAGCTAAGGTTAATGGCACTGTCACATTGCCGAACGTGGAAGAAGTCTGTAGTAGTCTGGGTCTTTCTTATCAGCTACAAGTAGTGCTGAGGTTGCTTTTCTGATAAAATAATATTGAATTACATTTTAGAAAGGGACTTAAAACACAGCACTAACTCAGAATGCATCGTGCCTCTAGCAGCCTCCTTGGGGAGGGTGTGAAGGGTGATAACCTCCTGACTTTCTAGACTCTCTTCAAAGTTGGCTGCTGATGGTGCAGTATGAAAGAATGAAGTTTTGTTGATCCTTCAGGGAGGGATACAGAGCAAATCTTAATAAAATGAAATGCACACTATGTGGACAGCAGGCTTTGAAAGGAAAACATCTGTATTTATCCATTCTGCTTTCAACAAGTGGATTAGGAGAAATCTGTTGTTGACAGATGCAATGTTAATACCCAGCGAAGTGTCCYAAAGATGAAAGAAATGAAGGTGGAAATTTGGGTCACTTAGGAAAGCAAAACTTAGCAGAATAGACTGCTACCATAATTTTAGTCAATCTAGAGCATTCTGGGAGAGAGCAAGGAGCTACCAAGTAACTCAGGGTCACTTCGAGTCCTCAGAGCTGGTTCCTGCTCCCCAGCTTTTCCCTTCAAGAGCTTCTCCCCAGAGATGACTTCTGAGGAGTCTCAATTTGGAGGATTTTTTTTTTTTTTTTTTTTTTTTTTTTAAAGCTGGGAGGAAGAAATACTGTCTGTAATGCTGGGATGCTCTTTAGACAAGTGCAATAACAAACCTGCACACCATCAACCTTTTTAGCCAATACCTTGTAGCCTATTCCCACTCATCTCTGCCAAAAGACCTGTAGAATGAGATAGGACTAGTCTGTGGCTTTCAGTGAAGTACAGAATCTTCTGTTCAGTTTAATATTAGAGTTTCTCCCTTTGGTTCATGCCTTAATTACCTTCCCCTCAAAGGGCTTTGTGTGGAATAGACTTAAGAAAGTCAGTTAAGAAAAGAATTGAGTTGACAGTGAATATTTTTGCCTTAGTAAATAACAAAGCAGATCATTGAAGGGTAGACGGGGAGCTATATGTGAAGTAACAATCTCCTGTGCTGCTCTGAGAGCATAATGATTTTTACYTTTTCTATGCATTCAACAGAGTACTTGATTTTTCCATATTAATTTCTTCCCCCCYATTTTTTTGGTTTTTGTTTTAAGAGGCCTCTTTGGGTACACTATAAGCATTTCATTAGAGTTTTCTAATTTCTGAAGAAATTTCAAAGACTAGAATTTTCTCCTAGGAAGCTTCCTTTTGGGAGC
This sequence comes from Nothoprocta perdicaria, assembly GCF_003342845.1. Taxonomy (NCBI): domain Eukaryota; kingdom Metazoa; phylum Chordata; class Aves; order Tinamiformes; family Tinamidae; genus Nothoprocta; species Nothoprocta perdicaria. Next base: position 8,328,445 of record NW_020456087.1, on the reverse strand, counting down.
ATTTACTACCCTTTAATTCTCCTTTGCTTTTTGTTCATTACTTATTCTATTTGGAAGTGAAATAAATGTGTCAACTTTGCCTTCCTGTCAGAAATGTATGCATTTCTATGAAAGAGCTGATTAATTGCACTGAGATCATTTCTGAATAAATATTTTAAATGAAGTAAACAAATGTCTTGCTTTGATGTCTAAATGAAAGCAAGATTATATGCTGCTTTCACATGTCAGAAAGAATCTGACTTTCTGACTGAGGGTTACACAACCTTTGGTTTCTTTAAACTGTGTCTTGACTGATGCAATGTATGTCCCCCTCCTCTCTGCCATTTTCTTGTAGACTGGTTTTGATATGAAAACACTTTAAATGTGCCTTGTAATAAAAAGAAGGTAATGGAAATTCTTCATCTAGTAAAAGTTTATTTTAAGAAAAGTTTCTGATTATGTTCCACACAGGTTTCTGTGACTGATTATAAATAAATGATTGCATTATAAACTCTTACAGCTGTAAGCAATAAAAGCTTACAAGTTAAATGCTACAAAGCCAGACTYTCAGGGATCTTATCCCAGGGAGGGATCCAGGAGACTTAGGTGCTGAGGTGCTGTTTTCTGTACTTGAGGTGCTGTTTTCTGTACTTGAGTACTTGGGCAGTGGTGGTAAGTTCTGGGGCATCTTCATGCTGGAAATGAGTCACCTGGATTAGTTAGTAGGAAATGTAAAACTGTCTGGCATAGGAACACTTAGATGAAGATTACAGATGGGAACCTTGATCTGTGTAGGATSCAGAACGTTCTCTTCAAGGTGGTTATCTGCATTTGTATTTTCAAAGACTCAAGCAAAGATCCTAAGGGTCTTTTAGAAGTGGCATTGGTGCCTACCTCATAGATTTCTGGTTACTGTGCCTCTCATCCATGAAGGAGGGGACTCTGGTTTAATAATTTTTATAATGAAATCCACTAAGGAAATGAAAGCTTCTTCTCACCATATCTCATCTAGGCACACAGTTGGAAGTAATGAAAGCTCAGCTGGTTATTGAAAACTTAAGAAAGAGTTATGTGTGTTTTTAATCATGAAATGGAGCTTTTCCTGTTCTAAATCTACAAATTTAAAGGAGATCATAAAATGTTGGCAAATTTGGGGTTGTAAAAGTTCGAATCACAAATCTGAGAAACTTTGTTCTGAATGTTGAAATTGCAGTTGTAAGACTAGACAGATTATTTTGTTATTGGCTGTTAAAGCCAATGCTTCTCATTGTAGAAAGATTTTTCAATGCTTTGTAACCAACAGCAGCTCCACAATTGAAAGTATTACCAGGAAATAGTAGATATAGCTGGGAAAAGTTTTGGTCCTGTTAATAGAGGCAACAGAGGGATCTATACTAGGATTGATTTTGTTTGTGACCTTGAGAATACATTCAGTTTAATAACGGACGCTGCTCTTGGGTTAACTTCCCTTGGTGCTACCTTAGGCAGATCCCAGAGAACATGGGGAATGATACAGCAGCAGCCGCTGAGGAGGGACAGGAGTCCGTCTTGCCTKTTGTGTGGGGTGGTCTGTAGGAGCAACAAAAAGCTGGGAAGCAGTGGCTTTATCAAACGTGAATGAGAAGGATGAGTCTTCAATACTCTTGTTAAAATCATATTTTAGCATAGCACCACTTTGAAGAAGATGAAGAATGAGAGAAGCCATTCATTTTTGGGATTTATTTCCTAAGCGGGTTTCACTCTGTTTTAGTGGATAATATTGCCATTTACTTCTTGGGCCTGTTTTCYTAAGGGCTTTTATGCAAGAATATTGCAAAACATGGCATTTGGAAAGAGAAGGTGTTATGCTACCTYATTAAAGGAGACAATAAAATAATTCAGAGAGACAACAGCCACTGGACTTCATTTTAATCATTTTAATTTATCATTAATCATTTAAATCATTTCAATTTATCTTTGTGACAACAACATCCAGCTGGTGCAGTTGTTATAAGGGACTGGCAACTGAATGGAGCATCCTGCATGTCCCAGTAAAATGTTCTAGTGTTTCTTTACCTCAGCTTGGTGAGGAGTTACCTCATCCCAGAAACCCAGGTTAAGGAGCAGGGAGGGATAATCAGGGTCTAGCCAAGGGTTTGATCAGGTGTTGTTCCTGATCCTGGTTCCACTCATCAATACTAGACTCTGGCCTTTATACCTTTGATCCAGAAGATGTTTTTCTGGTTGTTCTTACAAGGCAATCCTTCCAGAACCTTAGTGAGCTGGGTCTTGTCACAATTATTAGCAAAGTGAGCGTCTGGCCTCTACAAAGCTTCTCACTTCCCCTCCCTTGCAGCTGGGGCCAGCACCCAATGTTTCCTCATGGTATTTCTGCCACTTTGGCAGAGTTGGTGCAATTCGGRTTTTACTGTCAACTCTTTGCTTGCACATCAGAATGTTTCTCTAGCTGCTCTCTCCARAGTGTTTAAGAATTCATCACAAGTCCACTTTTCATTGTTTTGATCAGATCACACCAGCAGAGAATAGCCAGAATATCTCTACTGGCTCTGGCTAAATTTTGAATGATTGTATGAAGCGTTTCCTTCATATCAGTTTTCTTCCCTATTTGACTTCTCCTGAACTTTATCCTTATTCATTTTTAATAGGAATCTGGATTGTTTTGCAAGATAACATTACCGCAGAATCACAGAGGTTGTTAAAAGTAGAATCTCAAACAGCAGCATTATGTTGAAGCTTGTATGTCGAAGCTTGACAGGCTTGCAAACAATGGCCTTAAGTGCTTCTATACTATTAAACTACTGTTTTTCTTTCTCCTAAAGGGAAATGCTTCCCTTCCTGATTAAAAGTAGTTAAAATGGAAGTCTTCTCTATGTAAATTTTATGCAATCAAAGGGAAAATGGAATATTGCTAAGATGAAATCATAATATTTTATGGTTCATAGATTTATATATTTTCAAAAGGCTAAGCTTTTTTAAATGCTATTATAGTTGAAATTAAACCAGAAATAATTTGACAGAGGATCTTAATGTATTTAACTATTAGGAGGATTCTGCTTCAGTTCTATACTTTTTGCTTATGGAATGTAACAAAGTAAACAACATGTATTTGACAATTTCTCTGTGCTTTGAAAATTAGAAGACCTGATATGTGTTGTGGTCATGCCTGGATTGGCTTTGACCATTGTTGCCATGCAGCTGTTCATGCCCATACGCAGTTTTGCTGGCCTTGTGTACAGTATATATAAAATGTTCTTAGACTGCAAGATGTTGCTGGTGATGACTCTTTGGATGTATAGCACAAACCACACTCAGGCTGTGAAGCCTAATTGAAATCTCAAAATATATATAAAGCCTTAATATGTTTAGAAGCATTTGGGTAAGGACTGCTTATTGTTAGAGCCACAGATTCACGTATGGTGAAGGAGTCTTCAAAAGTCATCTAGCTCTAGGCCTTCTTTGGCTGCCCTCATGGAAAGCAAAACAAACCACTTGGAAGGTGTTTAAGAACTGTCCGCAGATGGGCCCAAGTCTCCAATGATTAGAAGCTTGATTAGCTGACATAACAATCTCTTAGTTCAGCTGAGTAGGATACACTTAAATACACTTCAAAGATAAGAATATTTACAAAGAATATTTACAGTCATAAAGGTAAACACAGTGAAGCAATGAGGAAGCAACAAATATGCAAAAACAAAAAAAACCCAAAAACAACAACAACAAAAAAAAAAAAACAGAAATGTTTTGAAAAAGTCCCACAAAGCTGATATKTAATTGAAAAGATAAATGACCCTTCCTCTAACCTAAAATAGTGCAATAGGCCCCATTTCCCCATCTCTCTGGATTTACAGCTACCATATGGTACGTTGCCATTTAAAAATTACGTTTATCAGAGAGACTAGGTCTAGRGCTGCAAAGCATATAAAGAACTGTCTCAAAAGAGAATTGCTACCTGGAGGGAAATTACTATTAATGTTCTATAAAATCAAATTTAAAACAGATTTTTTTTCCTTGTCTTCTGAAATAGCCAAGGGTTATGCACATGTTCTTCATGCYAGTCTCTGACACGGTCCTCCCTCAGGTGAAGGAAGTGCTGCAGATTTACTTCATTTTTGCAAAACAGGAGAACATAGTATTTCGAAACTATTAGGTTACTTTTTTCTTTTTKTTATCTGCCTGTAAGGCAGAACACAACATAAGGCCTGGACATTGGTCTTGTGTTACTTTAGGCTCCACAAACAACTGAAAGCAATGATGTTAGAGGAAGTCCATGCAGTTGTCTCTTAGAAGACACATTTGGAACAGGCCCGCAGATCTGTGACTGGGACCCCCAGCATTAGCACAGGTCCCAAAGGAGATCCCTAGGCCTAGTCTCCTTTCAAAGTTCAGTCACCAGTTACTTGTCCCTTATTTGCAATTTCTTCTGCTGGCTTTGACAAGGCTTTTGGGATGGAGGCTTTACAAGCACCCGATACAGCCAGCACTGCAGGGAAGGTGCTAGCTAGGAGTCATGCCTTGTGATCTACCCAAGTGCAACAATCCTGTGATCCTGTGGATCCAGGTGCACAGGTAAGGCTTTGGAAGGCGATAATCAATATTTCTAATTGTAATGTTTCAATTCTATATTCTTACTCTGAGGTCCTTGAGTCTGTATCTCATATTCCTGCATATTTGAATTCTGCAAATACAACCCAATAATAAGCTTCATCTGTTTATTCTGAATCTCTGAAATTTCAATAACCTTTGTGCAAAGACTTTCCTTTATTGAATTCTAAAAAAAGATCACATTATCTGAGTGCCAAAATTAGTTGTAGAGCATATGCTTTTAGCATCTTATAGGACTTGTTGAAATCTGTGAAAGAAACATACCTTAACATCCTAAATTTTCAAGCAGCTGTAGCTTATCAGTCATACTGGCATGAAGAATATAGTGTATGCCTGTGTGAATCACCAGTCTCTGCCTTTAAAACAACTGACATTGCATTTCATTTTTCAAAAGCAGCAATAGTAACAAAACAAACAAGAGAGCAAAAATAATAGCTTGTGCTCCTTAATGTGAAAGCTGGAAATACAGTGTCTGCAAAGTGGCTGTTGTTTCATTTGCTCAGCCTCCATGTGACTGGAAGTTGAGCGCTTCTGAAAGAGCAAAGATTCAGGATTTACTGAAGGAGCGCTTGATCATATGGGTAAATACACAGGTGGCAAGCTTCCTGAGATAAATCGTCCCTTCACCTCGCTTTTAGCTGTAATCTTCTGTCATGTGCAGAGAGGTGCTGTCACTGTTGGAAAAGATGGTAGAATATTGCTTAAAAACTTACATGCATTTTATCACTTCTGACTGCTTTGTTGTATTGTAACATCTGGCATAAGTACAAAGGGATTTTTATTGTTATTTTTCTAATCAGGTCCTCTTGGAATTCTAACATTAGCTACTTCCAAACTGGTACGTCAAAGGCTTCATTTATCATTTATCAGGAAGCATATGGGAAAATATAATTTTCATGTAAATGCAAAAAGAATATTAATAAAAAGTGCTTAGTGAAACTTTCTCTATTCCTACAGGGCTGTAATGGCAGGAGTGAGGTTTTTTTTGGTTTTGTTYTGGTTTTTTTTGGATCTTACTATTTGGAAATACTATTTAGCAGAAATCTGAGAAACATTAGGTACCAAAATCTGATTAACAACKAGCTGGACACACAGAATTTTTGTTTTGATAAGGAAAGAAAATGAGACCTGGCACTAGGGTATAGTAAAAGAGCGGAAGAGAGTCTGTGGTCCATGTGGATTTTGAAGTGTATAAAGCAGAAATTCTGAAGAATAATCATATATTTCAGTTTGCGAGTCAGGACAGAGCATAAATAAGAGATGTGCAGAGCAGCAATACCTTGAATCTAAATCCCAGAGGACTTGTGCTCTGAGTAAGGCAAAACACGCTATGAACTTGGATTTCTAAGTGACATGTCAGCTATTATGGAGCAAGTATTTTATGCCTGAAATCTTGGTGGTCTCAATTTTATTTCAGAACAGCATTCTTGACAATTTTCTAACTAGTAATTGTATCGCTGGTCTTTTTTTAGTGGTATTTTTAACAGCACAGCAATGATCGCTGTGTAAAGCAGTACAACTCTGTTCAATTTTTTTTTTTCTCAAAGCATATTTCTGGGCAGCAGCTTAAATAACTCATCGAGGGAGAAGGACAATATCTTTAAATATGGGGAGATACAATTTAATGATACACAGGTAGCTGAAAAGTAAGCTATAGTTCTCTATCTATTTTAACCCAGATATTAAAAGCTTCTGAATTCCCAGTCAGTGCTCAGGAAAAGTGAAGAAGAGCTCAATTCATGAAATGGGTAGTAATTACATACTTAGAGCATCAAAATAATTCCTAAACTGAAAAAAGAATTAGATATTTCCTTTAAGTGAAAGGAAGCTGATAATAGCTTTGTTCAGGATTCCTAGGTATCATTTCTGATTATTTTAGTCTTATTTTCAAATCCTCTAAGTACTGTCTGCTCAAGGGTCCTCTAGACTCGTTTGGCACAGAAGCTGATATTCAAACAAGGGTTGTTGGGAGGTGTCACTCTTCTCTAGAACAAAAGCAACGGTATTTTATTTCTCATGAAGCGATAAACATAATATCAAATTTGAAGAAAAAGTTTGATTTTTAAAAAATGTGTGTCATTTAAAGGCTTTAATATTGTATATAGTATAGTCATCTAGTACACTTATGTACTTCTGGGTAACCTTGTAGATCCAGTTCAGAATGATCTGGATTGTGACAACTGTCCCTATCCCTGTCACAAAGGCTGGTATCTTCTGCTCTGTTCAGTACGTCCTGCTCATCCTGCATCACTTTTTTTTTCAGGAACTGAATTGTCTTCCATCGTGTTGAATGACTTGATTCACAGTACGGCACATCCTTCAAAATACTTCTAGAGCTGCTTCAGACTCTTTCAGCCAATGATGCGCCTCCTCAGCTCAAATTTCTATTATGTTTTCTATGCTGTTTGTCATGTTCAGCCTGGACTCGCTTCGTAATCGAGCACAGGAAGGCTGTCTTCAGTGAAAACACACAGTTCAGCGTTATAGTTTTCTTTTTCTTTCCAGCTCAAGATTGTTTTCCTTTTTCTTCCTTCAGCTAGACATTAAGTTTCCATTTCTCTTCCTTTAGAAAATCCCTTCCTTTTTTTTTTGGGGGATCATTTATCCTTGTTTTTTCTTTTTCTATGCTAGCACTTTCCTCTTCAAGTTCTTCCTTTTCTCTTTTTAGACAACAGTTTCATTTCRAAGTCTTCCCCTTATTCTTTTTAATAGAACCATCAAATTAGTTACATCCCTCTACGAAGTTCATAGTACAGAAGCCCAAGTATCTGCCTTGGACTCAATGCTCTTTTGACAGATTGCAAATGCTTTTCTTGCCTCCCTCAATGCATCTACATCTTGGATATCTTCCTGGTTCCATAAACAGCCCCTTCTGAAGTTTACCTCTGAAAGAAGTCTAGGCTTTCTTCTTCCTTTTTTTTTTTTTTTTTTTTTTTTTTTTAATTCTGGTGAGTGATTATTTCTGTGTTCAAATCATTAGCCTCTATGAAGAAAAAAAGTCTGAGCAGGAGAGTTCAAGTCTCCACAAATTACAGTAAATTGCAAATAACTAATCCTCATTTCAGTTTCAGGCTTTTTGTACAGAGGATGGAGGCTGCCTGCATCAGGAATTGATCTATGACAGATCTTTTGGGTCACCGTGTTCAGGCACCTTCAGTCATGTGCAAGTAAACTCTTTTAAGTAAGATCTGTGCAGCTTGCAAATGTAATGAAATTATTTATTAGCTAATACATATTAAAAATGGTTTTAATGAGTTATTAGGCTAAGCTTAAGTAGGCTTATCACCCTGCAAAGATATATGAAAGGTTTTGCTGGCAAGGCAGGTGCCAGTTGGAGAAGAGTGGGCCTCTGCTGCTCCCAGAAATGGATCTTTACTAAGCTGCTCCTACTAATCCACCAAATCTGCCAAAACTAGTGATCTGAAGGCTGACCTGGCCAACTGTCAATTACTTCCTTATTTTAATTTCTTTAGGGGGATTTTACACATTTCTACATCTGTTTTCCCTCTTGAATTCTTGAGTGACTAATGATCCAGTATCCACAGTCTCTTTCTGTGTAATTTTTCTGTTCTTTCTGCTGAGTTTCTCAGCTCTCTCCCAAGCGGGCGATATTCTCGGAAGTCGGGGTTGAAGACATGCAGCTGGGCCTTGTCAGAGCTGAGCCATGGGGCTGGGGGACGTGCTCCGCTGAATGGGCTTGGGCAGGGTTGCACAGGATGCATTAAACACAGCAATGATCTGTTCCTTGATGAGCAAATATGCTCAGAAGATGACATGTAGGGACAGATGCTGAGGGGCACAACAGTGACTTTCCACACTGTAAAATTCTGCAGCCGTTGGCAGTCAGCTAGGCCTCCAGGGCAGCCATCCCCCAAGTGTCAGTCTAATCTCTCTGCAGGGCTCAGATCTGCTTTTGAGGAAATGAAGATTGGCCCGGTGACGGCTACAACCTAGACCACTGCTATATAAAGGAGACAGTATGAAATATGCCTGGCCTGTCTCTGCACCACATTCTGTTGTTTTGAAAGAATTGACTCATGCAGGATGGCAAGATTGATCCTCTGAATATGGGACTAGTCTGCCCTTGTGCTAAGGAACAAGGAAAGGCTCATGAGAGCCTTTGTCACTTAGTCTGGAGGAGCAGCACAAGCAGCAGTGGCAGAAGCAGGCAGCCAGGTTTTGCAGTAATATTTGCAGAAAAAAAATAGTAGAAAGCAAAGTAGAATTGTAAATAATATTTAAACGTGTGAATGGAGAATGCAAATATACAGCACTTTGGAACAGGAAGAGCAGGCAATTCTTAAATGYTGACCATGGACCTTCAATTTCTTTTCTCATGTTTTTAATAGCAGTTTGTCCTTCGGAGGCATTATGATTGTCTATATGCTGTTTTCAAGGTGTGATCATTTGTGGTATTATAGATGGATAACAGGCCTGACTAAAATTGGCAGAGGCTTGGTACAACACACACATATCTGGATTGCTCTGTCTGCACTGGCTCCTGTAAAGTGAAGGAAGCGTCACTGGTTAAGCAGATTACACTGCTTCCACAGCTGCTCATTATTCCACAATAAGCTTATGCATCATGGTCACACTGGTCGAGAGACAAGACTCCTGTCATTCTGCTATCATCCCCAGAAGAAGTCCTTGCAGAACTGACTTCTTAAAAATAGAGTATTGATTCTTTTTCACTGTTACTGTCACTCATCAGTAGCACGTTATAGTAACACATTTCTGGTCTGGCAAGATACTACTCATTTAAACTCCTACTTTTTTCTCTTGAATTAAAGGAGGAAATGAAAAATACTGCTTATAGCCAATTGCCGTTTGGGTGATACCTGAGCATGCTGTTTTTCTCTTTTGCTGAAGAYAGGATGTAGAGGTTTCATCTTCTCACCTTTGAGCTTTTATGTCTGTCTGGGCTTGTAATCATTCCTTTGGTTATGGGAGACTGGTTCTGATTCAATGTCTAGCAAAGATAAAGATTTTCATGAACTCCTAGTGATTTTAGAATTGTATTTTTGTTAATCAAAACAGAAAACCATTATACAACAAAATACCATTACTGYTGTTAGTGCTTTGACTTTCTAGAAAGAGGAAATTTTGTCCGGAGTAAGCTACTACTAAGGTTTTAAAGATCTTATGTTTATAACATCAGTAATTTACCAGATCTTTTATAAAGGATTCTGAGTCCATGACTGTGTCTACTGTGATATGGGTAATACACCTACACGTGCACGCAGGCATGCACAAACACACATACAGTTGGAAAGCCATTGAAGTGTGTCCATGGTGGTTGAATGCTTTAGTTCTCATTCATGAGATTAACTTACAATTAATGATTATTTTAAAAATTAAAGCAAGAATTAAAAAAARCACAGATCTACAATAGATCGTTCTAAAATGATGTGAGCAGAGGTTTCTGTCAGTTTTGCAGTGAAGTTATCCCTATTACTCTGCAGCTGTGAGATGCAGTGCTGTATAACTGGTAGATGTGCTGCAGAAGGGAGGTCCATAAGGCTGGGCACCTACAGCTTCTAAACTTTCTGGTTCCAAATGGGAACCCGGTATTGTAATGATACCCTAGCAACTCTTGCTGTATGGAAAGTTATAGCTTACAATTTCCTTGACTTTAGTCAAGAGTCAAGTTCTGCTTAAAAATAAGAAGCTAAGATGCTCAGATGCACATTTGTGYAGCTAACCTGGAAGCTGCAGACATGGCTGACTGCCTAGTGCAGTCCTATGCACCTCAGAAATATGAGTGGGTTGTCTTGGCAAAACTATCTCTGGTACCATCTGCAGTGAAATCAAGTACTTTTCTGGTATTCATTTAGGTAAGTTTTGTCTTCTGTGTTCTAAAGCCCTCTTTTATCTTCACTGAAAATCAGGGGATATAATATAGGAGAACAAGGTAGAGGGATAATTTTGAAGATTATATTTTGGAAAAATATTCTTTTTGCTATTTTTTTTCTCTGAGAAGTTTTGTAAACTCTTAATGTTRCCACTGATTGAGACTCATTGTGCAGCAGACCTGCCCTTTATTTGTTTCATCTTGTGGTCTTCAAATACAAGTGTATCTTTCATCTTATCTCGGTTGTTTGGGCACAAGAGTCTACGTGGGTGTTGTCCCTTCTGATTCCAAATTGGCTATAGCAGTCCTTAAATTACTTTTTAGGACAAAATGTTGTGAAGTTGTAGCTTCCCTAGGCCATTAAAAACTGTGAAATATAATTGATAGCTCTAATTACTTGGCGGGCATATTAGGAAATAATGTTATGTTCTTATGCAATCTTGAGCATAAAGACAGTTCAGATTGAAAAAAAAACCCAAGCTTTGTAGATGCGCTGTAGGAAACTCTGATATTTTCTCCTTAAGTTTGCTGTTTTCYGTTTGTATGGACAGAAAAGTTAAATGTTTCTAATATAAAGTTCAGAAAAATGTTGCCATCCCAAGACATCTGTGGTTCTTAGGAGATTTTGGCATTCCTTCACTGAAGCATTTCAGTTCACATGGAACAAGATCAGTCCTAGAGCGTATCTATCTGGGTTAATTCAGTGTCTTGCAAAAAGGCTTAAAAAGGATGATGATAATGTGTGCATTACTTGGAGGTTGGATTAGGAAGTTTTACCTAACTAGGGCTAGTTGGACAGTCATGGAGTTCATGAAATTGTGTGGACTTGCACAGTTTCAATACTGCATTAAGGCATGTTATCATCCTTCATGGTATTTTTTGCTGGTCTGTAGTAGCCTTTCAAATGATATTTTTAATAGACCATGTTGTATTTCTAGGGAGATCCAAATTAAATTGAAGTCTTGTCTGTATATGTTGGACATATGGTCACTTTCTTTTAAAAAGGAGAATTATCTTACCATCTTTGGTTAATTCGTGTCTTATGCTGCAAGGTAACACAAACATATTTAATAAATCAATGTATTATATAAAGAATGTGCACAAATCTTTATATTTTATTTCAAATATGTTTATTTCAATATCTAGCACTGCAGTGTTTGTTAAACGGGACTAGTTCCTAGAGAAGCTGACTCAGCAAAAATATTTATTACATAGGAGGAAGAAGACATTTTACTAATTAATGATTAATAATATTGAAAAAAAATGTGTTGAAAAATCTCTATTTTTAGAGGAAATTGGAAGAGTGGCATTATGCGTTGTGATGAATCTGATATTATATACTCTAAAAAGGATGAGTTTGTTGTTAAGAAATAGTATATTGTGTTTTAGGGTTAGTCAACAAGACCTTTACTCAAGTAACTAACCTAAATTAAATCAGTACAGCTCATACTATGTTTAAATGGTCATGACTTAATAAAATTCTCAGAAATACATTTTTATTAGATAAATTTGCATGGCATTACAGTATGTTAGTTAGTATGTTTTTTCTGTGCAAATTCGGGGAAGGAAAGTTACTATGGTTACAGATAATTCTGAATGATTTTCTCATCTGTTGAGTGTTTTTATACCTAGCTTTTCCAATATGCCTTTTAGTTTTGAACTGAAATTCTGAAGCTACAGGAGGTTTTTTAAATTCTGTTGCCAGGTAATCATCGTTAAAATGTAAGGAGTCCCTTAAAAAGGAAAGGAAAGAAGAAAAAAGAAATATGATTAAGCTTTGTAGCTAACTCTCTCTGTAGAATATTTTCCTTGAAATAACATGAAAATCAGACTTTCTTCTGCTAGTTTAGTTGCAGCTAATTTAAGAGCTTCAATATATTTTTACAGTAATTTTGCAAATATATTCTAAGTAGGTTCTACTTCCAGCTAAGAAATTTGACATGAGCTTTCTTCATAAATTTAATAACACTGTCACTTAAATCTGCAAGAATCCTAGCTCAAAGCAGGATGACAATGACATGTATACACCAGCTGTTCCTGAGATATGAGTATTATATTGGTCATTAAAATACATTTGAATTCTCAGCCTCCAACTCTTCTTATATTTTGAAGAAACACTTTGTTTTTCAAGCATTTATTGTTAGAAACATGCAAGTTTGTGACAGGTACCTTGCTGCTCAAAGCCTGTTTTTCCATATCTGRAAGGAATATAAATGGCTTAAAAAGTCAGAATTTTCAGTCTCTTTTCTCTAAAATTTCAAGCCTTGTGAAGACTTGCAAAGTAAAGAGTAATGAAACTACTGAATTGCAAGAACTCTGCCCAAGTGGCAGAAACAACATGGGGAAACATTGGGTGTTGTCACCGTCAGCAAGGGAGGGAAGTGAAGGYCTTGTGAAGATTGGGAGATCTGGCTTGGGTAAAAATGGCAGCAACACCCAACTTGCTAAAGAACTGACACCTTTGCAGACCTCACCTTGCTGACTGTGCAACAAGCAGATCCTCTTACGGATCTYACCTGAAGATTCTGGGAAGATCACCTCGTAAGGATATCCAGAGCAATATCTCCTCCAGGGGTATAAAAGAGTCTAGCAATGACGAGTGGAGCAGTTTTCCAGGTTTTCAGTTTTTTTCAGGCTCAATGATGGTGAAATACAGCTGGTTTTAAGAATCAATTTGTAAAATTAAATGTCATTTGCTTTGATGTATCCTTAGTATTCCTTTCATTGTTCCTTTCRTGGGAAATCTTATAACTTCTGCTTCTGGCTCTAAATTAGAATTTGGGTTTCCCAAGAAACACAAAACGGAAAGTATACCTTTCAAAGGGTTTTTTTTTWWAAATAAATTTCTATCTAAACCTTTTGCTGTTTATTTTTATTCATAACTTCCTAGTAGATATGTTCTTGAAATAATTTGGCCTTCACATCTTAAGTAGGATTTCATCAGCTGACAAGTCTGGTCAGGCCTGCTGGGTTACATTATGGACAGACACCAGATCTGAACAACTGATGCTTTAAAAATCCTACTGATGGAGCTGTTCCCTTGGGACACAGCTGTTTTCACCTCACACGTGCTGCAGATGTTCAGACCAACCCAGGATATTAACGTTACCAAATCCTGTGGTGGATTTGGTAACAAACCTACCATGGACTCGGAACTCCTGCTTCCCAGTTTTTGGTGCCTGCACTTGCTTAGTTTGCTACAGTTACATAAAATGCAATTCCATCTTCTGTTTGATCCTAACTGCTTCCCATTACGTGAGAGGTAAAATTTTTTTTKCAGCCCTTGTATATTAGTAACTTCTAGCAACAGATCTTCTCTGTCTGGTAGAATAAGGACTGAGTTAGTAAACTAAAGCTTCTTCTTTTGTTCCAAGCAATCCTCCTCTATGTGGACCCCATGCCTAGCTGTCTTGGAGGAGTGGTTATGTAAAATAAGGGATGAATGTAGATGCCACCTTCATGTTAGCTGGTGTGGCTGGAACCAGACTTGAACACCAGTTTAGAGATTATTTTCCTTTCACAACTGCTGACTCAGCTGTTTATGAAAACAATGCCAAATCTGTGGACTAACTGTAAAAGCCTGGAGTGCTTTGCTGTTTCTGCTTCTCTTTCTTGTAAATATTGTTTCATTTTGAATTGAATAAATTCACACTTAGTAATAATGTTGTGGAGATATGCAGGTAATCTCTGCTGTATCTCAGCTACTTTGAGAGTGCAAGTCTGTCTATACCCTTAAAGCTGTCCTCATGAGTTGCAGTCACAGTCCAAACCAGAGCCACTTACCACTTTATACTCTGTGGAATTATTCAGTGAAGTCACAGGGTTGGCTATGCTGTACCTCGCATCTTCTCAGGTCTCACACCTTCAGGAAATTTCGGCGAGTCTATTTTGTAGCTTAATCAGCATTTCATTAGCATGTCTAGAGCAACAGATGAGTGAACCTCCAGCCTGCAATTTGGATAAGTTTTAATTTTAGAGATAATTTCCCCAAAATAAAGCATCTTGGCTGATATGTCTTAGCACATTCATGATTCACAAAGCTAAAAATAGTGTTCATAATCATAGCATTGAAAAAAGTGAAATGCTGAATATTTAAAACTGTACACTGAGCAGACTGCTACAGATTAAGAATCTAACAGTAGTTTTTGGATCACTGTAGGAGATGGGACGAGTGATGTATTTGAGCTCTTGTAGTGTTTAATGACCTAGCGACTTTAGGGTAGCCTCCTCTTTGCAAAGAGGAGGTGGTAATTATTGCTTCAAAAATTAATCTGTAGGTTTCTTAATCTGCCTGATGCAGATTAATGTTCATCACTGAATGTGTACYGTCACCAGCAAGTCAAAGGAGGTGACTGATACTCTCTATTCAGCACTGACGAGACTATTTCTAGAGAGCTGGATCCAAATCTACTCAAAACCCAACTGGTCGTGGGCCTGAGCAATTCGCTCTGGTGACCCTGGTTTGAGCCTGACGGTTGGACCAGATGATCTACAGAGGTCCCTCCCAACCTCAGCTACTCTGTGACTTATTTAAATAATCTTTTGATAGAGTACTGTGGGAATTGTTTTTTAGATATTTTTTTCCATGAAGAGTGTTATAGAAACAAGTCATAAAGCTTGATTCATAGAACGCTTCAAGTTATAAAGCTCGATTTCATAGAACTCTTCAAAGGAAGAATTGTGAGAGGCTGCATCCAAACTGGCATTCTACCTATGCTGATGGGCGAGAAGGCGATTTGATTCTTATTATCCCTTGCGGCACAGGCAGTCAGTAAGGAGAATAATTCATGTTTTGTAGGTGTCTGCTGAAAACTGGATACGAGTGAGGAGGCAAATCCAAAACCTGACTAAATAATTTCAAATAATGTTATTTACATTTTACAAAGAGTATGCTCTCAGAGGACAGTGATAAAATGTGTTTCCATAACTAGAACCAAATATTTTTTTTTCTTGTAGCTATAACATAAAATTACTATTTAGACTATGTCTCTCTATTCTACTTTCTAAACAGACTCCGCTTAGAAATCACTTCTGTTAATGATGGTTTAAGATGCATCAAATCCTGAGTAAATGATTAACAGAGAGGACAGGGTAAGAGAATTAGTTTCATAGCAGCCTTGCCTCTGTCTCTCCAGCAAGGTAGAAATCAGCAGTGCCACGGGGTTTGCTCTTTGACATGACCCAGGGATAGTGGGAGGATCTGGTCTCTTGTCAATATTCTTGTTTTCTAGTGATTGAAACCTCTGTTTATTCCTTCTTGCTATGGCATAACAGTCAGGTGATACGTCCTGGTAATCTGAAGGACAGCCAGACCTTGGGGCCGAGTCCTGTCTCCCTCTTATCTTTGCTGTTAACCRTGAGCACAGATCCTGGCAAGGTTTTAGCCCGGATTTAACATTTCCCTCTGTCACATAGTGCCCGGGATGGCTCGGGGGTGGTTGGCACAGGCCGGGGACTGTTCTCCCAGCACCGTTCTCATGGAACAGCGCTGCAGGGAAACAGATTTCAGCTGAATAAATGCCTGCAGCGCTGCTTGGTGTCAGGGGAAAAGCACGATCCCTGGCTCCATTTATTTAGAATAAGTATAAATTCACAGGACTGCAAGGTACATCCTGCACTGGCATTTCTGTATCTGGCTAGAACTGGTTATATCGTTGTAAACCTGTAAGAAACCTTTTTCTAGGGATTTTTGTTTGTTTATCTTCATGAAGTAACCTAGTAATTATATAGTCATATGCTGGATGAAGTCCTTTTTTTTYCCCTGCTATTAATTCTGTTAGTTAYGTGAATTATAAGACTGTTCTAGTCTTGAAATTCTTTTGCTCCCGACTGATATACCAACAGTTAAAAAAGGATGCGCTGCCTGTGCAGACTTGGGCTGAGTAATTAATTGGYACTGGCTGTCCCGTAACTTCTTAGACTGATTGCCGGTTTCATGAATAAACTGGAGGCTGCCCAAGGAACTGCCAAAACGGTGCGTTTGTGACCTTGGGTGGTAACAGTGGGGAGAAGCTCCCCCACTTAACTGCGAAAATGTCTGTGCTTCTGCCTTTGCCCGTTCAGCTCTTGCTGTAATTGCTGCCACAGTTCGAGTCTTCGGCTCCGGTAGTGGCGYCTGTTTCATTTCACGCCGGCAACATGGATTTTCTGTGATGGAATGCTCTACCCGCGGCGCCCACCGGGATTTTATCTGGCCTGTAATTGGCAGTTGATGAGGTTTTTTTTGAGTCCTCAAAAACCTTGACGTCAATTTTATGGTGTGGATTTATAATGCCTCCTGCAATTTGATTGTAGTTTATTGAATTAGTTTCTTTAATTTAGATTTAGTATTATCTTGTATATTCTTTTTTTTAGTTGTTCAGAAGGTACACATCAGAGATTGATATGGAATAAAACCAATGAAGAAATATGTATAAATATTTTATAGTCCATCTAAAATGAATACTATTTGCTGAAGAAACAGCACTTCCACTTCTGAGAGTTTCTTGGAACATCATCAACTAGTATGTATGGCTTTAGTCTTCAAGTTATCTCATACAGAAGTTTTCTGAGGGAAAAATTTGGTGGAATTGAAACAACACCTATTTGGTTGGTGCAATCTTGTTTTACAAAAACAACGTCCAACTTTGTGCCAAAAAAAAAAAAAAAATCAATGCGAATTTAAACAAAGAGGAAAATGATGGAGAAAGGAAATGGATATTCATCATTGATCTTGTTCCTGTTTTGCAAATATACCCTGGGAGTTGCTATGCTATGACTAACTCTATTGTGCCATGGGCTGCATTTCCTGAATGCAAATCCAGAGCTTGGTAAAACTCTGCTTGCAGTTCTCCTGTAAAAGAAACTCTGAACCAGAAAGAATGTTTTCATTTGATAGAAAGCAGTATACCRAGTGGAAGTAACATAAAATATATGTGGCAAATATACAAATATTCTATACTTATAACCATCAATTATACATTTTTTTATATATAAAATCTCTGGTTTTATGAACTAAAACAAAAAAAATCTCCTATGTACACACYTGGTCACATGCACTCATCAGTATGTCCGGAAAAATTAATGGTAAAATTAGTGTGTTGACTGACTGTATCCCAGAAATCTGGAGTCTTTTTTTATTTATTCTTTTAATGAATGATTTTACTAAGGACAGATGCAATATTGTTGATAAAGATTAGCCTTTGCCCATTGGTCTCTGTGACAGATGAGGATTTTCCAGCCACCTGGGAGCACAGATCTATTTGACTAGGAGGAGCTTAAGTGCAGCTGTGCTCCAAATCTACGGTCCTGGGGGCAAACAAAAATGCACATGTGCTCTTCAGTTTGCTTCCTTCCCCGTGAGCTTCACATATACCTTTTATCACAAAACTTCTCTTAACAATCTTTCCTTAAACATGGACCAATTATGAGCACTCTCACAAGACTGGTACTGGAAATATTCTTTCCCATTTGAGCCATTTCCTCAAAAGATTTTTTATTTCTTTTATCGTAATTATTCATTATAGGATTGTTAATTCTTTTCCCTGGTCTTGTGCTAAGAGATGGTTATTTCAGTGTAAGTGATAGTTACCAAAAGCACATAATCGCAATGTAAGAGTTTTAAATTATTAACTGCAGCTATTCAGGAAACAGCAAAACTGCTCCACTGCACCTGTAGAATTTAATTCCTCAAAACTATGTGACTTTGAAGAACTAATTTGAAATCTGAACTAATTTAGGCTTCTTTCTGTTCRGAGAGGAGTCTTGTTCTCTAATTTTGTGCCTCAAGCTTAATTTCAAGTCTGCACTTCCACTGTGCTTGTGTTCATGGAGGCAAAAAGATAATTTGATCACTTTAGACAGACAGAAACACTGAGGAAAGAAACAAATCCAATCTTTAAAGTATTCCTTTGTACAGTGAAGAGGGAAAGTGGGCCCATGCTACTGTAGGCCAGGCTGAACTGATCATAATTTGAGAAGCTGTCCGTGTTGTTAGGCTGAGAGCAGCTGAGCAGCATCAGAGCCTCTTTGTTTGTTTCTTTGTTTTCTTCCAACTACGGAGGCAGATGATTGAAGGGAACTTTTGCAAACGGGCAAAACAAATTCTCTAAATCTGTTGATTGCTTCTGCATTTCCAGTATCCGTCCCTGATGCATCCTGCCTGCCTCTCATGCTGTGAAAACAAGGCTTTAGAACCAAATGAGTTTTCTTGGGACTTCTGGAATTTAAATCAGCTGGAGGGCTTAAGAGGAGTGGCACAGAAGCAKGGAATTGTGACCTGAAGAAAGATGAGAAAAAGATTCTTACATGTTCCTGAGGCATGATGCTAGCTAATATAGCTACACATTTCTAATAGCTGACTGTTTTTTGTTTTTTTTTTCATTTGATGTTGAGTTCCACAATAAGTAAAATAAAAGCCTGCTTCAGCTCACAGTTCAGTTTGTAATGAATGGTATGTATGTGTGAAGATGATAGACAGGAGTACAGAGAAGTGGTGTGTTTGAGACCAGTACCCCTGGAAAGGAGAATTGGGCCTTACTCTTGTGCTGTGGATGGGATGCCTCTGCCGTTAGCTTATCTTTACTCAGTTCTTCTCAATTGCCATGCAAGGCAAAGGTATTAGAGCAGTTCTGCTTCTTCTTTGCCTATTTCTTCTATTGTCACATGCTGTAGGTGTGCCTGCTTGAGCAGGAAGGTTGGACTAGATGATCTCTAGAGGTCCCTTCCAACCTTAAATATTCTGTGATTCTGTGATTCTGTGATTCTCCTTGTAATTTTAGTAGGCAATAATGTACTAGATGTCTGACAGCTGCTTCCTGATGCTTTCTAGGATACAGGCAACATTTTAGGACTACAGTGTAATTCCTTTCCCTCTTCCTTTTCGTCCTTGCTAAAAATTCACTCCATCACACTATCTACTTCCTGATATTTTTTACTGATTTTTTTAATATTGGTGGAAAGTGATAGTATGGTGCTCTTACTAAACTTTTCCAAAGCTTCTTCAAAATGCAGCAAGATCTTACMGCTCCAAATGCTGTAATACCAAATTACTTTGTAAAGCACCTCAAAGGCTCTAAAATACTTGTCTAGCCTGTCCTTACTGCGACAATCTATCTTCTAGTAAGMTAGAAAAGACAAACTGTCAAATGTATCATGTTAAAGAGTGTCCCTAATAAAACACTGGAATATGGTATGTATTAAGGTCCATTAAATCAGTCCACCGTTCTATGTATTGATTTTAGAGTTCTTGGTTTTGATCAATAAGGCAAAGCATTACATTGAAGCCCTTGAAATAATTCTCAAATTTGGCACTTCTTGGTGACTCTAAGAGAGGAGGAAATGGTTCATAAATCATCAACGAAAGTTACTAAAAAAGAAAAAGCAGTTGTGTGTTTTCATTTTTTTAATTTAAAATTATAAAATATATCCTAACTTAGCCAGCAAACAGTACTGTCTTGCTATTTCTTCAAAGGAGATAGTAAAATCCAGGGGGGCAACTGGGCTTTGTGAGTGCTCAGGTGACATTCCCGATCCCTGCTCCGCGCTACACTCTGCCCTTTATACAGGTAAGGGAGACCTACGTGACTGTGCTGTGGTCCTCCTTATGAGGTGATGCTTCCTGAGCCCCCTGGCAAGGTCCACAAGAGGATCTGCTCTTCGCACGGTCAGTGCGGCGAGTTYTGCAAAGGTATCAGCTCTTTAGTGAGCTGGACGTTGTTGTAATTTTTAGCAAGGCAAAAGCACCCGGCCTCCACAAAGCTTCCCACTTCCCTCCCTGGCTTTTGGGGACAGCACCCAAGGTTTCCCCACGGTGTTTCTGCCACTTCAGGAGAGTTTGTGCAATTTGGTGGTTTCACTGTTAACTCTTCACTCGCCTATCACCCAGCAAATGCATGGTATAGGATCAGAGATGTGAGGAAATTCATCTAAATTGGGGATTCTTTTCCCCTTGAATTGCAGCTGACTGTTCAGAAATGTCTAATCTAGTAGATCAAAAATAACTTAAAGAAACATAACAGTTTCAATCTGCAAAWGTTGTGGATCTGTTTAGGAAACTGCCTTGCATTTACATATATTTTTTTCGTATATTAATGGAAGAGTTTATTCACACTGCTTTGTCTGAATTAGAATAAATTCAGTACATATTTTCATGTTTTTATTTCTTATTTATCCTTGAGCATTTCAGAGAAAAAATCCATAACAGCGGTAGAACTTTTCTGTTTTTTTTCCTGTTTCATGTCCTTTTGACTGTGGATTTTTCCCTGTTGTATTTGGAGTTGAATGTCATTTTGTACTTATAAATTGTTCTAAGAAAGACCTTAATTCCATTATATTGCAAGGAAAATTCTTGGGAAAAAGCTATTAATATCTAAATCTTGTAAATACTGCTTTGATGGAGGTAAAGGAAAAGGGGAGAAGACTTTTGTAGGTGTGTTGAAAATATCCTTCTATTGTGAAAAAAATGAAGAAATTGCAAACATTTTATTATTTCACATCAGCATGAACCAGCAATCTTTTCATAATWTTTGTCAGCAAACATAAATATTTCCCAGCTTCCAGCTTTCAATGTGCTYCATATACTGTGATGGTAAATGGGCTTGGCTTTGCTCTACCTGTTAGGATCTGTGCTGATATAATTTGGACCACGAAGATTTTAGTGAAAAGGGGAACACACATTTTCTAAAATTTTTAATCTGACTCTAGCATGAGATTTACCACTCAGTGTCCTGAGCTGCTTTAGCGTGCAGTGTTCCCTTCAGGAAATGAATTCAATAATTCACTGGAGTGCAGAGGACAGTTTATTGTGAGCACCTAGAAAATGTTTTTGGAAGTGAGTCCCTGCTAGCCGAGCCAGAACAAGGCTGGAAAAAGGAAGATTTTTGCTGGGCACACAGGAAGAAAAATAAAACTTGCTGTAAACCTCTTCTTCATAGGCTAATTGGACACATTTTCTTCATGAAACTTGTATTTACTACTTAATGTCATTTAATATGGAAAATGAATTTACATTATCTTGGATCTCACAAAGCACATGCCGTGCATTATTTAAAACAAACGGGTCTTCAGATAGTTCAGGGTTTTTAAGATGATGCAAGTTCTTTGCTTTTAAGACCAACAACCATCTTCAGTATCATTTCCATTAGGCAGAAACAAAACGCCTTGATTTAAAGAACATAAACATTTTGTGGGTGGTGAAGTGAAGCAAATGTTCTTGTTAAGGAGGTGTGGCTCAGAAAGTCTGGGACCGCTGGTCCATTTTTTGAATGGAAACAAGTGACGTGTTGTAGATGGCAACCATTGTTATTTGACTTTCTTAATATATAAAAAAGCTATTTCATCTTAGACTTAATATTCTGATGGGCTGCCATAGTTGATAACACTGTCATGAACTTGCTGCCAACTTTCTTAAGGAAGAAGAAGACATTACTTTTCCCCACCTGACAAGGACATGACTTTTAAAAGTTAGTTTCAGTACTTTCACAAGTTACATCTGTAAAAAATGTCCTGACACCTTTTATACGTAGGCCAACATAGGAGAACCAGAATGAGTTTATCCTTTCTCTTTATAGATGCAGCATCTTGCTTTTCAGGCAGGAGAGGCAGTCCGYGGAGGTGTCTGGCTCACGCTGCAGCGAGGAGGAAACTAGTTATGGCGTTCTGCTTTTGCTCAGAATGGTTACTGATATTTTTACAGAGTTTTCCAGTGAAACAGGCTAGCCATAAGTAATAGCCATTACAGATGCCTATTTTATATGAGGATATATTGTAGATAGCTGTTGTATATCTATTGTAGATAGCTGTGCTACTACAGAGTCACCTGCATCCTGAACCAGAGTTGCATCTAAACGTGTCAACTGTATTTCAGAAGGTCTGAAACTATGCATGTCTGAATGCAAGGGTGTTTTTAAATTGTTCAGTGATGCCTCGTTTTATATCCCTAGTTAGAAAGGGGAGTGTGGGGCATTCATCTACAGCCCTGCCTCAGCCTGTTAAAGTCTGTCACATGTTTACTTCCCTAAACTGTTTAGTTTTCAAAAAGAGTACATGGGCAGTTCTGCCAAAGACTTTTGGAAGAAAGTATGAGATAAGTGATTCTGACAAGTAAATTCATTCCTGAGGTGCTCCTCACTAGAGAGCTACAGTGCAGGCCTTCCTGTCTGTTTTTCGTTTTGCAAATCCAGATCTGCCAGGGTCTCCTGTGAACCTTCAGTTCTGGAGCAAAACCACAGAACTTGTGGCTTAAACCTGTACAGGAAGCTGTTCTGGTTCTCTGGCTGCAAAAAATCTGTAATTCAAATGAGGCATCTAGTCATTAGCATTCTTTGGAGAGTCATTTTCCATATGATCCTGCTCCTAATGTAGGAGTAGCTTGTAATTTCAGGGCAGGCAGTGCAAACCTATTTCTGGCTCACTGAGCCAAAATTGCTTTGACTATGATTAGAAGCTGTTTCAGCATGCAAATCTGTGCAGCTAGACTCTACAAAAATGGCATTATTAAATAGGTTAAATTGAGTCAGTTTACTGTGACTGCCTGCTTTATTTTTGTCTGTATCTGTACAGGTGGTACTGGAATTGTGATTGTTTGCTGCGCTGTGGTCAAGAAGTAGCCTGACCTAAAGTCAGTGCTACAGGTGTGTGAGTATTGAGTAGCTGCAGTGCAGTTGCTATAACACAGTAGATAAACTCTAGTTTTCATTTAGTGAAGAAAAAATCCTTGTCAAAAGAATAAAAAACCTTTTCGACTGGCTGAGAGCTGAGAGCCCCCAGTACTTCACTCCAGGTGAAGAAACGCTAGAGCATTTTACTGGGACGAGCACTGTGCTCCATTCAGTTGCACTAATTGCTAGTTGCTATTAGCTAAYAGATAAGATGATCCCTTATAACAGCTGCACCAGTTACTGGTGGATATTGTTATCACAAAGATCTTGCRCTCATGAATAAAATCAAGTAACTAAAGCCCAGTGGTTGATGCCCCTCAGGATTATTTTACGGTCTCCTTTAATGAGCTAGGACAACAATGAGCTAAGCTCAATTAAAACGCACAAACTAGGAACTACAGTCTGATCTCACAACCAGCCTTTAGCTTGCTCTGTAGTTTTCAGTGAACCTTTCCCGTTTCATCGTTTGGGTTTATGCATCTGCAATTGAGACTCATGATTTTAGAATTTAGCCACCTCCTCTTTACCTGCCAGAGGGAGGTGTCAGGTTTCTAACCTCTGAGTCATCTTCTAGACTTGTCTTCCTCTGGCACCACCAATGGAGGGGCCTGAGGACAAGGGCACACATATGCTCAGGTCACTCAGCTTAATACCCCGTGTGTCTAATGCACCAGTTAAGGAGCACTCCCAGTTCCCAGCTGGCAAACAGGGAGGCTGATATCATAGTCCAGCTTCTTCCTTGCTCTTGTACAGGTTTTACTCAATGATTCACAATGCATAGGTGGAACATACTGAGTCACTTTAACATTCCCACCTTAGCTATAGCTCAGGGGAAAAAATGAAAAATTGAATCACTGTGCTTTCAGTTGCCAACAGTGTTGCTCTCAATATTTGTCAGCGGGCTCCAGTGTTACATCCTGTTCTAAGTTTAAGATAAATTTGGGCCATAAAATATACTGTGTAATTACTGCTGGTAAATTTTAGTTTCTTAATAAGAATGATTATGAGCTATACTTCATGTTATTAATGGATTAGTATACGTATACCAGTGTGGCTTATTGATCTCTTTTAATAAGAGAAGAGGGGTTGTAAGAGAGATGCTCTGTATTTCTTCTAAGTATCTCCTTGAAAAAAGAATAGAGAACTTGCTGAGGAAGTGATTATAAGCAAGGCACTTTAATGAGGCTATGAATATGTATGGCTTCCTCAAACTTTCACAAGTGTAAGAAAGTAAGTTAAATCTGCAATAGAATTAATTCTCCAGGAGGACAAATGCAGGAGCATGTTTCAGGATCTGATTTGGAMCTAAGCTGTTAAACAATTTAACTTCAGGTTTATGAAACTGCAGGAGTCTCAAAGTATTTGCACATTTGCGATACTCTAGGAGCAGCTCCTGAATCTAAAMAAGAGGAAGGATAAGTAAACATGCAGAGGGGAAGAAAACTGTAAAACCTTTGCCCTTGCTTGCTCAACTTGCTTAAAGTTAGTGGAATGATAGTCAATGCGAAAAATAGTTGTTTAAAATTTTAGGGTTTTATGCCGTCTTAGCACTTTGTTCTTAAACCTTTGTTTTGAAATAAGCAGACGATCTTTAGGAGATACAATAACCTCTACTTGATACCCACCATTGTCTATTTCAATCTTACTGAAATTTGCTTTACTCATTTTATGCAAAGGCTACAAATTTATTAGAAATTTATTATTGAAATGTTGAACTATTAAAAATAATATTGTATTTGAAATTTCCCTAAATCTTTAGTATGAGCATAGTTTCTCACAGTAAAAGCATAYTGTATATTTTAGCAAAGCAAAACACAACTGATTTGCAGCAAATATATTTTTATGTGAAATGAAGTGCAGTTTTCCAAAACTGGAATTGTCTTCCTATTTGCTTATAGAATCACATGTTAATGATTTTACCTGTTTTATTTATGTCACAGTTTAGAAAAGAAAAATATATTCTCTTTGAAAGTTAAACAGAAGTTAAAATTATTTTCATTGGAAAGGTTTTGTTCTGTCTACTCTTTTTATCTGGGCAATATAATTTTATTACTAAATATAAAAACCTTTATTTTTTCTCTTTGCAACAATAAAATACCATGTGAAACCAAATAAATTAGAACTTTGGCTTCTGCTTTATGGAAACTGACCACTTAAAAATAAATCTAGTCTTACTTATTTTTATCTAAAAAAATTGGATGGATGGCAAGTAATTATTGGCTGTTTTACAGTCAGGCTGAATATCAGTAGTGGTTAGATGTGGGTTTAGATTTATAACATGATTTCATTTACTGTAACCAACTTGGTGTTCAGGTTTTCTGAATATATTCACTATATGGAACCAAGTGGTTTGCTATTTTTGATCATATACAACAAATGCTTCTATCAATAAAGAATATGAAGATTTGCTGAGGTTCCTGAAAGTCCATTGGTCATTTGCCCTTTCTTTTTATATCCTTTGTATTTACATACAAACACACATGCACAGGAATGCATGAGTCCATGCACTGTATATAAACAATAACAAAGTTACAAATGCCTTAGATGAAAAGCTTGGTCCACAAAGTTTCTATTAAAAAGGAATCAGAATTTTCTATTTTTTTTGAAAAAAAAAAAAAAAAACTAACAAAACACATAAGGCAAGAGCAGTAGTAATGATTATAGCTTTTAATSCTGTAATACTTTCTGTACATATGCTGTTAATGTGTTAAACTGCCATGCAACAGGCAAACCTGAAATTGCAGAAATACTGTGAAAACACTGAAGAAAATTCTCTGCAAAAAGAATAGAGGGCTGCAATGAATTTTTACTGATCTTAAGGTAGAAGAAGAGTTATTCYGGCGTTAGTAGCAGGGTTTCTGTCATCGGAGAAAACCTTAAAGCGCCTCTGAGAAAGATTGCTGCCCATGACATTTGCAGAAAATGCTCTAAGTGTCTAACATCAGTGTGATTCATGTTATGATGGCAGCCTTTTTCTATACTGGTATGACACGATGCTGCTTACAGCTGGATTTCTACATATATTAATATACTCATTATTTTTTTAATCATCTAACTCATCCTAATTTCTCTCTTTCTCTCCCTGCTTCCTTTCCTCTCTCCCACAGACCTGGTCCATCTCTSTGTCATGGATAGGAAGCTCCAATCTCAGTATCCAGTGGTCTACTTTTTAGCCCTGCACGTCAGATGCACACTCTCTGAAGACCCAATATAGCAAAGTTATTTTTCTATGAGAAGACTAGGTACCTTTTTTTCTTAAAAAAAAAAAAAAAAAAAAGGGAGGAAAGAGGAAAGAGAGACGGAGAAAGAGGAAAAAGGTTTCCCATAGTGACCAATTTCTCTTAATCTGTGACTATCAACCCTACTACCAAGTCATCTTGCTGAATATTGTCAAAATACTTCCAGCTGATATCCCGTTGAATTGTGAAGTTGTTTGTCAAAATCTTAATCCTATTTCCCAATATAAAAGGTTCCATGCCTTATCCTTTATATATTTGGTTATCTAGTTCTTTTGCACTTTGATGTTTTGTATAGCGTCATCTTCATTGTCATAATATCCTATCGCGCCTGGTAAAAAACTGTTCCCGCTGAGGAGAGTTGGCATTTCATGTGATTCTTTTCTTTTTTATCTCACAAACAGATCACGTAAGATGCAGGTTTSTTATGAAATCTTTTCTTGTCTCATTTGCTTTTCTTGACAAGGTGACAAAAAGATGTTCAGCACTCTGCTCTTCCTTCCTCCACAGCATCCAAAGCTTTGTGGAGCAACATAAAATGCATTGATTTCAGGAAGGATGATCTAAGTGATCAATATTATATATCAGGATTGGCATCTGACATGTTGCTCAATAGGTCTTTAGCTAAGGGTTTGAACAGGCACAGACTTTTCCTCATAAAACATCAGAATCTTGCTCAGAAAGAGAAGAGGAAATGATTTCACCTACAAATTATTATGAATTAATGTCATATTAAGTCCCAAATCTTTTGAGAGAAACATCCTTCTTAGTGTGTCTAACTTTTGATCATAGCTTCAAAATGGTCATTATTTTAGATTATTAATAATTATATTTAAATTATAAACAGCTATATTTTTCTTTTGTTTATTCTCTGTAACATGAATGCTAGAGAGCTTTCAAAAACATTTATTAATGAATTTTTAAAAAACATTTAGCAGTAGCAACTTTTGTAGTAATTTGTTCACTGTATATACTTGATGATCTTTGATAAAGGTCTTGATAAAGACTTGATAAAGGCCTTTTCCAACCATTACGATTCTATGAGCTTATAGTGGGTGGAGTCACCAACCCTGGCAGTGTTCAAGAAACATGGGGGTGAGACTCTTACAGACATACTTTAGAAGGCATGATGGTGATGGATTTACAGTTGGATTTTGTGAGCTTAGAGATCTTCTCCAAACATAATGATTCTGTGATTCTATTTTAGATGCTTTAAAGACAAACTAAACATTGYTAATTTACCTTGATGCACTTTCTTTTCTTGATAGTTCAGAAAAGCAATAGGTTCCACAATATTCAAGCAATAGTATTATGAATATAAATATTGAAATATAAATATCACAAAAATAGGATAGAAATGATCAATTTGTTACTAGGCAGTTAGATTAATGAATTATACTGACTTCTTTAAGATGATTGTTACAATCTTACCTAACAAACATAACACACTGTCATAATATCAGCAACTTCAATGAGCTACCCTCTTTGGAGACAAAATAATTTTGTATACTAGGTTTAAAAGAGTTTATTACTCACATCCAACTGAAGTATAACTGAATATGAAATCAGTCAAAGGAAGGAAGAACGAAAGTCAATAYGTTTTGACCAGGGGCAAGTATTTCTCCTACCTTCCATCCTTTGCCTGGTTTTATAGGTTATACGTTAATGTAGCCAACAACGTAGTTCTGTTATTACCCTTCCTGTTCTGCCCATACAGTGGAAGGAATTAGTGAGCTGCTTACTTTGGCARAGGAAATGCTAGAGAATTAGTAGGTGTTCCTTAGGGAAAGAGTTGAGTCTGAGAAGAGAACAAAATGTATTCTTTCCCTTCTCCTCTTAAGAGCTGGCAGATGGGAAGGTGTTTATTATCTCTCGCTATAGAGGCCAGGTTGTTATTAAAATGAGTAATTAAAATGGTCATCCYACTGATACATGTCACGAAGTGTTTGCACCTCACAGTGAGGATGACAGGGTGCCATGCGGCCACTAAGAACTCTGTGTGAGCTCTCTAACAGTCATGAGGAAGAAAGGTCTAATAATTGTAAGTACTTCAAGAAGTCTGTTTCAAGGAGTCCTTATTTTCCATAGAGAATCTTTTCTCATGATTGCTGCTCTCTCCTGTAATGATTCTAACTGGGAAGCAGAGGAAATCTTTCTAAGCTTATGCATACTAGAAAGAAATTTATCATTTATCATGTTTCTTCCTTATTTATGAAGGTTAATAACAGCACTCTGCAAAGCTTGCTACATATTTTTATGTCCTGCCCTGCAAAAACCCTGCAGTTTCATCTTTTCTATGCAGTTCTTTGCAGTGGCAGGTAATGACAAAAGATTGTATCCACAATATGTTGCAGAGACTATTTTGGTGACTATAATACTGATGGATGTGTGTGAAGTTCCACAACTTTTTCTAAAGAAAAAAARAACTTGAGACTTTAGAGTTTGGGATAAAGAATAATGGGCAGTAGCAGGCTTGGGATTTTATGGAATATGCACAAAGAAGGAGCTGTTGTGCACACTCGGGAGGAAAGGGATGTGTAAGAAGGCGGCAGCTGCCAGCGCTTACTGACGTTGTCTGGAGAGTCAGGTACAAAACATGTGCAAGCAGCTAAAGGAAGGGGCCAGAAAGAAAAGCCTCCTGGTTTGAGTGATAGCTGTCTCAGAAATAAACTGTGAAAATATTCTGGATTAAGAAGTGTGATGGGCAAGTGAAAAAGCTTCAAACTTAATTTAACTGCTTCARGTAATTGCTTTTCTCCTCTCTTTCTTCCACTTCCCTCCCCATCCCCGCACACAAAGGCTAAAGGCAGAATTACATCTGCAACAGCTAATCCTGTAGCAGGTACTTGTGCTTAATAGATTGTTCTATTTGTTCATTTGTTCAAAATATGGTGCTGGATATGTCAATATGCCCCCTTCTATTCCAAATTCCATCAGGAGAAGGACATCATAATATCAATGCAGTGTTTGCTAAAAATGTTGTAGAATTGCTACCATCTCTATCTGCTGCTTTTAAATTACAAAAACATATGCAAGATTTATCACCTTCTGATATTTTTACTAATAAAACACTAAAAATGAGTATTTCTCCAAGGTGGTTGCTGACAAGACATCAAAGTTTATCCAGGTGCTTAAGTCCTATTTAGGTACATGCTTAGATAAGATGACTTTGAAAAAAGACAAAACAAATTCAGCAAACAAAATTAGGTTACATTCATCAGGGACATTGTGCATTTTCAAGGTAAAGAAATGTTTTTATGTGCTTACTCAGCCATAAGAAGTGGCAGTTAATATTTGTAATAAGACTCCATTTCATTATATAAAGCTGTTCTTTTGTTCAGAATTTAGCTACTTAACTTCGAACTACTTAATTTCCTTTGAAAACTTTGGGAAAAGTTTTGTGGAGAAGGAAGAAAACAATTTTACATATATCTTGACTTGCAACAGAATTTGATAGTATAAGAAACATAAGGGAAATACTGTGAAGTCGGTAGGCAACTAGCTGAAAAGTCAGACTCAGGGTAGCTTTCTGTTTTGAAAGGATGAGTAGAGGAAAACTTCCCAAGGTCAGGGTTATTTATTTTTTTTTCCATTAAGGATTTGGATAGTGGAATAAACAATGCCCATGTTAAATTTGCGGGCAAAACCAGACAATGACAGGGCGGCTACCAGCACTTGGGAGGATTAAAATCTGAAATGTTGACTTATTGGAGCAGTGGTGTGAGATAGACAGGGTGTAGCTCAGCCAGAATAGGTGTGAAATCCTACAAATGAGGAAAATCTGCTCTCTGCGTATAAGATAGGGAATGCAGGAAAAGTAGTTCTAAAGAAGACCTGCAGCTTTTAGAGGAYAAGAAAATAAGCAAGCTACAATAGTACCCTGCCTTATGATAAAAATATAAAAAGCTTTAGCTGATTCAAGGAAGATTTYTCTTATAATGCAGAAAAAAAATCCGAATTCTGATATAAAATGGCTGTCAATGGGGATTTTTTGGGTGTGCATTGACAAATAAAATCCAGGAGTGATTTAAAGGCTTATTAACTATTTCTATTTTCTGTGGTTCTTAGTAAAACTTTTATTTCTCTTTAAATGCTGTTCATATCATTGAACATGCTTTCTCTGTTTATAGCCAAACACAGGAGAAATTGAATTGCAGTGTTTATAGAATATATCTGGAACAAATGTTCTGTAGTTATTTTAAAGATAACAAATAAAATACTTTGGCTGTTTTGACATTTCAGGTATTTTGAAATTTTGTGTGTGTGTGTATATATATATATATATATATATACATGAGTATAAAGATGAAAAAAAATTATGAGAGGTAAAACTATATACTACATATTAAAAAACAAGGAAGAAAGAAAGAAAGAAAAGAAAAAGATGTCTCTAGGTAGTTGGTCCCATGGTTGTTGTGCCTGTGAAAATTGTATACAATTGTCAAGAATATCAATATGGAACAGGTGAGTAAGGAGAGCTGCAGTTAGACCCATAGATAATTTTTAATGGAATCAAAAGAACTAGTTGACATGAAAAGCCTTTAGCAGAACTTACCTCTGAACCCTGGTGTTCCAGTCGCAGGAAAGCTCTTAAGGCAGAAATTATTTCAGTCCCTATTGTTTGAGCTGAAGGTTGCTTTCTGGAGTGAATAGATGTTGCATTAGTATTAAAAGCCAAGGCATTACAAAAAGAAATTCTATGTAGCTAGGCTATGACTGCTGAGAACAATTCCTGATATTTACAGTCTTTCCCTTCAGTAATTTCAAGCTAATCATTTTCTTTGTTGCTGACATGTACTTTGGTCCTGATGCTAAAACAAACAAGCAAACAAAAAAAACCCCAGCAGCATAGTTTTACTTTTTCACCTTATGATCACAATGAATAAGGCTGAAGGAATTTGCACATTGTTTTAAATAAGGATTAGGTTGGGTGTGCAGTGGTCCCACTGTCCCTGTGTAAACATGTGAGACGTGGGTGAAGTTAAGTGGCAGGCAGTGTGCTCGGCAGTGTCACAGCTAAGATCGGTCATTACTGCGGTCATACAGTGAAAGGAAAATGGAGATTGCTGATACAATTCTTTCTAGATTAGATTTCAAGGTTTAGACAGATGTGAAAAGGATGCAATAGTAGACTAATAGAAAAAAATCAGAAACATTTATAAAATGCTTTTCTCTGTTCTACTTTGTTCTGTTTGTCTCAGATGCAAAGTGACCCAACTACTGCCTTTTTGCTGCAAAAAATAAAAGGCTATTTAGAGTCATTGACTTAGCACCAAATACTTAGCAAATTTACCAAACAGACTACTTGCAATAAAATATGCATGTAAACATATGTCCCACTCTTGGCCAAGACAAGAAGTAGTTAATGGACAACTTTGGGAATAGGAAAAACGAGCGTCCTTTTTCCTGTACATACTGCCCAGTGCTCATGTTCAAAAGGGAAGGCATTACTGCGTTGGCTAATTAGGAGCAGGAAATAAAATAAGGAAGCTAGTCAAATTTGTGTTTGCACAGGAGCRAGCTACAAGACTTCTTTAACTAATGTTGAAAGAAATAATTGTTACTCTATTTAGCTGTGATGTTTAGGTTTGTCAAGAGAGGTAATTTGGTCATAAAGAGTAATGATTTAGGAAAAAGAAGAAAAGAACCTCTAATCAGGTCTTGGAAAATAATGCATGTGTTCATTTGCCTTTGGAGGAATACATGGTCCTCATGATGCACATYGTGTCTTCTTCAAGTGAAACGTTGCACATAGTGCCATTTGTATTAATGCAGAAATATTTGGGAGATTCATGTCTTTGCTAGGCAGGAGAAGATGAGAATTTGCATTCTATTTACTACCTTGTAGYACTTGTACTACCCACAATCTGTACAGAAGCTTGTATTTCATTCCATTACATATAAGCTTTAAGAAATACGTTTAAATCTTAGTACTTTTCTTAAATAATATGGCATAGTAAAATTAAATTTCTTATTCCTTGACTGCTTCTGGGGTATACTACATTCTCATGAGATTATCAGCAGCAGAGGGAAGATTGTCTGTCAAGTATCAATGTCTATGTCTTGCAGAAATGTTTGAATGTAGAGAATCCTTCACAGCTTTTTGCTATTATTTTTTCATATCATTCAATGTAATATGTAATTGAGAGCAGCTTGCCTCACATTGTGAAGTAAATTAATTCCAGCTAAGTATACTGAGCAAAGTGTGTCACAGCTCTATGATGCTATGGATGATGTAAGTCACAGTCACCTCTGATTGTAATTATATAAGCAGTTGCATAATAATATGTGTTAATATGATAGGAGAGGTGTTTGTGTCCAGCAATGGGACTAGGGAAGTTAAGGGAGCAAGTCGTTCCTGTTGAGTTGCTGGGCCTGTTTTCACACTGTTTCACAGCGATTCTGTCTTATTTGTCCAGAAAATTCCCATTCCACGAAGGTGGTGGAGTACTTTCTATTCTGAATTACCTAGCTAACTGCAGCTTAGTATTTCAGGTAGGACTGGTGAGGAGGGACACAGAAGCTCATGCCTTATAGAAAAATTCACTACAGCGASCTGTGGTCAGAACATCTTTTTCCTACAGAACTGGTTTCTTTTCATGACTTGGGACCTTCGCCATTAACTCCGTTAACTTTTGATTTTTCTACTAAAGACATTGTGTTAGTTAGAAAAGTGGAAGGGAACTAGTGCACAATTGTCGATGTCTTCAAGACTTCTACAGCAGTGAAGGTGCTTCCAAACACAGGCCTCATTTCTGTCATKCTTGTAGCCACAAAACATAGGCCCTTGAATATTTATGTGAAGTCTTGGGATTTGTTGTTTATGAAATGCTACTTTCTGTTATCCATCAGAAATGAATAGTTGTACGGAAGGTGAATGCTCAAATTTGTACCTTCAGCTTGTGAGCCTGCCAGGTTATGCTTTGTGCCAAGGAACTGGTTCCAAGTCTTGTGGTGCATGAATATTCTCCAATAGTAGCCTAAAACTCAATGTTTATCAATGTAAAACAGTCATCAGTGTATTTACATAAAAGCAGTATGGAGCAAGCACAGAATGAGCTGGTTTAAAATCACAAATCTGTATGTTTTGCAGTATTTGCCTAATGCTAATTCTGATTAGTGCTTCAAAATCAGAAGATAAAAGCCACTCTGTCACTTTGCATGGTTGTCTGCATCTATTTATTCTTTTTCCYTTTTTTTAGGTGAGCACAAACTCTTCTCTGATTAGAGCCCAACAGCACTTTTAGTAGAGTGTGCTATTGTGCTGGCAGGTATAAGCACAGCTGCATTTTTGCATGGTCCTAATAGCAACCGGTTTTCTTAGGCACACCATTCAAGATTAAGACTGGCACAGGAAAATGAGTTGTAGTCCTGACGTCCGCTGTGGATTTTCGCTCTCAAATTACCCATCTGTTGTGGCTTCTCAGGAGGGAAATCTCCAAGGAGCTGCTTGGCAATGCAAATTGACACAAAATCTTATTTTGCAGTTTTCAGTTGCTATTTTACTGAGTATTGTACATCACCAAAGAATTAAAAATAGTACTAACATATTATTTTATTATTTATTATGTTTGTTATTTTAAATACAAATTAAAATAATGAAGTGTAATTAGATATTTGGAAATATCTGCTTGTGTAAAAGTAAAGACTCCCTGAATATGATTTATCTTCTTGAATTCTCTTGGATATGTGTTATTTTTTTCAATATTTAAAGTCTTGAATAATCTACTTTCTCAGACTTCAGAGACATTATAGTGATCTTGTTGCACTTATGTACTAATTTACCAGGTAATTCAGATTTTGGCCTTTGCAAAATGTTTACAGAGGGGAAGGGCCTTGAAAGGTATYCGTAGAAAATGGTACATGATGAACAAATCCTGTTTTAAGAGAACAGTGATACAGAATCTTCCTTGAGTTTAAAGCCTGCACAAAAACATTACTTCTGACTTGTAAAAGGCTCTCTTTTATGAAATACATTTCTCTAAATTAAGTATTATTTTTCAGTGTGCTGCAAGTATAGTATAGTAGCAGCCATTCAAGGTTAGAGTAAAACTTTCTAAAATAAAAATATCAAAAGGCATAAGATAGAATTTATTCTGAGCTGYGGTAGAAGTTTCAATTAATTCTTGCCATGAAAGAGAAGAAATAACTCCCAAAGTCAATGATCCTTTATTTCTCCAATATTTTCATAGTGCTCTATTTTTGAGTTATTTATACATTCCAACATTAAGATTAACACAGTGATTTCAAGGAGAGCTAAAATTTGTCAAGTGAATATAGAGTAGGACAAAAAAGATGTGATAAGCTAACCTGACGTGAAGCAGTTCTGCAGATGTAGAGCTATTTTGCTGACCACATCTAGATTAAGAATGGGAAAAGGTCCATGAGATCTCAGACTGGAGGTCAATACATCTAGTCCAGTGCCTTTTCTCTTACAGTGACCAAAAGCAACTGTCTAGGAAGGAGTATTAAAACAAGAAAAAATATAKAAGATGCTTCCCAAAACTATTCTCCTAGCCTCCACTCATTTGCAGCTCAAGGACTTCCTGAGCCAGCTGTAGTTTCTCTTCATTTTGTAACACTCAGCGGATTTCTTTTCTGTGAACTTTGCCAACCTCCTCCSGAAAACCTATAACCTTTAAACTCTACAGTATCTTGGCTGTACACAGCACTACATAACTAAATTACTGTCTGTATAAAAAMCAACCTTCTTTCTTTCTTCTGGCCTGGCTTCCCCTGGCAGTTCTTTCTTGGCAGAGATGGTGACCAACCAACCTGCTCCATGACACTCTGGATTTTATATAACTGTCATATGTCCCTCAGTTGTTTCTTTTCCATTGTRAAGCCTACTTCATTTCGGCGTGGAAGTTGTTCCATGTCTTTTGTTGTCCTTGTGGTCTTCTTTTAAACTTTTCCTGCTCTACTGTAACCCAGTTAAGATAGGGAGACCAGGACTGCAGGCATTATTTGAGACAGAGAACTCTGCATTTTCACAGTGGCATAATTACATTTTTCACTTGATCCTGTTTTTCCTTCCCTGTGGTTCCTACATTCAGTTGGTTTTATAAACTCCTCAGCCTCTGTTGCTGTCCAGACTGCTGACACAGCTCATCTCTGTGGCTAAAATAAATCTCTTGGCTGCCGCCAGGGAATGAATCTCTTTTATGGAGCCTGGGTGGTTTTACCTTGGGACCTGTGTATTGTATTTCTTTTTTTGTATGCTGTGGGCCACGCTGCTGGAACAAGCAGGCTTTATGATTTCCTTCCGTTTTTAGGCAGGAGTTAAACAGCCTGAAGGGAGTCTTCAGAAGAATGGCARTAGCTTCAGATAGTATTAACTCTTTCATGGATTACTTCTAAGATTTGCAGAAGGTGCACCACTGGTCAGTGGAAATGATGGACTGGTTTCCTAATGAGTGCTGATGAGTTTCCTCATAAGTGCTTTTAATCAAAAACACAGTTGTACTTCTCCGTATTTCTACATGACCACTTAAAAAGTTGCTAATGTAGCATACTCAAACCAGATCTTTGGATATCTTTTTTTGGCTACAGTATGCCATTCTAATTGCATCTTTTTATGTATATATAGAAATTCCTTTTCTAGCAATAGTGAATTCGTTTCTTGGAAAGGTTTTTTTTTTGTGATTTTATGATTTTGTGAGGTGGGTCTGAACCAGTTCAAGTGGTTTCCAAGATACAAAAGYAGCAAAATGGGAGAGCAAGAAAAATGGAAACATCCCAGAGGGTGTCAGGTCTTAACAGGGAATCCCACAGCTCTTTTTTGGCACCCCGCTTGCTAGGGCAGAACATAGTAGGGGATGAATCCTTTCTGTGGTTCTTTTTCCTTGCACAGTTCTTTTCTATGGATGCTTTTTACACCCGGGGATGATCCAGCCTATAGAGAATGCAACTGCCTGTATAAGACTGATTATACAGCTATTAAGATTTTCTAGAACTTGCATAATTTGGGGTGTGCTGTGACTACATGCTTCATATTAAAAAAAGAAGGTAATATATATCATTTACATTTCTGTAACAATCATATGTGAAGATAGTGGAAAATGGAAAATGCTTCTGCTTTGAAGCATTATGAATATAGTAATTCTTTGAAAGAACACAAGCTTATTTTTTCTTTTCATGATGTACTATGAATATATGCATATAAGTGTTGTTTGACACAGGTGTATTTTATCACTGAGTAATGATTTTTTTCACCTAATTTGCACATATTAATTTAGCTTTAATGAAGCACCGGCAGCCTGAAAGAATGTGGATCAAAATAAATAAAACAGAAATAAAGTTGAGCCTCATGATAAATATTTCCACGTAGAACTTTTMCACGAGTAACTCTCCGATGGTGATAAACCTCATACCTTTGCACTGTACCATAACAGTAAATACGTTTTCTTTAAATACTGCATGTTCCTGTTATATTCAATCAGTTATCACAGCTAGGGTGCTGAGAGTAAACTAGCTCAGCCTGTTTCCTCCCTTTTCTGCTTTATCTTGGTCTTTCCATCATGTGAGTGGCTCCTCTAGTGCCTCATACTTTCATACTGTATGAAAATTGTATGA
The DNA here is from genome assembly GCF_003342845.1 of Nothoprocta perdicaria. Taxonomy (NCBI): domain Eukaryota; kingdom Metazoa; phylum Chordata; class Aves; order Tinamiformes; family Tinamidae; genus Nothoprocta; species Nothoprocta perdicaria. Next base: position 8,291,564 of record NW_020456087.1, on the reverse strand, counting down.
AAAGTCCTTTTTTTGGATCTTATTCTACCAATTCCAAAATGTCAATCCTGCAATGTGAATTGCTTTGATTTGTTAAGTCTTCTAAATATGATCTACAAATTCTCTTGGAAAGGAGCAGTGGCTCATTTTCAGTGAAAACGATGCAAATAGACTATATGTAGGGAAGTTAATAATATTTGAAATTCTATTATCTCTAGAGAAACTAAAATTTTTAAAAAACCTCAATAACCAATTAAGATGACATATAGCACTCTGCATCAGATGTTAATTGCAATGTGAGAGCTCTTTTTTTTTTTTTCTCTCCAACACCTCCATGATTTTGGAGAAAGTACTTGGGCAAAGCATTATTTGTGGGTCTAATCTGACTAGCATTTTGAAGTTACATTTCTGAAAACAGACCTTAATTATTAGAGCATAAATTCAAATCTACTGTGGTGCAGCATAGTATCATATTGCCTATCACAAGAATATACAGTGATTAGAAAAAAAGTTGAAATACAACCCTATCTGAGCAAGCAATATTTATTAGTACTGAAAGTAAATGACAAATATTTTGATGTATTAGCAGTTGGTCACCAGTGCCTCAGAGGAAAAAAGAAAGCGTTAAGTGGAATCAACCCAAAAAACCCAAAAAGATGATAAAAGAGAAGCAGAAAAGAGAATGTTTCTTATGTGAGCCTAGGAAAGAGAAACATGATTGATGTCTTTCCTTTCAAGTCTGATTATGAGAACTCTTCCAGCAGCAATTTATGCCAATACTGATTGACCCTATCAGAGTGAAAATAATTCTGGCTGGCAATATAGGCAGTTACTTTAGTTTACGACTTTAATAGAATTGTAACAAAAAACAGTAATCTTGTTGTGCAATTTATATTTATTATTAATTTTTTTGGTTGCAATTGGAGGCTCTAGTTGCTGCCAGCAAATTCATTGCGTTTGATTAATGGATGATGRAGGTAGGAAGGAAAGCTTCAGTTTTGATTCCTTCTGGACAGCCAACAGTTTGAAAAATACRCCTTTGTCAAAAGTGAATAGTTTCCAATAGTTTTCTCGGAGATTCAGACCCTGAGTGCTTTTTGGGGTGTTTTGGTTTCTCGATAAAAATTGCTGTTGCTACTGTGTTTATCTCTTTCCAGCAGAAATACTGAAAGTCCATGAAAAAATTCCTGCATGCCCTAACATCTGCTTTCTTCTAGCTAACCAAACYATACCAAAACAAAACAAAAAACTAAACCAAWCCAAAACAAAAACTTTTCAGAGTTTTTTAAAATATTTTGCTTTAGTAAGCTTTGCTTTTTCATCATGAAATGTTACCTGAACATTTATCTTGTATTTAGTTTTTAAATTGCCTCTCAGTATCCATCTTAGTTAAGTCTAACCATCTAAAATTTAAGTTGCTAGGAATGTCACCATCTAGATCCTCTCGTCAGCTGGTGTGAAACAAACTGAACAACTCACTCAGGTGAAAGATGCAAGTTTCCTCCTTCAGAYTGTAGAAGGAGCCTAAGGGAGCAGATGCAGATACACACAGCTCCTACGCAGAAGAAATATCTAGTGTGATGGGGGGCTAAAGCCTTTCCCTGGGAAGTGGGAGGTGTGAGTTTTCTTCTTGCTACCTCAGGGAACCAGAGCACTCCATTTCCTAACAGAATTCCCTGACTATAGAAGAGCATGCGTGGAAGGGACTGACCCTCTTCCCTCCTCTCTTTAAAGCTGGGCCTCAATAAACACTGAATTTTGTTGACATCTATTTCTAAACATTGGCTGTATAAATAGACTAAAATCTAGTGTCCTGTCACTGCTAGATGTGTTCCCTCTGTGCTCTGATGCCTTTGCTGGATGCTCCAGAGCTGTTATATTTCATCTTGCTCAAAATCACTTTGATTTATTATCGACTTCCTTGYGCTATGGGGCTACTCATTTTACTTTTCTTAAATTTTCCATTGCTAGAACAGGCTTGAAGGTGTTCATCCATCAGTCGCCCAGGATAATTAGGTGGGTGTTTAAAACATGTGACCACGATGCAAATATTTTAAATACTGTGAGTGAAATCTCCAACCTTGTACAAAGTCACATAGCTCCGGAGACCAGATGATTTCTCCTGCAGAAGAGATGGGCATTAGAAAGAAGCAATACAAATGATTTCACACCTTGGGTAGCTCTCACGAGAAACTGCAGTTGGAGATCCATCAYGTTTCTCAGCTGTGATCTTTATTCTTAGTCTGCAGGCAGATTGTCAGTGGTGACAGCTTTTCAAGCAATGGATGGTTCCCTTCTGAGCAGTGGAATGATGCCAGCTTAGCACAGTTCTCCTAGTATTTATCAAATGATAATGGCTTTAAATAGCTATCAACCACTGGCTTGAAGCAAACCAGTAATGTAAAAGGAAAATAGGATTTTTTGGCAGATTTAATACCAATCCTTTAGACTTTAAATCTCAGCCCTCCCCCTCTTCAGTCTGTAACAAATCTGAAATCCTACGGAGTATATAAATGCAACAGCCGCTTTTTCCTTAAATATCATAATTATCATTTCTTATATCACAGTGATTCAGAGGGAAGCCTAAGACTTCAGTTACCCGAGAACATTTTGTAAAATATGAGTTTACCATGCCCAACATATGTTTCATTTTTCATTTTTTTTCTAAAATAATCTACGGTGTGAAGTGCTATACTTTATGTGCTGAGGARAAGTCATGTACATTGGCTAGGTTTACTCTGGTCCATTTCTCTCTACTTCAGCTGTGCAGTTAATTCCAAGATTTTTAAGCAGTAATCAAGGATGTTCGTATGAGATTCCAGAACTAGACCTCAGTTAACTTGAATCATTAAAAATTCTAGTGAGGAACTGGGGGCTTTGGGACTCAATAATAAGTATGTGTAGCTTAATCATGGAAGCAAAAAGTTGCATGAACTCATCTGGATTTCCCTTTTCAAAACAGTAAACGGTGTCTTTGTCTGCAAAGGTGAACACATTGCATAGTGCCTTTGCTATAAGATCTTTTTTTATGTGCTTAGTCCTTGAAGTCCTTAAGGTTCTTGAAGTCATTAACCTAGTGGATAAGTAGACCTTGATAAATAAAGTGTATTCAATCTTGTATAAACCTAAATAACTGTTGGCTTAACTTTTGATCTTGAAGGTTCAATTCTGACAATATTTTCTACCCTACCCAGCTCTCTAATCTTCCTGTGTGCTTCAGTCTTTCAGTAAAGACTGTATGKATTGATCCAACAACTCTTGGAAGGATCACCCTTCTGTGAATATCATGCAGATGTTTATTTTAGGGAATATGGCATCATTTGAAATACTGGCCTTGTGTTCTTTGTGACTGTGATGCATATCAAAATGATATTGTGTTCCTCCAAATTCAGTAAMCATAAGATTCTGTTGCTCTAGTAAAAATAATAATGTATCTTATGTTGAATTTCATGGGCATAACTCAAGCACCCAGCTGCATAATGTGGCTATTTAATTAATATATTATTTTCTGCATGCTGCAGTATGATTAACAGTCCCTGCTGAGATGTGTACCRTAGGTACAATTGAAATGGATGAGTCTAATGAACTAGGATATTTGCATTTCATTACTATGTTGTACAATTTAGCTCATAAAATTTTATGGAATTAATTTAGCATTATTTTTCTGCAGATGATCATAACAATAACTTTTTTACACATTATGAGAAAAGTTCATTCAAAACRCACACAAAAAGCCCTCAATTTTTCTTCTCCAAATCACAAAAAAATACAGATTTCCTGTGAAACTCAGTTTATTACATTTTAATATTTACATTAGAGTTATTACTTTAGAATTATTACATTAGAATGTAATAATTATATTCTAAATTCTTTTGGAGGACTTCATTGATCAAGTATGGCCCTAACAAACTATAAAAGAAACAAAAGGCAAAGTTCTTGTCAACTTTATTTCCTCACCTCTCTATTCTCTAATGACTTGCTAGAAGCAGGTACGGGGAATTTAATTCCCAAAGCAGCCATTACGCTGATAGAAAATCTCCCTGGAAGTTATATTATTTCTTGCATAGAATATGAATCAGACATGTTAGATGTAAATGCAGAGTTGGTATAATTTTCAGTTCTGTTGTTTGCAGTTATGCATGGGATGTGCTGAGCTATAGGACACAAGTTCTGATTTCAGCAACAGCCCCTTAGGAACAGAATAACAAGGGAGGGCAATGAGGTTCTGGAGGATGTGCCTGAAACAGCCTGCCCAAGTTCAGACCTTAGAGGCAGGTGGGTGAGGTGTACAGGCAAGTCTCCTCTGCAGTTTAAAGGAGACCAAGAAAAGGTATTACAGCAGTAAAATGACTCCCAGAATTTTAATCTCCATTTYCACTGCGAAATAGTGTAAAATATTTTTTGTTTTGCTTTGGTAAAAGGAATGCATTAGATTTGACACGGGTTTCTCAGCAGGAGACCTTATCCTTTGCYAGCAGCCCCCCACGCAGCATGAGCCATAGGCAAAGCTGTAGCAAGATGATGGTGGCACTCAGGGTTTACCCCTCCAGGCAGCTGGGTGCCTGACACACACCTGGAGCACGCTGCACATGAAGCTTTCCAAGGACACGTTGATTCTCCTGYAGTTTTACTTTGGCTTTGAGCAAGCAGAAAATGGGTCTGCCACCCATTAAACATCTAGTTAGAGCCAACTGTATGACAGCTTGGATGTCTAGGAGAGGACAGGGAAGTGGCAGAGTTTCTCTCGTGTGGAGAAGATGATTACCTGCTAACTTCACCTGCCAGTGTTTTTTTCCTAGTGGGAACAAGAGAAAAGACAGGTTTAATCATCTCAGTGTTTCTCATTATTTCTGCAGGCAATCACCCTGCCTTGCCGGGAAAGGTTCCTTCACAGTACAGCTCTATGGGCACAACGGCACCCCTAGGATTTGTATGCGCTGCAGAGGTAAAAATGAATAAAGCTGTTGTATTCTCTAGTGGGCATGCATATGTTGCCCCTAACTTCTGTTCTCCCCTCAAGCCCAAACAATTAAAATCTATCAATGTCTGTWCAGCAGGTTGCCTTGGCTGTGGGAGAGAGCCTATAGATAGTTCCACTGCCACTAGCACTTGTAGCTTGAATAGTATTTTCTGTTATAACTTGATTTAAAGTAACTTGTGTGGAAATGAATATGAAAATGCATAACTCAGGCAGATTCTGTGGTGAAAATGTATTATTAGGTTGCAGTGGATGAGCTCCCATGTGATATAAAATCTCTCTATATGAGCAACTGAATGTAGAGTTTTTCAGAATTTAAAGCCAAAAGGGACATTATCATATTTTTTTTTCCTGAGTTTCAAGCATTAATTCTTAAATCAAATTCCTTGTATTCACAAAGAAATAGAGCATAGATATGTTTCAGACAGCGGATCTTGATATAAAATTTCATCACAGAAGGAGAAAGGAGGCAGAGAAACTTCTAAGGGCAGCAAGAGTTATTAAGGTGGCCTCTAATTCTTTATTCTTTCCCAGTTAGTGTTTTTAAGAGGGAATAACATTTATTCTCTAAGAAGATGTTTTAGCAAACTGATTTCCCATAATAATTGACAGTAAGTTATACTATGACATTTTTAATAATTTCCTTGAACCAGAAGTAGGAAATTTTCAAATCCAATTTTTCAGTATTTAGGAGTTGCCAGAGTACTTGAGATGTGCTCTYTTTTTTTTTTTTTTTTTCTACTCCTGGCTCACACATGGCCTCCAAAGTTGGTGACAGCCTCTGAAGTTGCAGTGGCTTCATGCTTTCTATTATTTTTTGCCGCAAACATCTAATCTTAGACTCGATTATGCCCTGAACGTGAAGTCCCTAGCACGTGTAGACAACTGAAAGCAATATTAGCACAGCCCATTTCACAGATGTGTTGCTGCTTGCAAAACTGTCTGTCTGCATTCAGCTGTCGGGAAGGCAGAGCAGCATTGACACGAGATCCCGTTTGAACATGAATTCTGACTGACAGGGATGTTTGTTGTACTTAACTCTTGTGTCATATCCGTGTATAACAAGGCTTTTGACTGGCACTTTCTATTACCTGGTAGCGTTATGCTATATCTCTGAGGAATGCCTAAAAGACTGCAAAGGTTTGAAGATCATTCACGGGGATACAGAATATTGTTGTACTTCAAAAGAGTCAACTCTTTAGAAAAAAGGGTCGGGGGAGATTATGCCCTCAGTTTGACTTGTGCCCTGAAAGACGTGGTGCAGAGGCAATGCCTCTAAGCATTGAATCTAAAGCAGACTTTTAGTCATCTGTGAAATACTTTATTGTGACTGTGCATGTGGTATAGCTGTGTGGTATTGCAAAATATTAGGTCTCTAATTACCTGCTCTAGCATACATGCCTGGAGAGGAAGATGCGCTCAAGGATTAGCATTTTTTTATTCTAACAAACTTTTCCTCAAATACCTGAAGTAATTTCTTCCACAATACCCATCTATTTCTGAGTAATTCTTACTCTGGCTTCCCCATCCATGAGAAGTCAGTTGTGACTGTCTGTTGTATCAGTGGCTTTTTCATTCACTCGCTGCCTTTTCAGAATGTGCTCGTTTCTTGTGTGTAATCTGGTTGAAGAATTTGCTAATAGTTTTTGCTAGTGATTTTTAGATCTTTGTGTTCTTTTGGCTAATAAATGGCTCTGTGAAATAATAATAAAAAAGCTAAAGTAAAGAGATTTGATTTTTGGTTTCTTTTATTTAAAACTTTTTTGTGTGTGTGTGTACTGCTAGCTGGTTTATTTGATTTTGCTTCTTAACTATTGGCTTCTTAAATATGTTGAAGTATATGCTTTCTAGTGTATTATTGTGCTGGTATGCTAGAGAAAGAATGTAAATTACTAAGTTTGTATTTTTCCTTTTTTGACTTCTTTGGATGTTAAACTATTAAAAGGTAAGTTCTGGATTTCTTGTTTTTGCAAATGGTGATGGATAGAAGCTATTGTGATAACCCAAAGCCTTCATATAAGATCTGCAGAATATATAGGGAAGTGGGATTGTTCCAAGCATAGAGAAAGGGACTTTGAGACATGAAGAGCAAGTAACAAGATCAGGAATGCTGGAGCAAGAAGGTTGTGGTTTGTGACTGAGACAACGTAGGAGGAGATCCATAGAGTCCAATGGCTACAGAAACAATCACTCAGATGAGGCAGGGAAGACTCCATCTCAGAAAGGCACCAGGAATTGTGTCTGAGRACAACTTTGAGGCGCTCGTGGGAGGGATGAGGCAGGTTGAAACTACGACYTTAGAGACCTAGATCAAAGAAACTGATGGGAGTGGTGGCTGGATAGTAGAGGGAATCCCACTACAGGCAAGAGGCAGAGAAGGGGAGCAAGATAGGGCTGAGAAAAGCATAGGTGTGAGGGCAATGTAGCTGAGGGCTGAGATGGATTGGAAGCACTGGGAGAAATTCAAACTGCTCAGAGAGACAATAATTAATGCTAGATGTCTCCAAGCAAGTCTGTGTTATGTTAAATCATGCCTCATAATTCCCTTTCCCTTTTTTTTTCTATCTGCTCCCTCCAAAAAAAGTCTTTTTCCTCTACATCTCTCTGATTCTCACAGTAATCAAATGACTGCAGCCTACTAATACAAAAAGAAGGGTTTGAATTGTGTCCATTACTCAAAAAATATTGAGTTATTTAGTAAAATTATTCCTATCTTAAAGTATTTCTGTAGTCATTGGCACTGATTTTTGTGTAAGCTGAGTCTCTGTGTTGTTAGCTGGAAGGAGGAGCTGAAAGCCCTTATCAGTTGCACTGCTCAGAAGAGTTGTTATATTCAGAAGGTTTTGATGTCCCCATAAATTTCTCTGAGGTCAGACCAGAACAAAATCACCACTCACTCTTTCTTTCTTTGTTCTTTTCCTTTTGTAATTCAATTTGATATTTTTACCTGATGTGCACATACTTTACTTATCTGCAAATGTCATGTACCCATTAACTTCAGAGGAAGAAAGCATATTTCTGCTTTCTAGTTAATGATGGCATTTGAACAACCTATTATAGGATGATTATTTAGTTTGTGATCTAAATTATTTATGTAGAGTAGATAAGTACCAAAACACATGGTTGTGTTTCCTGAGGAACAATGGTGCCTGTTTTAATTGCTTCTCAGTTTTAATTACATCTCTTTTCTGTATTTTCATGGCAGTTACATATTTGTCTTCCATCTCTCTTCCATCTTATTTTCTCTTAGCACAATAAAATTGTGCTTCTTCTTTGAAGAAGATTTTCGATGAGTCTAAAGCTTACTGCATGCCCAGCAATCCCACAATTTGCAAAACACATCAGTGTTTTGTAAATCTTGCTGAAGTTGTCAGAAGATGTCAGAAGTCTATTTTTACAGATGGCAACATCACATCCATGGACTGTCCATACTGATATTTTACTTTCTCCTATTTAAGCTATCACATACTTACATATTTTTAAGTATGATCCTTTTTCTGCAGAATATATGGTTCTATTTCTAGTTATAGTTTTGCTCTGTTGTTGGGGATTACCACCTTACTTCAGCAGCACTCATTTCTTGTCCTAGACTTTTTCATTTGATATGTTAACATCATTCTCCATCTTATTTATCAATCCACCTCTACTAGCCCAAGAGATTTGATAAAAAGACCTTTGACAATCAGTTTATCTACCATTTTTTTTTTTAAAAACAGCATTTTTTGTAGATTATATTAGTGCTTCTATACATTAGTAGATATGATTTCTCTTGAAGCAGGYAGTGAAGCTTGTCAAGGAAACATCTCATTACCCTATTGTGCAAATATTTATACAATATATGTGCAAGGAGGGGTGAGAACAAAGAAACTCAGATCTGACAGAAAGCCAATAATTCAGGGAGAAAGGTACTGGTTTCTAGTAAGTGGCATTTTGATTATACTGAGAGAGAGACCCATGAAAAGCAAAGCCCGAGAGATAGGGCTATTCAAGATTCAAGGTGTGAGAAGAGTTTCACTATATGACCTACTTTATTTGTATACAAATAATTTTCTTTATACATTTAACACTGGCGYAGGAATAGACCATCAGAGAGCTTAAATGTTACATGATTTTTTTTTTTGGTAATGCTTAATGTTGCTCTTGGGTAGCTTCAAATTCTACATCCAGCATAATTTTTCAAGTGTTACCATGTTCTGCTCCTTCCCCGCTGCCTTTATGAGTGGGATAGTGGGTGCCATGAAGATAAATCATATAGGAAGTTCCTCTCCTATTTACCAAAATTCTGCAAAAGTAGAATCAGCAAATCCTACCCACAAACTTGTCTAATAGACAGCTCTCCAAAAAGAAAATCAAGTCATCCATCTTTGATGTAAATCCATTGCAATAAGGATGAGTTTGCAAAATCTTTTGGTTTCAAATAGAATGTATTCCTTATATGTATTCCAAAGATGTTTTCATACTTGACATAATTTACTAAATGTAATTATACCACTTATATCCTATTTGGCTATAACATATGTTTTATATCCTGCCTGACCTTTTTAAAAACTGGCATAGTGAGAATTATATAGGAAACTAAATATCCATTAACTGCTGTTGCTAACTGAAAAATACTCCCTCAGAATGAGCAGGAGACTGCTTGTACATTTGGGGGTTTAACAAGGTCCTGATGTCTCTTTGCTGGTTTTGAACTCACATTGAAGACCAATCCAGAGGTACTCTTTTATCTCACAGCAGAATTTGTGAAGTTCAGTGTGCGCCAAAATAAATCATTTCAGAAGAGTGAAAGTCTGGAAGCATATAGAAGTAGTAATGTTAATTGGATTAATTTGGAGATTTAAGGAAAAAAAATAATGGCTTAACTGGAGGAGTGATRGTAAGACAGACAAGAAGAAAAAGGAATAAATGTTGAAAAATCAGAAACTAGAAGAACTGTTGCAGATGTAAAGAGAAATAAGATATAAATTAATGAAGAGATGAAGTTCCATTGAAAAACTATGAAGGAAATATCACGCTTGCTTGTGACCCTTGTCTCAGTATCCTACAGAAACAGTTTTTAATCCAGGGCTGGTTTTGGACACTTCATCAATTTTTGGCATTGTGTGTATACCCTAATGAAATGACTTGGGAAACTGGCTGTTGGTAAAATCAAGTCAAAATTCTTTGGTGGCTTATCTATATTCCATCACTGTCATGGAAAGCTGGATGATAAGTTTCTTCATCAGAAATAGAAGACCCACAACTGAAAAAGAATACAAAACGAAAAAGAAAAATAAATGTGCATGTTATTATACTTGCAAAAAAATGGAGAAGATGCAGTGTTGTTTACAGAAATTAATTTTAGCAGGTGCTCTATGAAAACCTCAAATAGAGCACATCTAGGACAGCGCAGAGACCAGCAGGCTGAGATAAGACGCTGCAGGTGACATTGCTAAAAGGCGGGACCTTGAAACAACAGCTCTACCAGAACCACAGAGGTTTTAGGTACTGTGTTTTAGACATAATTTTTTCCAATGATTCTTTACTAAATAATACTATCAATACTTACTGACAAAGAAAATCCTGACCAGCTAATGATTCAAATCAAATAGACTTTCCTCATTTCATGAAGTGCAGGAGAGAAAAGTGACCCATAAATATCTTCAGATCTGCAGTATATATTTCAGGACATTAAATATTGTCAAGTTGAACTTGGTGAGCATTGGGTCAGCAGCTCACAATCAGACAAGGGAACAGCAGGAAACCCTTTTATTTAAAAATAATAAAGTTGTTCTAACAGTGCAGCTGGGCAGGAAAAAATTTTCAGAAGCACACCCAAAGCCAATCAGTGCTGAACTTCACTTAGGCTGACGAAAACTTGTGCCAAGTTGAAATTTATCTAGTTATTAGATTTTAAAGTAAGATAAATTTGAAATTATGCCAACAGTCCTGAATGGCTCCAGTTCTAGAAAATAAAATTGAATATTAAATTTAAATAAGCTTCAGGAAACAAAATATTTTTTATGTATATAGGGTCATGGGTCTCTTCGGCTTGCCCTTGTGAAGCATCACATAGGAATCTTGGACCCTGGATTCTGGAATTTTAATTCTAGCTGGGGGTCTGAGTACTAAAAAGCTGGGCCTATCAAGCCTGCCAGAAATTCCCTAGAAGGGTTGTGAATCTGACTAGAAAACAAAGATGTAAAAACGCAGCATGAAAAGATCCTTCCCTACACATCCCTCCTGCTTAGAAGGGAGATCAAACGCAGAAATGTCACCGTGTCACCATCGGCCCTAACAAAGCAGTGCCTGAGTCTTCTACGAGAGCTGTGTGCAATGTGAAAAGTCTTTCTAGTGCACATGAATCCTATCAACTCTTAATCAAAGTACTGCACTGTTTAAATATTTACCACCAGGATGAAATTAATTTAATCAATAATACCCAAAGAATAGGCTAAGCGTGTTTGCTTTATGCTGCAATAATGATTGCAGTTAGGCGCAAGAAAATGGTTGTTTGCAAAATAGTTAGGCATTTGAGCTGCTTATAATATCTTTTCCTATTAAGTAAGATTTCTGAACTGCGGTGTCCTCAGATCCATAAATGAAATATAAATACATTGTGCAGTGGAGCTGTTAAAAATAGTCAACTGTCTTTATGCAATTTATGCATAATACACAGCAGGAAAAGATTAATAGCAAAAAAAAAAAAAAAAGAATTTTAAAGATAAGGTTTTATTAAATTTTTAATTAGGCAGTATGAAGAAAATGCAATCTTACAGGTGAGTACCCCATTCTTGGGGAAAAGCCTACTGTTGCCATCTCCCACAGCAATTAGGATACAAAACACTCCTCTGACATACTGCTCCTGTTAACTAGGCCTGAAGCAAAGTGACAATAAGCAGAGGCTGAAGTGCGTAGGTTAATGTTTCTATGAATATGGAAAGAGATCTTGCATCTGAATTTCCTCCCGTTTTAGCTTGATTTCCAAAGGAAATCGGGCTTATGGGATGGCGTTGTCTGTCTCATTACCTGGCAGTCTGTCATTCTGTATCTTCAATAACTTCTGAACTTACTAGCCAATTTCAACTGAATTTGACAGGGATGCAGAGGCCTAAGCAATATTAAATTTCTCCAAGCTGTAGGAAAATGGGCTGTTGAGAACAGGAGGAAGAGTCAAATTGGCATCYCACTGTGAGGACCCCACCGAGTGAGCTCGATTATGTTATTACATACCAAAAAATCCCCAGGAGAGAGACATTATGAATACTCCAGTCACAGGAAAGCTTAGAGCAGAGCTTACAGCTTATCAGCCATTAAGTAATCCAAGCAAATGCCACACAAAACCAGGCTTAATAATTTTTACTCACAATTATTTGTTTAGGTATTGGACTGTGACTGCAACAAGAAATCAATGAGATTTATTTATCCCATTGTACCTTCCCATTCTCTTCTCTACCTGTGTGGAAATGAGGTATTAGGAAATGTTTATGTGCTTTTGGTTGGGCTAGTTTCCATCCTACAATCTTACTGTCTTTTGGGGGAGATAGTTATGCTGATTCACTATAAATGGCAGAAGTTACACTAAGGTACAGAAAAAGTTTTACAAGCTATATTGACCAACAGAGGCCTTCAACATATTTTTAGAATGCAGTAGAGACCATTTCTATTACTAAGTCCATGTGAAAAGTAAACATAGAGCACAAGAAAAAACGAATACTCTAAAAAATCACATTTGAAATGAAAGTAAAAAATGACCAAGAAAAACAGAGTTTTCATAAAAGTTAGTGTTTTATAAATATTGTGACCTAAACAAAAGCTCCAATTTCTATTAAATAACCTTTTGGTGACAAACTTCAAACCACAGCAAACTGAAGGATTTTGCAATAAGCCTGACAGTTCTGACAGGATATTTCTAAGCAAATGGCTTCAGAGAAGCCACTCAATGTCAATAAATTCCCCTGAATTCGTCAGCTTGCAGAATTTGGTGTGACTACATGCATGTACTTGATAGCTGTGTTCTTTGTAAAGAAAGGTCAGATGAAAATAAATACTCTGGCCCACTTCTAAGAAATGAGGAAAGAATGAGGAATATTAATGGTTGTTGCTGTTGTGGCACCCTTAGGCTCTCTTTTGGATGGCCCAGCTCTCCTCTGTATGTTATAGATATATACGAGTATGTRAGGTGACATTCACGGAGCACTACTGCTTATGAGCTTTTCAGAAAGAAAAGTTAAGAGTTGACATAAACAAGAAGAGGGAAAAAATCTAATTGAAGGTAAGATCACGTCCTTTCATGGTTCACAATATGATAGATTTTGTGTTTCATTTAATTGTTTTTTTAAACTACAGATGTTCACAAAATACATATTTGTCTGACTCAGCTAGGAAAGTGAAAGAATAATTACATAGAATGTCCTGTTTTAAAGTAAATGAGAATATACAAAGCAAGATATGCTAGTAATGACAAATCTATTTTTTTCCTGCAACATTCCATGTTTTCATCTCGTGCAACTCATATTGGCAATAAGCCAGTATGAGTTTCTTCTTTTTTTTTTAAGTTTATAATGAAATAAAGTCAAATATGTAATTGCTGAAGGCAGGGTCAATATAATACTAAAAGCTAAATTCTTCAGCTTTCAAAAGAAACACATTTCAATCTATTTTCTTATAACTCAAAAGAAATAATTACCTTTAAAAGGTAAAGAAATCCTTTCATGTCCTTTAGTGTATTTCTCAGTCATTTCAACTACACTGAGCACATCACAAATTAGCTAAAACCAGRATATATCAAATGTAGTGGCCAGACAACTATAAATTTTAAGTGCTCCCAGCAGGAACACCGGAGAAAGCACCAAGTTGTGAAAATGTGCCACACAACTCTGAAAGCAAAACTATGTGCACTGGAATAAGATTTACAAAACTGGAAGTTCCCATCCACATTTCCTATTTTTGCAACTTTGACTTTGCTTTTAGAATTCGTGAATCTGGGATAAAATTCTTTGGGTAGAATTGACAAGATTTAAATATTGTCCTTGCATGTGATGGCTACATCTGTTTTGGATACTATTTCATGAGTTCTGTTAATTGGAAGGTTTTTCTGTTTTTTTTTTATTTATTTATTTTTTTTATTGCTATTGATACAACAGGGAGATAGAGGGCAGTTTTATGTGGTGTCTGCCTTCTCAATAGCACTGTGTGATGAAAGTGTCTGTACTCAGGCACCCAGTTCCTAGGGACTTCTCCAGAAAGCTAATGTGTCAGCATTAGGAGGCACCTTTACAGCCCAATCCCCACCAAAGCAGAGTCCAAGATAAGACCTAACAGCCAAAAACATTCATAGCCATATTGTTGCTATAAGTGGCGCTGTTTTTCTTTTCTGCTTGAGAATAACTGCATGGAACCTGGAGGAGGTTAGARTCAGTGTTTTCCATGTTCTGGAAGCACAGCCTAAGTATTAAGCCATYTTATGGTTGTGTGAGTTTGGGAATCCCGGAAGCCTTTGACATCAAAATTTTGTTGATTGAGTTAATTCAGCATTAAGTAACTTTTATAACTCCTGGAAAGAGGGTTCAGGCAGAACTGTGATTCTTCCCTCACCTAACTAATCATATTTTCTGTGTCTCTTTTTACACTTTAATTTTTGCTTCTGTTCAATTTCACGTATTACAAATGTCTATGTACTAAAATTAGCTACAGTATAGCTTCAGCTAACAACATTTATCTGGACTTTCAGATCAAGTGTGAAGAGAAGTTGGCAAATTTTCTCTTGATAATATTGCACCATATACCACCTGCATTGGAGGAAAACTTAACTTGTGTATGTGGATTCTTTTTGCTCTAAATCCAAAATATGCCCACTTTATCAAATTGGAAAAATAGACTAATGTCCAAAATAGGACATGTAACATATTAATCTGTCAAAACTCAATATGGTTCTAGTATTTTTAAATACAGTGGATTTTTTCCCACATATATCTCATCCTGGTGTTGCTCTATGGAAACATCATCCTTTAGGATTTTACACCCACATTCTCATATCTGGACTCCTGTAATGACACATCAGAGCTTGCTGTCATACACTTTATAACAGTTAGGAATAACCAAAAACTTTTTTTGAAGGTTGACCAAAGTTCACAGCRTTTGCAGCTCATTTTGCATGAGCCGGTAACTTCTCTGTGTAATGAAAAACATTCCATTTCTTTGTCAGGTTTTAAGGTTAACACAAATAAGAAGTATAATGTCTCCCACTGATCTGGTGGTTTGTGTTGCACCCTGAATAATAAATCCTACCAATGACAACGGTAAGCTTATGATGTATTACACCAATATCTTTCCTTCATCCTGAACACTGTTCATCACCCAAGTAAATCAGAATATCCACAACTTTGTGGTGACAAATGATGTATTTGGCAAGAGCTGGGCTCACTTGGAATGCATTAGGAAGACAATCAAAATACTCATTATCAAATCATTTGCTCTGATTTATATGATAGAGAATCCCATCTGACTTCTACAAACAAAAGCAGAATGTCATCTTAAGGAAGTGATTATTGCTCACTCTTGCAAGCAACCTTTTCTCTTTTTGCCATTCAGCTTCARTGTTTATTTCCTAGTGGTGTAATATTAATGGGCTTGTTTAATTTTGCTTGCTCAACATCWTGGGACTGACTCTAATAGAGCTAGGTCTAGCAGATATTTAGCAGATATCTATCTAGCAGATATTCAGATTTTTTTTTTGTCCTTTCCTGGAAATATAAAGCAGTAAATTATTTCAAAACATGATTTTAATGTGCTGATTTCTCATGAATACAAAAAAAAAAAAAAAAAAAAAAAGTCTTTAATTCTGTGTTTGAGTCAAAAACAAGTCCAAAATGTAATTTTGGCCAGGCAATCCTGAAGGACTTTTGTTGAAGCCTCCTGGATATGCTATTTCAAAATGTATATATTGTTAATCTTCTTTTGCTTCAAATAGAGAAATGTGATCCCTACTACTTATTCTATGAGCAATAACTGAAGGTACACCTATCACTTTAAAATATTTWACTCAAATATGTGTAACAATCCATCCACGTTAGAGTATAGGTAGATAGGGACTGAAAATCTTTGTGAGAAAAAGGATAGTTTACCTTGCATTGAACTGAACAAACTTCAAGGTGTCTAGTGTATACCACTCTGTGTTGCCGTCATTAATCTATGTTCAAAYGCCTCAATTCTAAATTCATTAAATAAATGTTAAGAACCTGATTTTTTTCCCTGAGGTGCATAAAATAGAATATGCTGCAATATGAACATACTTATATTTATCTTCAATTTGTCTACCTAAGTTTTCTTTCAATAACTTGAAAGAAATTTCAATTCCCATCATTCTCAATAATGGGAATTTTGTGGGAAGATTTCAGTCGACAATGTCCCTGTTGATGTTGAACAGATCAGAACTCCATGTATTTATGACACAATGTGCCTACAAAAATACGTAGATAGGAACTCTGAATATGATTGTTCTATGGCAAAAGTTTTGAAGGGGAAGAAGAACAATACAAAATAGCCTAACCTCTATGRGGATATTGGATGATAATTATGTCTTGTGAATTAAATCATTGTCTTACAATTTTGTCTGTTCTTCAAGAGAGAGAAAAGTTAAAGGATAGTGCCTAGGRAAGACAAGAAGATTGGAAAGGCATTGCTGGAATTCTCAATTATTTTCAGGAGAAAACATATTTTTTTATATATAGCATTGGAGAAGATAATAGCTGAAGTATCATTCTACTGCTTAAAATCAAGTTCTGGTTTGGGGTTTGCATTGTGGGCTGCCTTGTACTGATGTGCCATCCTCTTTCAAAGGGATTACTTTCAGCTCAGCCTCCTCTTGTTTCAAATGGAATTGCATGCTTGGGAAGATAGGGGAAGGGTGTTGTACTTTGTTGTACTTTGGCACAGCACCAAAAAATAAGCCTTCAAGATGAATTAATSGGAATTAATGGGAAGCTCTGTGGCCAAGTCCAAAGCACCTAAGCTGCCCTATGGTTGTGACCATTAATCAGCCTYTAAAGTTCACTATTTTCACATCTCTCACATTTTAGATATGAGCTTTATCGCCAGGAAATAACAGGAGAAACCATTCTTCTCCTACTTCCTCCAGTTCTAAACTTGTAAAGTTTGAATTCAGGAAAACAAAAAGAGAGGAGAATTCCAAACCCTTGTAGTACAAAACGAGTTAGGGAAACGATGATTTTCTTTTTCTGCTCTAACCTGGGTCTATTTTGGGTCTCYCATGCATATGCTGAGAATGATGTGTGAAAAACTGTCTCACCAAGCAGAGGTGAGCCAGTCTGGACTCAGTAAGTCAGTAGCTTCTGCACACTCTCCACGTCAGAAATCTAGGTCAAGAGTGTGTCATAGTGTAAGAGAAATATCACAGTGTGAGAGGACTTGATGGTTTAATAAGAAATATGAGGTCTTACAAGAATATTATTATTGTCTTTATTTATTCATGACAAGCTCTTTATATCTTTTTAATAGCTTGACTCACTGAAAAACAGAGTAATAGAATATTACTTAAACACTGGATTTAGAAATGGTCGCTCTAGCATGACATATGCTTATATTTGTTAAGACTTTATGTGTATGCTCTTCTATCAGAAAGATGAAAACTGCCACTGTATATTGAAAACACTCATTTATCTTTTTTCCACTATACCTTTCAAGTCTTCTTTTTCATTTCTATCTTCCTGTGATCTAAACAGACCTATCTTGATAGCCCTTTTGTCCTCAGGTTTCTGGCTAGGAAAATGATTCATCTTGTAATATTTAAAAATTTGATTGCTTCCTTTGCCCCTTTTCACATTATTTTCTCCACCAACACGTTATTMATCTCCAGTCTGTACATTTGCGTGGAACTTCTGTCATTCCTAACTTGGGYGGGACTACAAGTATTTCTTACGCAGACTTCCAGGTACTAATTATGCAACTGGTAGACATAAGTGTTCACACAATCAAACATTGTTGATATCCACAGAAAGATTTTTTTATTTTCATGGTGGCTCTTCTGAAACCTTTTCTCCATGTCTGAAATGTGCTGAAATTATTGTGCATGCAATGTGCAAATGAACAGCTTCTGGGCAAAAGAATCTGATGCATCTAAACTGTATTAGGCTTGCCACATATGTTCAGATTCTGTAGTGAAGGGCATGTTTAACAGGTCCAGCATAGCTTCCGGGGCTTATAAGATAAAGTTGATCTGTGCATATATATCTTTCCTTATCCCAAAGGCATGGGCAAATGTCCAAAAATAATTGGGCAGTATGCAGTATGTAAAAGTAAGCAGTATTACACCCTGTAAAAAGAGGGAGACTTGACAGGTTTGCAGTGCCCTAATAGAAGGGCTATGGTATTTGTTCCCTTTGGATTTTGTGGTTTTTACCTCAGTAAGTGTACATGGGTAGTTGCTCAAGTCAYACAGTGTCTTTTCTTTGCTCATCAGATGCCCATTTAAAACAACAGCAACAAAGAAGGTAWTGGATAACTGTGAATAAGGATGAATTCATAACAGGTAGTCCTCTTCATGCGTGRCTTTGATAAGCATTCTAAATCTCCTAAACATCCTAAGCATGATTGCATATGAGAAAGTGAGAACCACGATAGTAAAATAGGAAAAGTGTTTGCAATGAATAACCCAGCTAGTACTATAACTAATGCATTTGGTCCATTTAGCCATTTATTTCCTACTATCTCTGTAAGAGATAAGGCTTGCATGGGATCAAATTCAGGTCTGTAGGTAATTTTGTTTTGTCAAAGAACTGCTCTAAAGATGCAATGGTGAAACAGTGTTAGTGTGGATAATGGTAATGAAATGCAGCTAAAAAAAGAAAGAAAGCTGAAAGGAGAAACTTTTCTTTTTTCAGTATAWGGAGCAAAGAATTCAGACTTAAAGACCATAAGCCAATGGGGCATCAAAATAGACACCTGCAACTGATAAACATGGTCATTTGTGTGCATCAAGAAAATAATATCCAGGCAATTTAATTTTAGAAATGGAATTTAGGTTAGATAATTGCCTGACTCCTCTAAGGAACCTTTGTTCTTTGCTTGGGTTCAGTATGAGTGTCTCATCTGAGCAACAGAAAATGTCAGGTAATTTGAGTTAGCTGGCCTTCAGTTACAGAGAAAGAGGACCTAGCTAACATGAAGTGCTCTGTATTTGCTAAGGACATGCAGATGGAAAGGTACCATATGGCAGCTGAGGTAGGGGAACTTCTGTGCTGTGGCTGTCTGTGTGGCTAATCCATTGGATTCAGGCTTCACTGATTTTCTTGTTTATTTTTTAGGGAGTCAAGACAGATATGTAGTATAATGGTTGGGATGTTCAGTGTTTGTGCGTTTGATGCCAATTTACATAAATACTTCCAAAATCTACTTATATAATAGGGCATTTGAGAACTGCATGAATAGAAACAGTTATAAAATTCCTTGGGTTACACAGACATTAGGTTATTTAGCTTTTAATAAAAGGGAAATATTTTCAACATTTTAGTAGATATTTTCTGCTTGATGGAAAGCAATATCTTTCATTTAGATCTTACATCAGCAGTGTATGTTAAAACTCCTTGTGATAATTATCACTCTATACCCTTAATCTACCTACTAAAAGTAGCATCAGAAASTGACACTGAATTTAGTATAACTTTTTAATAGATCTACTCAAGGCTGTTTCACTAGGCATCATAAAAAGAGATTGCAAGATGGTAGGCACTTAAAATGATGGGGATCTTCKCCTCCTGAGTATATGTTACCTGTAACCTTAGGACAACATTAATTGAACAGTAGATGCTACTGCAGAACACATCATTACTGCTGTAGGTGTCCCTGATTAATTAGCACCTTACCTGGGGGCAAAACAGCCAGTTATAATCCTTTTTTGATAATACACAAACAACTCTAAAGAATATATTAAGTAAAATGGTTCCTCAAGTCTTTGGGGGGATTACAATCTCTAAATTTAAAGTAGAATCATGGTTTTCAGAACATAAGAATAAAAAAACATTTTCAATTAAGAATACTTCCCTAAACTCAGAGCAGCACAGGCAAAACCTGAGAGGAAGATGCCTTTCCAGGCAGAGTGTTAGTCTGGCCTCTTCCTTGTTAAGAGGAGCCCTCATTCTCCTCCTGGGATCGAGAGATTTCCTCCTCTTCCTCCTTTTCCTCCTCTTGCCCAGCTTTGCAGCTTTCCCTGGCGATGAGCTCGCCGCTGCTTCAGCAGCTAGTGGTACACAGGTAGGCCGCAGCACGCCCTCCATGCTGCCTCCCTGCTCCRCAGGGAGCGAGCACGGCCCATTGCCGCTCTGCTTGTCAGCCATGTCCCAGCGGGATGCATGGCCAGCGGGGAGGTGGGCATGGAGCAGGGCTTGGTGATTGCAGCTTTGTGGCTGCTTCTGCGAGGCTGTCCCCAGCAATGCTTCTCCTCCTCTTCGTCCTCCTCCTCCACCTCCTCCTCCTCACGGTCACTGTCTAAGCTGCTTTTTCCTGCAGCCACCCGTGTTGAGATGTGAGGGACTGGCCAGGAAGCAGCCAGAGCCAGGAGCATCTTTCTATGGCCTTCCTTGGGAGGGGACATGGAGATCTAAATGGCTGATGCAGTGCTCTCTGTGGAGACAGGAACGACTCATGTTGAATTTAGGGCTCTGAATCCAGACTCTGATTCATGGTTCTGTATTTAGCTACACGATTCATGAAGTCTTCTCCACCAGATTGGTGGCAGGAGGCTGGGGGAGGCGGAGGGGACTGTAGCAGGATCAGCTATTCYGAGTTATCTACCTGTAATAGGGAACTAGCACTGCAAGCAGCATCTAGGAAAACACTGCTAACTTTCCTGACCTAGAAGAAATCCAAGACTTTTTTTTTTTTATTATTTTTCCTTTTAAGAGAAACTGTAAATTGTTAGTGGCAAGGTGCTGAAAACTCCTGTTGCCTTGAGACAAACCTCCAAAAACATTCCCATGTTCCAGCATCAAACTTCTTGTGGTGCAGCAGCACACTGGGATTTGTGCCACAGTGACAGAGCAGAGCAGCTCACACTGCTGAAATGTTCTTCCCTCTCTAAAGTTGAGTGTAGTCTCCAGCTTTGCCACCTGAGCTCTAGCTCATCCACCCACAAATCCACCTACAAAAAAAAAAAAAAAAAAAACAGCTGGGCTCTTCTGCTCCAATCATACAAGAAGCTTTCAGGTGGAAATACTGGCTCAAACATGTCTTTTGTGGCTATCATATATAAAGGACACTGGTTTAAATCAATTTAAAGCAGTGCAAATTGCATCTTTGTTCATTGACTTCATTGACTTTCTTTTAAAGTCAAACTAATGCACCTACTCTAATAGTTACACCATATAAAAAAAGACATCAGGTTCTGCCAAAATTACTTCTGTAAGCTGTACCATATGGTCAAAGATAAAAGTCTAATATTGGAAATACAAATGATTTCATCGCCAATTTGAATACACTGGGGAAAATAAAATATTTACTSTGAAGCATTCATAATTTGACTTCAGCTCTGAAGTTTTATTACAAGGAATGTCAATGCTACCTTTTCTTATCTTTCAGCTGCTCAATATTCTTTGGCAGATGTAATATTCCCATTCTCTCACAGTTAAATTTTAATGATCAGACTTTTCACTGTTATGGGCCTTGAGCAATTAATGCCATCAAAAGGAAAAGTAACTTGTCAGATAACTGAACTAGTCACAGCTGTKCATTCTAAATAATTTCTTCAATAGAAGTGGTCTTGTAAGGATTTCTGGATCACTTCTGAGATGAACAAAGACATTATTCCCAAATAAATTCACTAAAGAGATGTCAGTAAAAATTTAGTCAGTCCTGCTTCAGAAAACAAAGAACCTGTATAGTGGTTGTTGCCTTTTGGTCTTAATATTAAAGGCAGCAGTATTTATTGCCTTTGGCCTTAATATTAAATAAATTCGTGAAAAGATAGATGTTATTTAGTGTATGCATATATCATATATATAAGTATATATGCATAGGTAAAAATATTGGACAAAAAAACACTATAGAAGTGGCGTCTTGAGAAGTGCTTAAGTATCTGGATTTTAAATGTCACGTAGCTATCTAAAAGCTAATGGAAAGCACCTATATGACAGGGGTACTCTAGAAAATTTTACTAAAATTCCAACTCCAAAGAATTTGTCATTTATTTTARATATGTGTCAATCAGGGTAGTGTCACTGCATGGAGAACTCACTTGAGAAGAAATGAGGAATAAATGCTGCCCCCTCATATGCATATTCCCAGCCGTGAGACTTTTGTTTAGAAATAAAAATGTGATCATTTTTCTCCTTGGTCTGGAGGTGTTATGTAAAGCTTAAAGTCTTATACTACGAATCTACATTGGTCTGGTATCTGGCATCACTGTTTAACATCTTTTAATAACAAATTCATTCAGAGCAGTTAGTTCAGAAAGTAGTAGAGCTCTCATATGTCTTGTCTCTATTTTTATCTCTATGTGATTCAAATGCAATCAAAACATGTTCTTAAAAGACTGACATGCTGTCACTCTAGCAAAGTAGTTTTAAAAGGTGTTTACTGATTCCAAAAAAAGATTGGTTAATAATTAGATCAGGTCCAGTTGAAGCACTGATTAAATATATTTATTCAAAATGAGAGCTTGTGTTTTTCTTTTTTTTTCAACTTTTATRGTTACCAAGATGATAATGAACTACTACTGTAATTCTCTGTGAATTAAGAACAAAATAAAAAATGTCCATAGCTWGTTCATGCATATAAAGGCATTTTATTTGAAATAGCATTTGCTATTGATTAAAAAGAAATAATAGGTAGCTATTTAGAGAGGTAAATTGCTCTTCAGTTGCAGTGGTGAGTGGTGCATGGTACCACTTTTATTCCTGCTACCCTTTCATACCTTGGGATACCAGTGATTGTTTCCTATGGTATAATGTGTACATCCCTTGGACTGYATTATGCATACACTAATGCAACTTTATTCCACTAAAAATGGAAATCTTTAGTGATCATTTACAAAATTGCTAAATTAATTTAAAAAATACTGCTAGAACTTCTTATCATCAAAAAAGTATTTTGTCTGCGCTATATTGAAGTATTGGTTCTAGTTAAGACAGTYGTTTGCTTGAACATGAATTGACTTCTAAAAAGTACTTCAGTGAGATACTTTTGATCAAATTTTACATTTTTTTCCTGAAAGTAAATTACAGAAACTTTTACTTCTTTTTTAATACCAGTWTGTGGTGAATGAATGCTTAGCAGTGTTATTTACCCTGGAGAACTCTCCTAACTCACCTAGTTCTAGCTGTTTCAGGCTGAGCTGCATGACCTTGCTGTAGACACAGTCCCTGTCATCAGCTCTTTGGGAGGTCCCCCTCCTGGGAGTCCTAGTGTCCTGAAAACTTGTTCTGAGGCTAATTGATGTTTGCCTCATTTTTGGAAAACATGGAGTCAACCTACCTGTTGTTCCCAGCTGTTCCTTTTGAGTCCTGCTGTATGTCAATCTCTCATCTCTATGATGATCCTCATCCTTTTCTCCATCTCCTCTTCAGTTTTGGTTGCTGCTTCTGGCTAAGGCTCCTCTTCTGCTTTCTGAGTCTTGGCTCTTATGCCTTCTGTGTCTTCACACCTGATTTCTGATGTCTGTTTTCTCCTTCTAGAGCACCAGTTGCTGTTGATGACCAAGTTGTCTGCTCCTGTCTATATACTCCTTTGTCCTGACCCTATCTTATTCAAATTCCTCACCCTTGCCCAGTCTCTGACAGTGCTACCTTTCAACTCTTAAACCCGTTAAACCAGGCAGTTTTCTGAACCTCAGTTCTGGTCCTGACCGTGCTCCATACTCATTCAAGTGGCTTGGCTCAATACTGTGCTCCTGACCTCAGGTTTTAGTTGACACTATCCTGTTGCCTTCCTCTTCCAGGCTGACTCTAACTTTTAGCTATAGTTGTCAGTATCCTTCTGGGGATCATCTGAAAAGTTTAACTTATTATTTCACATGAAGTCTTTATTCTCATGAGTGGATCATTTCTTGGATTTAGGAGCTATGAAGATTTTTCTGCGGCAGATTTCCTTTTGGACTTCTTAAAATAACTAACAGTCATGAATCATTGACTGATGTGTTTTTAATGGCCTATTTTGGCAGTGAATAATTGATAGTTGTATAGAGCGGTAGAAAACTGAATACCAAGCGGCTGTCTCATTGAAAAGAGACAGCTGGTAACTAGCTCAGCTATCCTGATTTCTACAGAATCCCCTTTTTTTTTACTGCAGATGGCAAGATGGAGACTTCAAAAATAAAAGTCTCCTGTTTTAGCATTAGTGATTATTTAAAAGTCTATAGATAGAGAGTATAGAGATATATGTAGAGATCTAAACTGCTGTGTAGGTCCATACTCAGTATGACATAAATGAAGATATTGTGCATGTCAGCTATCACTTCCTATATCAGTATGGCAGAAATATTAGAATGGAAGATGGAAACTCACAGATGGCATTTCTAGTATAGGTATCTGTTTATTGACATTAAARAGTGCTAAATGTGACCATTTTCCATATAAATACAAATATTAACTCTTTTGGTAACACCTTCTTTTGCATTTAGGATCAGTTTAAAAAGACAAGAACAAGTTCTCTGACCAAAATATTTTTGAAAGGAATTGTAAAAACTGACCTTTTAACAATGTAAAAGCATGATCTTTAACATCGTTGAACATCATTCTCCACCTGAGAAAAAGAAAATCAGGTACAAGACTTACGAAAAAAAAATTACTTCACCTTTAAGCCTCTTAGTTTTGTTCATCCTTAACAGTAAATTTTCTACTGAAATAAAGGTCTTCCCAAAATGGTAAGGAGCAAGAAAAGAGTGGTTGAAACATTATGTCCTCTCACCTGCATCTTTTCAGTGAATGCTTTCACTGCTATAGTGTATGAAGACAGGGAGTTTGTGCTTTGTATCTCRTCTCCTGCCGTTCTTGCCTTAGTGAAGCCTAGCTCATAGTCCTATGGCAGTCATGAGATGTCATTAAAGAAGCAGAAATTATGTATTTGAATTGTAATTTGCAGGGCAGTAGCATAAAGCTATTACACACTGAATCAATTCTTCCTAGTCAGTTTAAAAGTAATTTGCAGGTAACAGTTATATGTACTGTCTTACAGTACAAGAAAGTGATTCTTAGAGTTTCACATTTTCAGCATGTGTTTTATAGTAATACATTAATTACATCAATTTACATTGAACTATCTAGAAATCCAGGGAGACTGCTGAATTTCTGTGAATATTTGCTGTGTTTCAAGTTTTGTCRAATCTGTTTTATATCCCATTGACTTTTAAAAAGTTTCTAAATGGTAAATTTAGGTGTAAAAAAAGACTCAAGCAAATAGTAGCACTGTCAGTCACAGAAGAATTGTCCTCAGATAGTACACCCTTTGAAATGTGRCATATCTTTGGGAAATCAAGGCAAACGAGCTATAACTCAGAGAGTGAAGCTAAAGCTAAAGGGGTATTTTGTTAGAGATTTTTCTGTAATGTACATTAGTAGCTCAGACAGAAAACAACAGCAGCAGCTTGGTGAAATACTCTCAAATTAACCTTTAGTACATGGGAAACCTTCCTGCATTTGAGATTTCTAAGAAGTTCTTGATCACTGTTTAAGGACTCTCACACAAGCCCCACAGAGGTGGTGAGAGATGCTGTTCAGCAAGATTTAGCTGGGGAGCAACTGTGGAGCCAGAAGAAGAAGAGAGGTTTGGGTTGACTTCACCCCACTGTACTCTGGAAGATGGCATTAAGCCTTTACTGAAGGAGGAAGGGTAATTGAGAAACTAAAGTTTTAAGATATTTAAGATATTGGATAGGCTTTTCAGGTTGCTATGTAAATTTGATTCTCTCCAGCTATTACATTAATGCACTCAGAAATAAGTGATATTTGAAAGGTTAAAAAATTCTGAATTCTAAGTGGTGTTCTAAAAAAAAATAAAATAAGTATCTGGGCAGCAAAGATACCTATTCAGCTGTTTCTTTGAAGTTAAACATTCCTGATAGAGTTCTGAAATTATTATAGCATAATGTGATATAATATTATGGAAAAATATATTATTCTAAGGCTGCAACATAGACGGTTTTAGATGCTATTCACACACATTTTCATGCAAGGGACCAGTCTTGCTTTTTCTCAACCCTGCTGCAGTGTCTCTCAATCGTGCAGTGAAAGCTGGCAAGATTTAGATAGGGGTATGAGCAGAAAGCTAAGTTTCCAGAATAAACTTTTGTGAAATACGATGTCTTCTTGCTCTGGGAAGGAGTAGAGATTGCAGTGCTAGGGCTGGTATTATGTGGATTTAGCAATCACATCTCATTGCAGAGGGAAAAAAAATGCTTTGCTGAAGAAGGAACAGAGTTATTTCTCAACAGCTTGAATGAGGAGATGAAAGCAGGTCTTCAGATGAAATTATGACCTAGTTCTGCTCTATGTATCAAGTATGTCTATGAACTGAGCAGAAGCTCTCTTTCTTACTCCCTTTGACTGATTTTTCCTATCTTGAACAGAATACTGTCTTGATGCAGAATACATAGTGCAGCCAGAACAATAAAATGCCAGACTAAATACATTTAATAAATGCAAAGCAGTCTACAACCCTTGCTCTATATGAGCAGATAACAAAAAGATCACAAACTTCTTTTGGATCATTTAGGAAAATGTCACTTCAGTGCTTAGAGGTGATCAAAAGATAAATGGTGGAAAGGAAGCTCTGGGAGAGAAACAGAACAAAATGTTAAGAAGTATTAAACCCTTAAATGTAATGCTGTTTTGCCATACCTAGAATGCTGTAGTCTCCTCATGTGAGAAAGGATGTAGTAGAATTGGTAAAAGAAGAAGAAAAAAAAAGAAAAGAAGAAAATAGAAACACTGAAAAAAAAAAGCAGAGGAATTAATAGAGGTAATAGTAAAATGTATTGGTCAGTGGAAAGGGGAGCAACCATCACCTGTAGGGCAGTTGGATGCAGGAAAGGGCCTAGTGCACACAATGGCAGCCCAGATTTTGTCTCTGTGAAGTCAGASGTAAGATTCTTTTGTTAGTGCTTTATCATGATGAGTGTGTCATTTCTATGGAAAAAGCAGAGTACTTGGGAAAGCCACCAGCTCATAGTGTGCTGAATTCAAGGAACACCTTGACTGAGACAGGTTCTGATGGGAAAATAGCAATGTGAATCCCTGACAACATGGTCAGGGCAAAATGATTGGGATGKCAGCTCTTCCCATTTGTCTGGGACTCAGCTGGACTCTGCCTGTGGTCAGTGGGTGAATCTTCCATTTTCTCCTGGATAAGAAAAGAAAATTTTTGATTAAGTAAGTTAATTTAACAAACTTTTTTAAAAAAGCAGTGGTCATTCTTTATATTGAAAATAGCTGAGTATACTATCCATCAGTTGATTTTATGTGGCACTGGGAATAGCATAATCCAGTCTTATTCTGCAAATGGACGTCTGTAAATGGATTACTTAGATCAGATACAGATTTTCAACTCAATGAAGAGTGACTTAACTTCATGATAAAGGGCAGTGTCTGAATTAATTCAGTTTTCCAGTGAATCTATTCTGAAAGCTGAATATCTAAAAAAATGCTCTATGGAAGGATTCTCCTAAGAAATATCCTTCTATTTAACTGTATATCCTTGACATTTATTTGCCAAAGACTTTTTCTTCTTGGAAGAAAAATGGTATTGCCACTTGCATTTTTAGCATTCAGAAATAATTTGTTCCCAGCAGAGAATGCTGTAAATTAAATCATAAAAGCTGAGAAATGGGCCAGGCCCTGGTGCCAGTTCAAATATTTAAAAATYCTACTAAGTATAAGAAAAATGGCAAACCTTGTRTACTTTAAAAGCTGTACAGATGTGAGATAAATTGTAAAATAAATTAAGTAATTCTGATTRGGATTTGATAACATAAAATATTACAACTGGGACTACAAAATGGTGTCTGCCAGAGTTATTCATATCCTGAGTGAATAGGTACAGACATGCTCACATACGCTTTAACTGAGCTGTTATGGCTTTGTAATAAGAAAATACTTTTAAATAGATGTTAAAGCTTTGATGCTTCATTGAAAGCAGTCCTGTTTTGGATAGCATTCTCTGGGGATCTATCATATAAAATCAATAGACGTAATAAAAATAGGACATACACCTATGGCAATCATTTAGCAGCCAAATAATGTATATAACTATAAGCATGTAGACTTACAGTATTTTTGGAGTTTAAATTTTAAATGCAAGCTTGCAGTTCAAGAATGTGGAGAAGAGCATTTGATAAGCATGATCTTTGCAGGGATTTTATTGAACATTTGACCATGATCTTTTGTAGTTGTTAGTTTATTTCCTTCTTTATTGTGTTTTCAGTGTACCCTTGCTCAAACAGACATTAGGTTTTCAAATGCACAAAGGAAGTCAGGCATCCCACAATCTGATAGCCAGCTGAATAGCTTGTACTAATCTCTTGGGCAAAGTTCCCCTTAAATAAGATTTTATTAGTGCCCTCATAAATTTTCCTAAGACTTTATGGTTTTTGTTAATACCAGGAAAGTACTGAATATTGATACCACATTTTCACAGTCTTCAGCACAGGATCTGTGCAGTACCAGATCACCCATCAAAGTTGGAYGAATCAGTGGCCCTTTGGAAAGGAATAGGTAGTAGCTTTTATACCAGATTTACAGTGGTGTGGTGCAATATGTGTTGCTTGATCCAGCATAAAACTTCTTTGTAAAAAGTTATTAGGTCAAAAATGTTTGAATATGCTTTAAATGGTAATTTTAAAGCATAGGTTAAATGCTAATTTATGTTCATCTTGTATTGATACTTAGTGTAATGCAGTCACAGCATTTTTGGCTTTGACGCCCTAACTCAGTGAAATAGCCTCCCAGCTCCCGATCTGCTTTAGCCGGAGCGGTGCTTCTGGAAGCACAGCTTTCAGATTTCAGCTGGATAAAGCACACGAAAGAAACAGGCAAATCTCCTACTTAACACACTCCAGGAATCCCCTTAAAGTAGCAACCACTTCTGTTCTAAAAGGGTAACTAGCCGTTTCATAAAAGGTAACTAGTCATTTTCCATATCCTACAGTAAAGCTCACATGTGAGAATGGAAGTAATTCTCGCTTACTACAAGGCATATCTAACAAATTTTTTTCAAGGAAGGAAGAGCTAAAGGTGGGCTAGAGGAGATAAAAGGGGCAAAAATAAGGATTTATGGAGAAACACCAGGATTAGCCTCTTACATTTCCGTCTGTTGTTTCCAATTCTCTCTCTGTTATTCAGGACTCTGGCTTCACACAGGGCTTGTATCTTTCTGTGTTTTCACTCCTTTCAAAGCATGCCACACACTAGAGAGAAATATGTGACATAGAACTGCTGTTCTTGTGTCCCACTCGTTTTAATTCTCCGCAGATTTTCATCAGCAGCCTGACAGTGACATGCTGGACTATACGGGTGGACCTCTGCAAAGAAAGATTATATTGGTCCTCTTGCTCTCTTCAGCTGAGAGGAGCAGAAGACCTGGGGAGCTCATCCCAAAYGCACTTTGGAATTATGGAAATGAGGATCTTGCCAGGCAAAACTGTTTCAAATGACTTGAGAGCTGTCATTAGTATAGTCAGAAAACCACGAATTATGGTACATGGTGCTTCCCCCTTGGAGGCTTTATTTTAAATCGTACTATAAACCCAAAGACGCTGGGATAAACGATTTCACCGGAGTTATAGATGGTGAGATATTAAGTTCCTGAGGCATTCATTCAATTGATTTTACCTGCATTTAAGGAAAATTTTCCATTAAAAAAAAAAATCAAAATAAGAGCTCCTTTTAAACTTAACAAAATAAGAGCTGGTTTTACAGATAAGAACAGCCTTAAACAGTCCTAAAGCATATGAAGCAGCATAATGCTAAATACAGTAATGAACAAAGAGAGGCAGAATGTAATTTGCAGTTAGTACCAGCCTCTGTGAAATTACCTAAAAGGAGATCGAGGGAAATATACATTGTTTTTAGGCTTCTCTGCATAATCTTTCTTCATGTAATCCACATTCCATGTCACTGAAATCACAAATACCTTATTAAGCAATCATATGCCTTCATGGAACATGTTTGGCTAAAAACAGCTTGTTTAAGCATACTAATAGAGTCACTAAAGCAACTAATTGCCATCAGAAGCAATCAGTTTCAAATAGAGAAAGTGTTTATGCATTCCAGGCTCACAAATACYTACAGAATGCAAATCTGGAAAGTTTCATGGTCTCAATCAAAATGTTGACTCTCCCGTACTGTTATTTTCACACACTTGTAAACACTCTTTCAGTATTCCACATATTATAGCTACCTGTTTTGTAGCTCTTCTAATCAAATGGGCTAGCAACCCTCTCACCTTTTGTTTTTCTGATGGGCCCATCTGTTTCACAGATTCTTGTGGAACCTGCTTTTTCTGCTTCTCACCATAAAAATGGCTCACATACCATTACCTGTAAGCCTTTTCCAATTAGCTCTGTCAGTCCGCTAAGGATCAATATGCTTTCCTGCAAACATTTTGTCACATATATATTTAAGCCATCATGTTAACAATATTTTCCCTTCTCTGAGTTTTTAAGTTCTCATTTATAGCTAACCTGACACTCAGTGAAAGGACCACTCAGCAACAAAGGCAAAGGGAGAGCATGTTGAACTTCCATAACATCGCATCCCGTTCCTTTGCCTTAGAAGATGTAGCTCAGTGTATATGGGGCCTTYATGCTGAAGGAAATATTGCTGTAGGCTGAGCGCAGCAGCAGATGTGAGTGATTTATTTTATAGAAAGAAAGAATTGTGTCTGTTCCAAGTGAGGAGAACATAGAATCCCTTGCTACTTAGAAAAAAAAATAGCTTGTATAGGACCTTGTCAGGTGAATTCACAACTGTACTTTTAATCACATCTCGTTCCATATCTCATGGGAGTTCTGTAACAGCCAAATTAATGGACATGGGTTGACTTCATGAACTGTCAATTATTTACACAAGGTAGATAACTCCAAGAAGTCAGGCTAGGAGGATATATGAATAAATCTATTTATGAATGAATAATAGCAGGTTGATCTGGACCCTGGCATGAACCCTTTGGGCTTTGCCATCTACTTACGGCACTGACTGTGAATGGGTTGATGTTCACTTTGAGATCTGCCCTTCTCTAGAAGTGTCCTTACTGCTTTGGCCTCAGGCTCGTGTTGTGTTGAGTGGTGATTCTCATACTATTCCTAACTACAGATGTTTCTATACACTGCCATGTGGCAGGTGTTCCCTACTGCTGCAGGAGGAGATTCAACAAACTCATGCCATAAATCTTTTGGTATGAGGACATCTATGAGGACACCTTAAGAGGACATCTATGACCTTACCTTTACATTTGAAATGTACAGTATTTCCTAACAAAAAAAGAGTTAGGAAGCCTCCTACCCCACACCCCAGCCAGCCTGGAGAGTACATGGGGCAGGGAAGAAGCTGTAGGTGACATTTGTCAAGTTTTTAACTCAATCCCTTGTTGGCCAGTAGTGAAATAATACTGCCATATGCTTGGATATAAGAACCTGAATGATATTAGTTGAGAACAGCATGGTCAGGTGACTCAGAGATACCACTTGAAAACCATGAAAGAAGAAATAAAAACATTTCAGCAATAAGAATACACCCCTATGTGTAATACTGTAACGCAGAAAAAAAATACTGTATGTGTTCATGACTGGGGCTCAGTTGGAAGGTGTGAGGATGGAGAATCTTGTAAAACTCTAATGCATTATTTATGTGAAGTAAATCAATTGCTATGGAAGAAAACACTCCTATTTAGCTTGTGCAGTAGCTGTGCACAGGAATTGTTCAGTTTATGAAATGCTGGCAGTCATTTCTGTTCTTACATCCATATTATCAAAGTCATCAATACTCATTCCTTTTAACTCCCTATGGCACTAACTGAACTTTCAGAGTGCTCCCTTTGTATTTTCAGCACTGAGTAAAGGCCAATACATTATTTGTTAAAGCTTCCCCATTTTTTTTAAACAAAACAATTCAAAATATTTTAAATAGARGAACATGAGTGCTCAGAGCAGTTAAAACTTTTGATTTTACTAAGGTTGTTTGGAAAGCCATACTTAAATAAGCTTTTAGGTAGAAATGACTTCAGAAAATGTAAAAGGATTGACTTTATTTCATTATTGTTTCTCTTTGGTTCCAAGGTGAGATGTTGAAAGTTATTCTATCGCAKAGTGTAGAATTTTATGATTTATGTTTTAATTTACTCATTTTTTGGTTTTCATTGCTATTAAATGTCTTGAATACTTCTATAATTTTGAACTCCATGGGGCTATAAAAGTATTGGAATTTTGTTTGGGCTTTTGTTTTTCTCTGGCAAAAAAACAATGAAACAAGGTCATTTCTCATCTAACTTTATTATTTTAACTTTATTATCTTAACTTTATTATTTTTCCTTTGCCTTATCTGAGTTTGAAGAGGAACAGAAAAACAGCTAATGATACACAGCAGTTGCAGTGTTATGTTCCTCTGACTGATCCTAAAGCAGTAACATGTTTTCAAAGTGTGCATTATCTAAGATGTACTGTTGTACCTATGCTTTTTACATTCCCTATTGAACATAAAAAGGATTTCATGAATGAGTAGTAAACCTCAGAACTATCCGACTTCAGATTCCAATCATGGAAAGTCTGGAAGCCCTTACCTAATCTTTCCCCAACTACAGTGATTCTTACTGGTGGAAAAGGGTGCTCTACAAGTTCTAACTGAAATTTGGGCTTCACTTTTTCAGAAGAAATCAAGTATGTCACAAGAGAGGGAGCGCTGGCTCCATAGAACCTACAGACTGACAGAAAAGTGGTAGAAGGAGAAGCAGGACTACAATAAATATGCTTTAGGATCACAAGACTCTGAACGAATAAGCTGTATTCCTCTCTTGCCAACATTTTTTTTCAATTTTTGTGAGAGGAAAAGGAAGGAGGGGGGCTTACAGATGATAAAATATATACATTCTATTCTCATCTAAGTAATTAATCCTTGATGCAGAATTATGCTGAAATGTGGCTGTGTGAAAATTTCCCAAGATAATCATGCAGTAACCTGATTTAAATAYAATAAATCACACACACATAATAAACCTTGACATTTCGTCATCTTCCTGAAGCAACATTTTCCTCCAGACAGGGAACATATTCAGTATAAGCAGGAGGCAGCTTCTCACAATCTCAAACACAAGAGCAGATAGAAACCATCCCATTAAATATCCTTCAGCCAACTAAAGAGTTTTTGCTCAGCCTTGGAGAGCACTGACCCTRCCAAGGAGACCTGCTGGCTCCGCTGGTGCTATTTCTGTGACTCGGCCACACAAACAGGGGTTACAGAACTCACCACAACAACCCCACGGAACTTCCTTAGAAGTGTTTGACATCTATTAATTTCTTTCCTACCGCCCCCTGGAACACTGCATAGGATGTATTAGTTCAGGTGTAGAGAAGACCCACATGTTTTTGCCAGTCAGTCTGGTACAGTGTATTCTTTTTTGGTCAACATATGTTCTGTTGGAGAGGATTTAGATGCACCATTTCTATAGCAAATGAAATAAAAGAGGTAGTTTTTAAAGGCCAATTGAGACCAAGAGAGCCACTGTTGGGTGTAACTCATTAGTGTCTCTGAACCTGCACACCTTTTACATAGATCGCTTCTTTATAAACAGCTTCTTTAAAAGGTGAATCAGCATGTGCAACTCAAGAAATATTTTCAATACAACAATTTTATAAAGATTGACTTGCTACTGATAGCTTTTGTTTTCTCCTTTAGTCCAATATTCTTTCCTCTGGATTGTGTAGATTACTTTCAYCTGTGAATTACTAAATGGGATTTTTAAAAATAGTTTGTGTGTGCTCTTTCACTCAAGAAGTTTCTGCTGCTAAACATCATGAGAATGATATTGGCTAATTGTGATGGGATTTACAGATTTCCAAAGGGAACAAGAGGAAGTCAGAATCCTTCTCCACCTCCTCTTTTCTTACAGATTGAGAAGTTAATCCATTTTATTTCTGCTTAAACAAATTATAGAGCAGTTCCACCAGTAGCTCASAGATGGTGACAGTATAAGGTCTGGGAGCTTCCTTTGCTGCTGACATAGCTGCAACTGGATTTAGAAACAGCCTGTGAGACTGTCTGGAATTTAATCCTGGAAGGCAGGAATGAGTCTGGTTTGCCTCCAAAATGGAGCACGGAGGCAGTGTTAAGAATTGATATACAAAAGTTTCCAGGTATAGTGTATGATTGTGCTGGTTTAACAGAATCAGAGATGAATTTAGTTATATTGTGTAGATATATGTATTGTATGTGATACGGGGAGAACATGGGTGAGGAAGACACTTCTGGCCACCCTTTCTGCCACTAGCTCRTCTGTCAAGAGGACAGGAATAAACTTCTGCTGGTTTTGGCTGGTAATAAATTAGCACTATCAGCAGAAAGTCGAGAGTTTATGAATCAACAGTGTGCCTGAGCTGCCGCAGCCCTCTGCTCTAATCCCAAGGTGATCCAGACCTAGCACCATACTTTGCTCAGGGCTATATATAAATGACTTTATCTCAAAATTCCTGGTTTAGGACCGTGTTCCAAAAGAGGTAAACATTTCATCTGATGCTCTATGAAAGCCAGGAACCTACACAGAGTAAAAGCAGAGTGTAACATGAGACAAGACCCTACATAGCTGTGTAACTCGGGGTCTGTAACATCAACATGCATGTTTGGCTGTCCTTTTTGGCACTGTAACAGGGTGGGGAGAAGCTTCATTGCTTAATTAAATTCAACTGATAATTTTGCAAGGATAGAAAAACAGGCTTGCCCTTGAATTCCCTGGACATGAATAAGTAATGCCTAACTGTCTCCAAATACATTTCAAGACATTGTTTTGCGGCAAAAAGTTTATCTGAGGTGAACTGGCAGGAAGTGTTTTCTCATTTTCCAAAAGCTCCTTTGCCAGATGGTTCCTATGCCCTTAGCTGGGAACATGGAGAGAATTCCGTGCTTGAAAACTAAACCGATATTTAATATAGTGCATTTACTGTATAGTGCATATAGTATACAGATACTGCAGTAGTGGTTAGCATTCTAGCCATGTACACTGGGCCTGACATTCTGATGCTTTCTTTAGGTTAATTCCTTTGGCAGCTGTGTTTATCCCCCTAGGTTACATTCAAATTTGTCAATTCCTTATTTTGGAGATTGGTAATTGTAGTATTGGGGCAACACTTAGGTATGTGAGTCAAGAAAAAATGTGTTTGCCCTCACARGTTGGCAAATTGCCCCAAACAAAATGGATATTGATCAAGATTTTATTTACTGCATATATAAATATGCATATGTATGTATTTGGCATTCTTTGCAAATAATGAAGAAGCCTGACAAATGAGCATTTTTTTTGTATTTTATTTAGCTGAGAGTTTTATATGAAGTTATCACTGGAATAGGAAAATGTCCAAGATTAATTAGATGGTCATGGCAAGATAGCTCATGGACTCAAAGCAAGTTAGAATAGGTGATGTGCTGCTTACTATTCATGTCACTGGATAGTGAGGAAAGTGTGTGCAATAAAAAAAGCCATAAGTTGTGTATTACTGCAGAAAGAGCAAAGATTTGAATATGTGATGCATCTGGTCTCAAGGGGAGAAGGTGAAATTACTTTGTGAGTTCTCTCTACTTACAGCCTTGTCATAGACATCCACAGGAATGCTGCACAGGTCCTCTCCAAGTCAGATTCACTCCACAGGCAGCTAGGGAAGGGTGATAAAAGTAGTATTAACAATCTTATACTTCAGAGAGAAGAAAGAAAAACGATCAAAAGATAGAGAGCCATCCACAAGGGACATCATGCCATTGCAGTTGAGTAAAATTGAAGAGAAGGCAATGATTAGAGGTACATCAAGAAGTCTGATTTTGTCCTGATGGCTGTGAGCTGCTAGGATTGCAGAGGAAGAATAAAGCTGGAAGGGGGTTGATTTTTGCACAGAAAATTCAAATTCATACTGCCAGTGTTTAAAATGTACTTTAGAGTAGTTTAGTATTGGTAAAGATCATTTTGAATTGATGCTGTTCATAAACTAATAACAACTTCTCTGGGATGTGACAAACCAGTTATTACATGCAATTCTGCGCAAAAGCTGAACATTTGATTTGTATTGAAATCAATGGAAGTTGTGAATGTTCTTCTTCTTACAGAACTGGGCTTTTATGCGGGAAAAGGGGTTTTAAACAGTATGACATTCACCTTTGCTATTGGAAATGTTTGTAGAAGAATTAAGTAGTGAGCTCTGCAGTGGATGTTCCATCCATTATGCTCTATAGAGGATAATCTGTGTAATTAAAATGGTTTATTGTCTTAAGGTAAGAAACATTTCTTTATTGGCATGTAGTCATATCAGGTTATATCTTGTTGTTATAAGCTTTGTCAGAAAGACAAATCATTGTGAGGCCTCATAGACATCTTGATGCCACCTGCTTCTCACAGAAAAGCTGGAGAGGGGAATTTTTCCTGGGTCCTGCAGCACCAGCTTGAAATACCCTCCTCTGCTGGCAGATCTGGGTGAAAAATTCGCCAAATGGAACRCAGTCACAAACCTTAATATGTTTAAGAGGGATGGAGCTTCTTAAAAAATAAAAGTAAGTAAATATAATTGGCTGATATCCATTTGTCAAAACTGAAGWGTTCTGCTGGCATGTCTTAATTTGTTTTTCCAGAAAGAATATTCTGCTGGAATCACCTTCTCAGAAGATGCAGAGCCAGCCAAAACAAATGCCATGTTAGATAGTCTTCGATAGCATTTAGGTCATATGAATTTGGCCCTATCAGAATCTGTGTTAGATTGGAATGTTTCAGGTTTTTTCATGGTATACCAAATTTTGATCTGCAGTATATTTTTATCTTTGCATTCTTAATGCTTGACATTCATTTGGTTTCATTATTTTAATTCTAAAATCCAGGATATAATCCAAGGTCCCAAACCTATGATAGAAGGCAAGAAACTCTGTGATATAWTTTTTATAACATTCTTATAGGTTCACCTTTGTGACTTGGATAATAACTTTGCCACAATCATTAACAGTTAGCCTGAATTTCCTGGAACTCATTTATGGCAGCTAAAACCCACTGAGAAATGTTAAAAAGAAATGGAATCAGAAACTATTGTGGGAATAATTTTGAGCATAATTAATAAATGAAATGCACCTAGCATATTGTTTATTCTGTTAATGCTAATGGCAACATGTTGCCATTACATGATGCTCTGTTTTTCTTAGCAGAAAATTGCATTTTAGAGAAGCACGCTAAGGATTGGCTTATGGACTGATTCCTGGATACTTAATTCACAATCTGTTAAAATCTGTTCAGCCTGATATCTTTCAGCACAGAGTTCTGTCCGTACAGATATTGTTTCTCTCACTAATGACTTGAGATTCCTCCCTAAATTCATTCATGAAGCCATCTGGCTGTGTAATGCAATCAGCTTTCATGTCCATTCTACTTTCTAGGCTGTTTCTCAACATCATTTGAACAGTTTTAATTTCTTCAATACTTCAGACCTGCTTCTATCATAGAATGATACAGGTCTTGTTTAGACTATATTGATTTAAAAGATAATTAAACTGAGTAGCTTCATTAATCTGCTGAGTTATCATAAGATGTCCCACTGTAGCTTGCCAGACGTATTATGAGCAAAGGACAAACAAGTYGCTAACAGTTAACACAGAAACATTTTAGTTGAGCATATCTTTAAACGCCATGTCCTGGAAATTATTTTCTATRAAGTGCTTTTAGTATTCACCAGTTGTGGTATTCATACCTCCACAAAATACATCATTTTGCTTTTAAGATAATTGTAAGCAATTGAAGCTATATATACAAGATGCAATCACAGTGTTAGTGAGTACTTTATTTTCTTCTTTTCAGATGGATACAGTCAAATCTTTAACTCTCTTACTATTAGGTTTTCTTCTTTCCTCAAATCTTTAGCTGGATTTAGGTATAGTCGGAAATGTTTTTCTGTGTAAAAAGGACTAATTACTCAGTATAAAAGCTCCCTGAATATCAGTGGGCCAGGTTCATATTTTTGATTCATGAAATGAAACTCTTCTTGCAAATTGCTTTTGCAGTGTTAGGGAATTAACTGGATTTTCTCTTGGCTCTTATATCAGCAACCAACAGCAGTCAGTAAGTTATAATTAGAGACTTCTGTAACAGAAAGACTGCAAATTTGGTTTGATTTACATTTTCAATGAAGTTCATTTTGCACTTTGATTGTTCTTTCTCTTAAGATTCTTCTGAGCTTGTTTTATTTCTTCTTTACTGCTTAATGCTTTATGATTTCAGCGGTTGCATGATTTTATTTTCACCCCTGCTTCAACACTTCAGTTAATGAAGTATTTCAGGTATTTCAGACCGTGGAAGCCCAGGAAGGCTCCTGAGTAGCTGGTTTTGTCTGCAGGCTCACACTGCCTCCTGCCTCTACTTGAGAACAAGACCCAGATATGCACTTCTAGATATGATTCAGAAGGTCAATGGGACCTGCAATATGCTCCCAAAGGTAGTGATTGATATAGCCGGGAAACCACATCCCCCAGAGGTGCTACAGCTGCACAAAGAGTGTGGAAAAGCAATTTTTCATGTTTCTCTGCTTCTCAGTATTAACCTCAACCCCCTGAAATTAAACTCCTAGTGCCATGGGAGTAGTTGTTGTTCTGCTCTTTGCAGACCAAATTCTGAAACAGGGTTATATTTAGGGGAATGTGTGTAAGAGGGTGTCTGCATCTCTCTCTCTTCTAAATAGACTGAAAAGCAAAGAGAGTCACCCAGCTTTTGATTATTTACCAAATTGCAGAAACCTTTCGAAGGCTTCAAACTGCTAGGGGTTATTTTTGTGGGAAATACAATTTGAGTAAAGCAAAAGGGCCCAGTGGGGCTTTGCATTGTTGGTTTTAAAAAAGCAAAGTGAGAATCCATAAGTCTTATGTTATACAAAAACACACATGCAGGTTTCCTGTAGTAATGACATACAAAAGACATTGAGGGACATTAGATCACTCACAAACTGGCAATAAACCTTACCCAACTGTTGTAATCAGTCTTGGGAAGAGTTCTCAAAATATTGAAAGACGTGAAAACGGGTTTGAGTTATATGTAGGTATGAAGTTTCTTAATTGATGCAGTATATTAAGCTTCTTTCCCCTTCAGRGAGGTTCCTTGTACTGTAATTCAGCTTTGTGCTCTTCAGTGAGCTGCCCTGTAGGCTGCAGGGCAGCCCACAGGGATGCAGGCAGCACTATGAACATCTCTGGGCTCTGGCGAGCCTCRGCTAATTCACAGTCCCATGGGGCCTGTAACCTGTTCTTATTATAAAATACAATGTCTTTTGGATCACAAGCTAAATCATCCTTAGCTTTATTATTCCTGAACATTACATGTGTTAGCTATTGATAGTTTTCTTTATTGCAATCTCTTTTGAAGCATTTTCTGTGATCCTGAGTATTATTTTTGCCATCAAATATTTTCRCAAGGAAAGAAAGGTCTTTAAAGAACAAATTCAAACACAGCCTCTCATTTTTGTATGCACTTCAGCTTCATTATGATTGCATTCTCTATTAGGTTGTTACCATTCTTGCCTATTCCTTAGAGAAATATTTCTATGCTATTAATATATMGTATATAAAACTTATTACGGAGTGCTTTGAACTTCCATTGACATTCTTCATCTCAATGAAGAAGAGTTCTTCTTCATCTCAAAAACTATTTAAAAAGCCTCCGTTGAAGCATCAGTTTGGAGAGCTTGTGATGTATCAAAACTTGATTCACCAAGCAACACCT
Source organism: Nothoprocta perdicaria (assembly GCF_003342845.1). Taxonomy (NCBI): domain Eukaryota; kingdom Metazoa; phylum Chordata; class Aves; order Tinamiformes; family Tinamidae; genus Nothoprocta; species Nothoprocta perdicaria. The sequence continues at coordinate 8,251,690 of NW_020456087.1, read as the reverse complement.
CATACCTTCTGCCTTTCTATAATCCTTTCCCAAATTACATTCACAAGTGTAGGCAGTTGTGTGTTGTTAGTACTATGGCCAATGACAGCATTTTAGAAGCTCATTTAAGCCCCTGCCATTACAGTTTCCTTACAAAAAAATGGAGACCTGGATCTTCTAAATCAAACAGATACTGCAYGAACAGTAGTGACTGTGAACGTTTGTGGGAGCCAACAGGCTGAGTGGCAATCAACACATGTGTAGATGCTGCTTTATAGAGAATTAGCATAAATTAGTCCCTTAAAATGTTTATTTCCACCAAACATTGAACCTGAGCTCGCATTTCTCTGACAAACCAGGTCCATATCTTTGCTGTCTTTAAAATGGTCCCTCTAGATGTAATCTAATGCCCCAAATCTGTAAGCCTTGGGAAGGATCAGGAGGTCTCATCAGAGCTAATTCTAAAGATTAACTTAGAGTCTATTGTATTAATTCAAATACGAGAGCCTTTATTATTTGTAGTTATACTCACTAACATATTTGGATTTCCCCCCAAATCTTCGATTAGCCATTTTTAAGCAACAAATATTTGGGATTCTCCCACCAATACTTTGCATTATTAATTTGCTCTTATTTAGTTAAAGCTTACCTATTTTTTCTTTCATCAATGTTGCTGGATATGAAGACTTCGTGAAGAGAAAGACAGCTAAATCATTTTAATTCATACTTATCCAGGATAGCAATACAGAAAACTGCAAGTAGGAGTCACAAGTAGATAATTACGTGCAAATTACTTGCATAGCTATATGAAGCAAAACAGTCAAATATCATATAATGAAATAAAAGAGCGCTTAAGGAAGATTATCAATGTTTAAATGCCATGACTGCCAAATAATCATTAGTCATTTTCTGTCTGATAACATATAGGAGTGAATTTTTGAGAATGCTTCTTGGATTCATTTAGATTTAGTCAGGATGCAAAAGCAATAGTTCATGAGGATTAGAAGCAGCATTTTCACAGAGCTGCACTCATGGATATGATAAAATGAGATCCAGGGAGAGCAAGAACAGTCTTCCAGAAATTCTGTTCTTTGGGGTGAAGCCAGCAGGGGCTTAGGACCCTGTGCCCTCAGCACATAACCCACAGCTGTAAATGTCGCTGTGAGATCTAGACACTGAAAAGTTAGGGTTAGCTGGGCTGAACTTTTCTGTGTCTAAATCCCAGGTCTGGATCTGTCAGCTTAATGTAGTGGATTCTCAATACCTCCAAATAGCTTTAAAAATGGAAGGAGTTGTTAAAGCATCATCTGAATGGGAATGAATATGTCTCCAGGATAGCATATTGAGAAGATCCCAACTTCTACTAGTGAATAGAAAAATTATTCTAATCCACCGTGAAATTGAAAACGCACAAGTGAAATGCTATGGGATAATAACATAGAAAAGGCAATCAGTCAGAGCAGCTACCTAAATCTATGCTCTTTTTAATGAACCAAATGATCAAAACTAAAAGAAGACATTAAAGATATAGAAAATAAATGTCCAGTCAAGGTGGTTTATAAAATGTGCAAGGCATATAAGAGAAAAGGTAATGTATCTGCAGTAAAGCCTTCATATGATACTAGAAAGATGATAGAAATCTTTGCTCCCAGCATCCTCTCTCTGAAGTTGAGGGGCCTGTTTCTCTGTAAGTCTTTTTACGCCCTTCTAGGCCTCCACCTCGCCAGATATGATTGGAGAGCTAAGGTCCAGCAATATAAATACTGAAAGGTTCAAAAGTGATGAATAAATTCTGGAACATTAAGCTTAAAGGATAGAGAGGAAAATTAATACTTTAAAAATTCTTTGCTGCCTCCTGCATGTCTTGAGCCCCTTCCCTTGGAAAACCAGTTTAATATCTTCAAGCCAAGACATCTAACAGTATGAGACATTTTTTTTACATCTTGGCCAAATCACTTGCCAAAGGCAACACAGGAAACCTGTGACTGAAGCAAGAAAAGAAACTGGATTTCTTGAGCCTGCTCCAGTATCAGAGCTAAGGGATAACTGTGTAAGTATTTGCAGGATTTGAGGTCTTAATGGTAATAAGCAGAGAGTGGTATTATGGATCTTATCTCTGAGAGTGATGTCATTCTGCTCAGTGAGAATTAAGAAAAATGGCTTAATGGCTTCACTCGGCAAGCCAAAGGGATTAGCTGCTTGGGCAATGCTGAATGTGCCTGCAAGGGAGATGGAGGAAAAGGGTTACGGAGGAGTGTAATCACTCTGCAGATGTACAACAAAGGACACGAGGCTCCAATGAGCATGGCTCATCGGTGACAACAGCCTCTGAAGTCCTCTAGTAAATCCTCTCCTATACCAGCCTATATTTTATTTGTATATGTATTTGAGGGGCGGGATGTATCTTTTACCTGTGTTTTTATTGAACATATACCTGTATGCTGATTCTATTCTTGACTTCATTATTTCCCTTGAAGAAGTGCTTTTATGAAATGATTCATTAGGACTGACAACAACAGTGAGTGGGTGTTTTCTGCTTTGGTTTTAAATCAGCAATTAGCTCCATCTAGCAGYACTCTAATTGACAGCTAGAAATTCCACATAGTATAATAATAAAGAAACAACAACAGAAAGGACATGGCAACCAGCTAGCAGTCTCTGCAGTAGCAACAGATAAAATGAGGTATTTATAGGGAGGACAAAGTGAATGCTCTTGCTTCCAAACTTGGAGGTATTATCCTGTCACAGTGCTTCATTTTAATGTGTTTGTCAGACCAATARTAAGTTAATTTTAACTACGTGGTAATCCAGCAGACCATCAACAAAATGGCTTTGTCAGTGAGTAAATATGAAAATGATGTACTGTGCTATTAGTGGAGAGCTGGAATTGTCAAGGAGGCGAAATTAAGGACATGCTTTTGCTAACCACAATTCACACCCATAAATACTTGCTACAGTTTTGCAGCAGACCTAAATCTATTTTCCTGAATGAATATGTTCTGTTAGCTGGGATTTTATTCCTTGTTTCTATCTCCAGAGAATATTATCTTCATTCTCATATCTGACTTCAAAAATAAAGCTTAAAGCTTTGCATTTTCTATAAATGCCTTTGCTTCACCTTGGCATTTCCTACTGCAGCAGCAGGCCCTGCCCTATCACAACACTGCTGCTGACATTATCCCTTGAGCTCTCAGCGGCATAAACTGATGGTGTGATTATATGTTTAGTTAGACAGACTTTCTTGTTCTCAGCTCTCCTTCAACCAAGTGTCAAAAACATTATTATGCAGAGAGGGAAGCAAAAATGAATAAAGCAATTCATATCCACTACTGTCGCTGCCAGTTCCTGGCMGAAAGACTTCTCAGGTGGTATCCTCTCTGAAGCATGAAGCACTGTTGTGTTGGCTTATGAGTTTGAGGATGCGGCCAGTGCACCCAGCCGTGCAAGAGGAAGCCTGGCTCAAGGCTGCAGAGTGGCGTGCTCGCTGACAGGGCTTTTCTAAGCACCAGGTACAGCCAGATGGCAAATCCTCGACTGGCACAGCCTGGTACCTCAGGTCACAGGGGAGACCTGAAACCAAGGCAATGCTGCCAACACACAGCAGCGAGTGTTTCAGCTGCGTGGTAGCACAGAGTCAGAGRTTAGTTGTGCAAGACTGGCTGCTGGACACCCAAAGACAGAACTGCACAGAGTTAGGCAGACTGGAATGATTGTAACAGTACTCTCCCTTGCCTCCCCCAATGCCTAATCAGCATCTTTATAATTAATGTTTATTAATCAGACTGCCATAATTGAAGTAGATTAAAGATTTGAACTACACACTCTAATAGCACTGAAGGAAACCAGAGGGTAAATACAAGCTTTCCAGACCTATGTCTGAGTGTTGATTAGTTATCAGTGTGATCAAGAGGCTGTGAAAAAAAAAAAACCCTCTCAAGTGGAGAATGTTAAACTATTTTCTAAAAGTTCACATCTAAATTATCATAAAACGCACTAATTCATCTTAAAGGGATTTTGTACTTATTGGTATCTTGGAGACCTGGAGCGTGGAACTTTCAGTAACTGAGAATTTATCCATAGGATCTGTGGGAAAAAAATATAGAGAGAGACTAGACATTTTAATAGGCAGCCTACACAAAGGGAGTCATAATGGCAAAGAAACCTCTAGTAGTGGAGGCAGAAAAAAATGTGTTCTCACAACTGAGAAGATGGAAACAAATTTATGGATTTTATAGGTTGTTTTTATGAAGGTGAAGATTGTTGGGTTAGCATTAGTCCTACAAACTGAGAKGGTTACTGCTGGGCGTGGGACACATGGATACCATGGGATCTGGGGCTCCCCAGACCTGTTGTCCTACATATGAGTGTCTCCACATTAGGCAACCCAGGATTTGGGGGATGGGGGAAATCCAAAATGTGAGTGTGTCCCAGCACCTAGCTCTCCGTAGCTGCAGATTGGGAATCTGGGGGACATCCACTTGGGTAGACTATGTCTAAAGCCACCTACTGGAAGGATSCACATTATGTACGTGCATATGTTTCCTGGATGAATGGACCTTCACCCTGAACAGCAATTTAGAGGTGGGGAGGTCAGGATTAAGCCTTCTGTGTTTGCGTGAGTGTTTCTGCCTGTGTCAATTGTGTGGCCAGACACACAAATGGTCTTTAGCCTAGGCACTGGAGCATAGTTTGTTTTTCAGCACATATACACACACAAAGCTTGTCTTCCTTATCAAYTTATTGCATATGACCCGACATTATAATATAATTAGCCATGGAAAGTTGTTCACTTTTTTGGCCATCTGGTTGATCCATTTGACAATGCAGGATTGTTTCCAGTACTGTATCCAAGACATTAAGCAAATAACATTAAACAGCTTAATAAAAACAAGGAGAGATTGAACTGAAAACAAATCTGATACCCTTTACTAAAACTCTGAGWCAATAATATATGTTTACATGTTAGCTTCTTATTTGTTTATTTTTTTTTTAAGCTTTTACAGAAAGCTCAACCTCCAGGCTTAGACAGTGCCTTTGCAAACACTTATATTTTCCTTAACTGCTACTTTCAGTATGAACTCTGATCCTGGTGATTTTAGCTATAAAAATCCTATATTCTGGGGAACTGTGTAGAGGCAATGAAATAAACTCTTTTTATTGCTATAGTCATGCAGTACTTGTAGCAGCAATATAGAAAACACTCTCATCCCAGGGTGACATTAGTAAAGATTAGTTTGGTCTTCTTCTAGTGACCAGCATATGTTATAACAACATAAACAGTGACTGTTATAGTCCAGACTTTTCCAAACTCAGAAGGAAACAGATTACTTTCCCTGCTAACCTCTCTGTAATAATAACTGCAACATCCTCTATAGCAATACATTTGAACATTTGAAATCAGATTTTGAAGGGCTAGATGATGGTATTCTCCTTTAATCTAATTTTACAGATGCAGAAACTGAGACAGAGGGAATAGAAAGTATTTGCTGTGGTCACCATGCAGATCTGCAGGAGAACTGGAAACAGACTCCAGCTCTCCCAAGCCCTGGTGCAAAGCCAGGTCTCTATAGTAATAATAATTTGCAATTGGAGTCACTTGCTGTGTAGTCCTACTGGCAGATGAGGTGAATGTCTSCACAAATAATTTCTGAACCCACCACCACCTAATTCCAATCACATTTAGTAGAAGTGTTGGGATAATTAAGTTCCCCTTAGCATCACTCATTCTTGTGCCAGAATATATTGGAGACAGACTGTAAGTGCTTTCAGTGAAGGAAAAGTTGAGGCCTGCACTTATCCTTTGAGACCAAAGGATCTGCACAGAAAAGACCTGGTAATACACTCCCAGTGCCAGAGGCTGTTTTTCTAGAGCTTGTGCTTTGGAGGAAGTGGAGCTGCTGAACACAAGCAGACCAAAAAAGGAACATTGTGTCTTAGCACTTCTCAAGAGTTCTCTGCAATGCAGGGAGAAGAAAGTGGAGAGGAGCTTGGGTCAAGTCAGGGAATTGCAAGGATCAAGTGAAGCAAAGAGCTGTGTGAGTTTAAGTGCAGAATGACTCCTTGAACCAGGTACAAATTGTCATCCAGCCCTCAATGTTCAGATGAAGCTTCTCTTAGCAACTGGGAGATAATGTATTTATGTGAGAAATACTATTAAATGCTTTATTTTTTATTGCTTCTACAGGGTTTTCTGGACAACAGCTTTGTTTTGACATCATTGCATGTCATAGTGGACAAAGCATAGGCAAAGGCTGGTATGTAATTCAGAAAATATATACATTGTCCCATGGCATTCAAGACATAAAAGGAAAGGTTAACAGAGTAAAAAAAAAAAAAAAAAAAAAAAGATAAAAAAAAAAAAAAAAAAAAAAAAAAAAAAAAAGCTTTCAGTAATTGAATGCTTGTTCAAGTTCTCATTAAGCAGAGATTCAAACCCAGTTGTTTTGGTTTCAGTGAAGCATTTTCAGTCTGACAGATACTTCAGAAAATACTATTTTCAGGTTGATCTGAAAGTTTGTATAGGAATTCATTTATTCAGTGACCTGAAATGAATTCTTGCATTTTCTATTGCAATTATTTTTTGAACTGTGAACAAAACAGTTATTGTTATCACAACCCCAGAGAACTATGTCCTCCCCGGTCATATCCATGTGGCAGTATTTATCAAGCAATAGGATGTTTTAGGTGGACTGCTGATATGGTGGGACATCAGGGAATCAAGAGCAGGGGATATAAAACTACAGTAACTAAACAACCTTCCCTGTTCCATAGGTTAGACATAATGTATTATGTCTAATAATATATTAGATATATATTATTATTATTAATATTCTACATATTCAGTTTCTTGGAGTAATAAAAATATCATTTGGAAATAAATGCTAGAAGAAACAGAAAGTTTCAGAACATAACCATTGCTACATGCCCAGTGTTTCTTCAGAAATATGTTGGTGGCTGAAACCAGCTCCATCCCAGCTCATCTCATTCTGCCTATAGTCCTGCTTAAAGCCTATCATCCAGGGGCCTGGTATTAAACTTCCCCTTAAGAAGAGCATAAATTTTTCCTAGCTCCTATGTAATATCTATAGCCTTGTTTGGATGTCTCAAACACCCTAGAGACATCTTGAATGGCACTATATACACATATTTAAGCAAAGCAATTCTTTAGGCAAAGTGTGTGTGAGTGAGTGTGTGTGTGTTTATATATGTATATATAAATTATGTGTTTGAAGGTTTTACTAGTTTATTCTTTGGTGTCTCCCGTTTTCCCTCATTACTAGTATGATTCTAATAATTTCAGGGCAGAAAACTCCCTGGGAGGTTAGATACCAGGTCTAGTATATGAATTTGAAAGGAGAATTCATTAAGGAAACTTTTTGCACTTTTATATAGTTTTTTAAGACTCACATCTTTTTTGTATTATTAACCAAGTGTTGCAAGTTTGCTATCCATCATTCAGTTATGACTAAATTAACTTCAGAATTATTGACCTATTTAGCAAAATGGTATCTACTTATTTTCCCATTAATCATAAATAAAGACCATTCTCGTCTTTTCATATATTTACCACTGCACTCCTGACAAGCATTTTTTCCACCCTTTTTTTTTCCCCCTCTTTGTAGGTAAGTTTGCTAGAGTAGGGGAAATCAAACTTAAGGAGAATCGTGACTAGCCCACTCATGACTGCGATGGCAAAACTGCTGCATCGTAATTCCATAGGGACACAAAGACAAGAGTCCTGTTATGTTTCAACAGCCGTTTAAAGGTGGTAACCTTAAAGACAGTGGCAGCTGCTGGTCCTAGGAGGCAGCCTCTGGTAAGTGCTGAGCAGCTGAGTGAAGGGCTGAGCAGCTTTGCTTGCCAGGAAAGTGAGCAGGAGAAGAAGGGCTCATGATGACATGGGCTTGGCTCCTGACTGTTGGCCATTTAAAACTTCTGGCCTCAACTGCTGATTCTAGAAAGGTCACTTGTTCTTGTAGCTTGTTTTAGGTGGGAAAAGAAGGCAGCTAGTGACTGTCAAGCTAATCTTGAGGAAATCTACTGACCTTCACTGTGAGCTGATGATCTTGGGCACTCTGAAGGGTCAAGCCCTCAGAGCGGAGGCAAACTTGGTGGTCCTCCATTGATTTATCACAAATCTATGCAGTGAAGATCAGCTAGCAATATAATAGACTGAGTTCAGAATGACAGATTGGAGCAGTTAAGCCATTTAAAGTTATGAGGCAATATGGAGTATTTATTGACCTGTGGCATGTTGTAGCTGCAATTAAAAGGCATCTGACAAAAATCTGTGGTAGGTAGGGACTAGTCTATAAGTGTGATTAATTTCAGTAACAAATTGGCTGAAGGTCTGTAAAGCCAAATTAATTCTCCTGTTACAATGCTATGGAGATACTTGGTTTTTAAGATTAAAAAGTTAAAGCTACACTTTTCTGTCTTTAACAGCTGACCAGTTCCTTGAATTAAAACTAGTGGAGAAAAAAAAAAAAAAAAACAATATGAAAGTTACTGAAGCCTATATTATTTGTGCTAAGTTTTTGTTATAGGCTGCCCTTGGAGCTTTCTTTACCTGATTTTAATTAAGGATATATCTGAGCTTGAAAGTAATACCTGAAACTGAGAAGAGATTTGAAAAAGCAACAATACTGGGAAGTCATTTGTATTCAGAACATGCAGCTGATGGGGGGATATTGCTAGATGGTACCCTCGATACCATAGCTTTTTTATTCATTACTGTACTATCCTAGTAGTTGAGCTCAGCTATTGTTATTATTTGTATTTCCAGACAAAGTAGTTTCTGGGTTTTAAATTAGGTATGTGTTTGAAGGTTTTACTGTTTTGTTCTTTGGTGCCTCCTTTTTTTTCCCCTCACTACTAGTGTGATTCTAATAATTTCAGGGGTAAAAACCCCAGAGAGGTTAGGTACCGGCTCTAGGCTTCACTGAGTTTAAATTATTATTATTCTAGTCCTGTAGAATGAGGATTCTCCTCTGCTGCTAACCAACAGAGGACAAAGTGGAAGCCTATTTTCAGTTCTTGATCATGAAGAAGTCCCTTTACCCAAGAGTGTACCCCAAAGCTATTTTGCACATCACATCACTTAGCTGGGGTTTGGGCTGTTTACCCAAGATTTCAATTATTTCTTGTAGGAAGAGTGGATGGAAAGGGATTACTTTGTTTCTCATCTTGTTTTTGTGATAGCTTGTGGTAAAACTGGTGGAGATCATAGAATCATAGAATCATAGAATGCCGAAGGTTGGAAGGGACCTCAGAGGTCATCGAGTCCAACCCCCCTGCTCACGCAGGGTCACCTAGAGCACGTGGCACAGGGCTGCATCCAAGATGAGGATGTGCTGAGCCTTGCAGAGTGTTCTGAACATACATCCCCCTCATTAATTTTTCCTAAGATTCTTGTGTAGTCTAATCACAGAACAAGTGGGCAACTGTTGAAAACATCTAGTTGTTCTTAAGTGGAATATGTGCTATAACTAATGATTGCTTTTCTAAATATTCCTGGGGTTATTAGTATAACAAAGGAATTTTAAGCAGTTACTTCAAAACAGTCTTAGCAGATTGCATCTGCTGAATCTAAAATAAAGTCTTTTTAAAGTTGCTTTTGCTGCAGCATGAATATTTAAAATAATGTTAACTCTGATTTTTTTTTGTACAAAGAGGGGCAGTTTTCTCATACCCTCTTTCTCTGAATCTCTGTCAAATGCACAAGTGTTAACAAGCCCTCTGCAAACAAGAATTAGTGCCTGCAGTCACACAGGTTTTATTAATTACCATAAATGGAAATGAAGTGCCATATACTACATGAGCTCCGTCAAAACCTTTTGGAGATGCACACTTGGAAAGTTTCAGATCCAGTTCTGATCTCACTCTGATTTTAACATTGATTATGGCCATGAAGAGCTTTGCCGTGCTTTAAAGTACAACTGAGCCCCTTATGCTTATATCACTTGAGGCATTTGGTCTGAGAGATTCACTGCAGAGACATGGGCTGATCCTGCCTCCACCACAGCTGTTGCCACGAGAGCCCTTCAGTGCGTGAGCCTGAGCCCTCAGCCAGGGAAGAGGAGGCTGGGATGGTAAAATATTGAAATATTCATTTCAAGCAGGCTTTGGAAAAGAAATCTTGTCTCTCTCAGCAGCCTAATTTCAAGAGAATGTTAAGGGTTGTGACCACCCCTATTCCCCTGTGGAAGGAAAAGCCCTTCTCCTCCCTCCCCATCCAGAGYTATGTGAGGCAGCTCCAAAAATTGGTTGGGTCTAAGATACCACCAAGTCCAGTATTGTATATGGAGTAACACAGAGCTGTATGTGAATCTCTGCTCCTTCAAGGTATGGGCAATTCCAGCATSCAGTTGGAGTCATAATTTATTGAAAAGTGAGAGCACCCCTTGCCTCCCAAGATCATGCCCCTAGACAACAGTGTGTTTCTCATTCACCAAAAAGACCTCATCCATGACTATGATATTGAAGAAGCAGGGAGAATTATTCAGTGGCAGCAGGGGAAAAAATAATAAATAACCTACATGTCAGCCTTGGCAGGGAATCTGTAAACAGCACACTGAGCTCATCACACACAGCCCAGGCACAGCCCAGAAGCCAAGGGAGGATGCTAATAGAGAGAAAAGGAGAAGAAATGTTGCATCTGTTTGAAAATGGGACCCCACAATTGCTGTGAATATTTAACTCCTGGTAGCTGCATAAAGCCAGTGGGATCCTGCTCTACTTAGAGAAACGAGAGGCTGAAGTGTAAGCGATGGTTGGGGTCCAGCTTTTGAAAAGGAAAATATTAAAGTCTACAGTGGTCACATCCTTTCCTCTGATTCCTGAATTTTATAGTATTGAATTAGAGGGAAAAAAAAAAAAAAAAAAAAAAAAAGGTAATAAAACAACAAGCTGGGAAGAAGGGGTCTCTTCTTCCTCACCTGCTCACTCAAGACTGATGTAGAATTGGGTATGCAGAACTGATTGCATTGATATACTGTTATACTCCATGGCACATCTAAATATTATTTTTTTATCACTGAAGGTAAGTATATGGTCTGAAGTTTGTTGACTCTCTTTGCTTAATCCCCATCCCCGACTCCCTGCAGCTCACGTTAGAACTGGAGGGTGTCCAGCMCTGCACCCAGAGCTCTTCAGCCTCACCTCTGGGTTACTCAGAGGAAGGACCCCGCGTGGCTGCTCTTTCCCCAGAGCGTGGGACCACTTCATTCTTTGGGAGAAGTCCAACCTTGGCCGAAGTCCAACCAGAAGCACTGACAGTTTTAGGCCAAAAATGGGGAATGACAAAGCACAGGAGAGCAGTCTGGGWTTGTCTCTGATCTGACCAGACCGTCTCAAACATTTCTGTGAGTTTAGATCACGCAAAACAGTTTTAAAACTTTTTTTAGAGCAACAKTATGTGCAAAAGCTGAAACTTCTGTTGAGTTTTCTTTAAACCTCTCAAACTGTATTTTTCATGTCTGATCTCTCAAAGTGACTGAATTGGTACTTCTGAAATTTTGCATTTAAACTTTTTTTTCTAAGCTTCTCAAGTATGAAAAGAAAGACACAGTTATCTGTAGAGTAATGCGGATCTTTATCCCCTAGCTATATCAGCAGAGCATGATGAATTGGTGTTTAACAAAATTCCCTAATGCTACAGGCAGTGACACAATTAAATCTAAGTCTTGCCTTTACTTCTCCTTTTACTGTACAGTAATAAACTTAGAAAAGCTATAACTTATTTTATCCTGGATTCTTAGGGGATAGTTCCTCACTGAAGTATGACTGCACGTAAAATTTGATGCTCCGAATGGCTTCTTGGACAGTCCAGAAGTTGAAGTGAAAAGTAAACTCTCTAGTTCTGWATGAAATAGGACATTATTCTTGAAGACATTAACGTTCCTTATATTGGTGTGAGGTATCTTCAGTAGCCTTGATATTTCTTAATTTAATTATTTCTTAATTTAAAGGTCTTTTTAGTTGTTCCTTTGAAACGTTCCTCACTGACTGCTCTTGGAAACAATATTGACTTAGAGGATCTACTTGGCTGAGTCACTGTGGCAGTTTCTGTGCCCTCCTGCTTTACTATTTTCTTTTTTAAAAGAGGAATTGTGGGATTGGGAGTGATATGTATTCAGTTAAGTGTGACGTATCTGTCCCTATAATAATTTGTATAAATATTTACCCAYTTGTAAATATTTACCCATTTGTAAATATTTATACAGCTTTTTCTTTATGGTTAAATGCTATGTTTGTCTCCAAAGAAAATAATGCTCCTAAGCAATTTGATTTTGAAGGGTATGAAACTTATGAAGGGTAAGAAATATTTATCTGACAAGATTTTACAATTTACAAAGTTATAATCATAGCTAAAATGAAATGAAAATATTATTAAGTTGATACAGAGCAAAAAAAAAAAGGCTGTATGTGTAATAATAAAATCATTTGTTGTATTAGCTAACAATATGGAATAAAACAATTCCTGCAAAAATCAAAGGCATAAATCTTCATTTATCTATCAGCTGTAAAAACAAACAAAAAAACCCACAGCATTACCAAAGCAGTACTAAACAATATATTTTAGTTTCTTATCTACTAAGTTTGTGGCAATGAGTTATTTGCCATCGTTACTTTTCACTTTATATGGGTTCTGTTTGGGGCAATATTTAGATAAACTGTTTAAGTGACAGTAACAGCATTTCAGGATTTAAATCCGGTCCTTGACCACTAATATTTGTGTGTTTATAGATCCTTTAGACAGAAACCTGTCCTAATTATTAGATATGTCGTTACCTACAAGTTGCTCTCTGCTGGTGTTTTAGCTACAACTATATATCTTGCATTTCACTAATATCTATATATTTAGTCCATCTGGCCACTGAGGATTAAAACTAGTTAAATTCACTAAAGCCAGTGTAATGTTTCTGAAATGAAAAAGGTGTTTAGTTATGCCAGGTAGTTGTCTATTCTGCTGGGATCCTACATATTTCATCTGAAAGCCCCCAGGAATACATTAAACAACATGACAGTCATTTTGTCACTYATCCTACCCTGAGGGAGAAATTGAATATTCAATGAAGTGCTTTGTTCCYTTTAAAAAATAAATACATACTGCTTTGTGTTCATTGATTTTATTGTTATACAGCACTACCTTTTTCAAKCTGACATGAAGGTTTTGGAATTCAGTGCTACTTTTTAAAGTTTGGAAATAGTAATTAGAAATTAGAAGAAAACCTGCTTCTTTTTCAGCTCCTACAGGTTATGTGAAGGTGGTCTTCCTGTCTTTGGGAACTCCTTGTAGGGAACTGTAGGATTTGGCTGTAGAACTTGAGATATTTCACAAGACAGTTTACTTTAAAAGGCAGGAAAATAAAAATACAAAGAAATTCTAGGAAGTCTAGATTTTTTATGTTCATGAGTTAGGATTGCTTTTTAACAGAAACTGTCTCCTGCTTATAAGGAAAATATGGAAGAATTTTAAATTGTCTGTATTTCATGTACTCTGAGTTGTTGACTTATCTAGATCAGTTGTTGACTAGATATGAATTTTTAATAGAYTTTTACCATCTGTTGGAATTTGTCRATTTTCAAGAGGATGCTGGGGAAGAGGCAGTTTCTAAAGAAACTCTTTAACATACTAGATGCTTTAATCTTTTCTGTCTTCTTTCACTCCCATCACATTCTGTTCCTTTACCTGCTCTGATGTTAATCAGAATGACTGGGTCATCTTCTTTTATAAGCTTGCTAGCTTAATTCCTTTTCAAGGTCATCTGTGAATTGACTTTAGTAACCAATTATAAATTGGATGGCATTTTAATATTCAAYCCTTTTCCTAAGCTTTAATCTAGAAGTGCTGAGAGACAAGAAGAAACCCAAAGGAGTTTTCGTTTTGGGAGGCAAGCTGACGAATTCCATTACCCAGTATCTTTATAATTTCTCCTGCCTGGACACCCTTATCTTTCCCACTGACTTCAAAGTGAATTGAGAGAGATTCAGAAACAGGTTTTATTCTTTTAGCTAATATAACTGTATGTGATCTCTGGAGACACCTGCCAATATTTGCAGTTGAGGCACTTAAGTCAGACATACGAAGTTCCGTGATATCATTAATGGGTCTCTATTATTGCAACAAAAGCAGATCTCTATCTCTCTCCCTTTCTCCTTCTCTCTCCTTCACTTTGTCTCTTTCTGTCTATCCATACATCTATCTATTTAATGTTGCCTTTTGAAATTTAACATTAAAAAAGAAATATCTGCCTTGATTGCATTTTTAAAAGACTTTGAAAAAGTTTATGAAATTGCTTTTGGGTCATCACACAGTAGTAAGCTATTTTAACTGTTTGATCAGAGATTATGTGATTTTTAAAATAATATTTACTTTCTGCAGAATCTTGTATCCAAAGGGCACTGCTTTAAAAAAGACCTGACAAAAAGGTCTTCAGTTGTACTGGGCTTCTCCAAAGGTTTAACCGTAGGCATATCCTCCCTTTACTATTTACCTGCTCAACTAAAGTAAAGAGTTAAAGCAAACAGACAGAGATATTGAAAGACACCTAAAAAAAAAGCATTTTTAGTTAATAGAGAATAGATATTGATGAAATAAAATGTATTTTGCTTTTTTTTCTGTATGACTCCTCAGTATTCTTTAGGCTGCATTCAGAAGCAACTAAGGATCACAGAATACTTGCCTTTTTAAAGGTTTAAAGATTTTATTACAAAATTTCMCCAACTTAGTGAGTTATTTGATCTCTGCCAACACCATGAGGAAAGATACTCTACAGTATCGTTTAAAATGAAATGACAAATGGAATGAAAAATGGAGAACATGGTTGAGATATAATTGGTTCTTAAAGGAGGATGCTGAGGTCTGAGCATTAGGATATGACTAACAATTTCAGACTGTGCTAAGCCAAGGGGAGATAAGCCAAAGCATTCAGGGTGCCATAAGAATATTTCACCTGGCCTACAAACCCAGCCAAGCACCTTGGATGTAAAAATCGGCTACTCTGCCTCAGTATTTTGGGGAAAGAGGAGTTCAGATCAGGACAGGCTTAAATTATAATTTTGATATAAAACTATGTAAACTTGGGACTGCGATGGAAGTAGGTTTTTGTTCTAAGCCACAAGCAGGAGGTGACAGCTGTTTTCATGTGAACTGCAGAGAGCAGAACGAAGAGTTTATGCGATGGACGTTTGTTCTTGCTCCATTTCTGAGTGTTGATTTCACTGGGATTTAGCGCTGCCAAAAGCTGATCCATATAAAGTGAAGATAATATATTCAACCCTTGCTTGGGTCCTTTTATATTCTTTCGAATGTGTATGGCAGGCATATAGTGCTGGAAAAATAACTGCTTGCTTTTTCTGCAGAACTTAKACATCACAGGCAGCAACAGCAGGAACTGCCTCACAGCTGCTGAGGCTTTAGCTATTCTCAAGAAATGACTGCAAGAATGAGAACTAATCCAGACTTTTCCTCTAGGCATGACCATGACACCGAGACTGCTAAACTTCTTAAAAATGATGCTACTGGGGCAGTGGAGCAAAGGATTGTCAGACCCTATCATCATATCTCCACCAGTTTCTTTCCATACAGCTAGCTTAAGCTTGTAATCTGCATATATGCATAATGTGAAGATAATGWTAAAATTCCCTGTTGTAGAACCTTTTTAAATATTTTTGTCATAAGAACAAAAGTTAGGCTTGGTGTAAGGCATGTAGAAATGCTGATGTCCCAGTAATTTCCATAACCTATTTCTCTGTCATTGGATAATAGGTGTTTTCACCTCTACTGTGGGTAGAAACAGAGAATGTCGAATTAAAATAGATCTTTTTAAATACATTGCTCTAAAATAGAAATGGTATTTTCTCCTCTTAAAGGTAAGTAATTCTGAGATCTACATCTCAATGTTCTTTCCAGGAACCATTAATTTATACTTTCTGAAGTGCTTTTGGTGATGTTCTGAATTGGGTGCCTTTCTGAATTCAGTGGTAAAATTCCCACTGCTTTAAATGTAGCAATTTGTTCTCAGTCTACACATATTTATGCAGTTCTTCTTACTCACACACACTTGGATAAATTGCTTTAGTTCAGCATTCAAACTGATATTATGTTAACATGATCCCTACTCACTCAGTTTCTTAGCCCACTCAGTCYTGCTTTTTAGGCACTGACAGTTGTGGTTTTAAACAGTAAAATTTACCTATGGGGAGACCCCATGCACTCAGGCAGGGGATTTATTGTTGTATAACCACCAGTGCTAAAACATATTCTGGACCATCAAGTCCACCCTAGAAACTGCAGCACTGTGGTGAGAAGTGGGAGATGATTCTGAAATATTTCCTTTAGTTTCCATCCAGTTTTCAAAATGAAGCCATTTTACCTATGCCTCCTCACTCTTTGAAATTACTTTCTGTCAGTACAGGGTCATTTGAGTTAATTAAATGTTAATTTCAAGGATTTTTGTACATTGCATGATACTGTCTTGGCCACAGGACAGAGCTCCCCATGTCCAGAGTGAGCCACAGCCTCCAATGGTGTCAGCTGTCCAGCKAGGCCTCCCTGGCCCATAGAGTAATGTGGGCTCTTCCCGGGAACATGAGGGTGAATTGCACTGCAAAATAACATTTTGGTACTGTCTAGTATGCTAAAGAAGCCATAAATCTGTGGAAACTTGTACTGTTCACTGAGTGAGCCCTAAAATATACCATATAAGCACCAAGAGGCTTTGATACTCAGTTATTTTCCTGCTCCATCAGTGTCCTAGCATGAATGAGGAACACAAGCTTGAGTTGTATTCAGGAGGTCATTTGTCAAACACAGAGAAATAAATTAGGSAGAACATTAATGGTGGCAAATATAGAGGAACAGTAAAAGCATTTCACTTCCTTTGGGAATGAGGAGAGCAAAGATCTGGGGCTCTCTGGTCCAGTTGCCATAAATCCAGCATATCAGCAATGAATTGCCTTTCGAGTTGGCACTGCCTATATACATGCAATTAATAGGTGTGACTGTACAAGCTTAAATTTGAAGTCTACAGCTGAAAGGCTCTATAAAGCCTCCTTTTTGAGGAAGGATGTTTCATGTAACATTTGCTTGACCTAGAAATAAGTAATTTAAATTATTAAAAGATTCCTTAATCCTGTTTCACCGCTTATTTTCCTGAGAGAGACTGAAAATTCAGTAGCTGTTACAGACTTTTCCTGTGATTATGGTTTACTCCCATCACATAAAAAAAAATAGAAAAAAAAATATTGTGCATGTTGTATGACCTTTATAATTAAACTGGATAGCTAATCTTTCCAGTGTCAGAAGGACGTGGCAGTTTGTCTCTGTAGTGACTAATACAGCCTGGCAGGGTGGATTCATAGTTGGAAGCTTTATCTCTTCTGTCTCCTTGTCTGCCTCCCGCCAAACATTTCTGGCTTAATCACAAAATACCAGCCAAGCCCCCTTCCTATTTCCTATGGCAATGTTACCAATTGTGTCACGGTTACTTCAGCATCTTTATTAAAATGTAACATTGAGATTTTAACTATGATTAAGTATATTCATTCCTTTAAATTTTATTACATTGAAATACAAAGCCTTTGGGATTTACATGGAGAAGTAATTTCCTTTCTTCCTCCACCCCCCTTTTTGAATATTTAAGCTGTAAAGACTGAAAAAACCTTTTTCATACACTGAGACAAAGTACAGGTAAGACTAAAACCAATATACTTAAAAGTGGATGATTCTCACTGGCTTTACAGCAGCAAATATTGCCATCCTGAAATGGCAAGAAACTTAACATTGAATGTTTCAGCAAAAGCGCTGTTTCTCTAAATATTTTTGTAAGAGCTCTTTTGCAAAGCTACTGAAAGAGGAAAGATAGGCCTCACCCTGGTATGTACATCAAAGGAGTAGCTGATGTCAAATGCAGCATTCCTTATGGTATTTGACATTGGAGACATCCTTAAGCCCTTTCTGTTAGGGAAGAAGGAAGTGGGAGAGGTTTGTTTGTTCAAATCCCCACTGATACACTTCAAGTGATTTAGAAAACTCATATTGAGTCATATTCTCTCTCTCTCTCTAAAAAAGAAAAAGAAAAAAAAGAACTGAAAATTGCTCAATAATCACTACACACACTTCGTTAATTTAAGTGATTATGTTTAAATCAGTTGTGGCGTAGGGGTATGAAACAMAGCCCAATGCTTCAGGAGAAGATCAGCCTTAGATGGGTTGCATATTAGTCTGTTCTGGCAACATTTTTTTTTTACAAGAAATATTCACTGCAACAGAAGAGATCAGAGAATAAGAATAATAGGAWTGGCTGGGCCTGCCAGCTGAGCCTCTGCATTGCAGGTGAGAGCAGGTGAGCCAGGTCTCCTAGAAGCTTCTCCTGGAGAAGGAATCTGCTTGTAAGATGCAGGTAGACCCCCTGTTCCCTGCAGCGCCTCTGAGGCCACAGAGCCGCATAGAAAATTGTAACACATATGAGAACGCTGCTAAGCCAAAAATATTTTAGATAATTATATGCTATTTATACACGACACACAGAAACCATTGTTCTTTGGTTGTTTATATCTTATTCCCCTTGGCATCTGCTAATATATTCCTGGCCAGTTTTCTATCTTTTACTGACCCATACTAGACTTTCTTCTAGATCTGTGCATGGGGAAGGGGAAGGGTTTCCCTCCATCTCTTTTTTTCTTTTTTCTTTTTTTTTCTCAGTTCAGATCAGTATCAGCAGGGATGGGTCAAAGACTTTCAGCCGTCATTCTTTTATTAATGTTCAATTGTCTCTAACCTCTTACTGATCTTTTCTATTCAACTAATACAAAACCAAGACCCTTTGAACCCAAATGCCAAGGAGTCCAACTGGATTCTGCTGCAGTGCATAGCTAAAGCCATGGCATGTGACTAAAGTAATGGCTTTGTCTTGCCAGGAAAGTGCTGCTAGAGGTGAATGACCCACCCAGGGAGCTTGGGCTGCCTGTAGAGGTCATTGCTGCCTCAAATAAATTCCTGCAGGTTCTAGCCTGTTCCCTCTCATTAGGCTATATCGGATGAACACTGAGGAATAAATTACTGTGACTCTTGCACTGTGAAATTAAACAAAATATATGGTGGCTGCAGTACTGTCACTCCTTTGATGGAAAATGTGTGCACAGTAACAGTCTTCAAGGGCAGCTTGTGTCTGGCATCACTCTAAATTAAGTCAGGCTGCTTTTTATTCGCACAACTATTATTTGTAGCTTATTTAAAATATGATGGGATAGATTTTTTTTTTTAAGTTATATAACTGTTATGGTCTTATTTTATAATATGGATAGATTGCCTGCTTTTCTCAAGGATACTTATAATATAAGGGGACAAATTATCACAGATGTTCGGATATGGGCAAAAGAGGCCGGATATGCATTTTGCATACACAAGGCCGAATGGACTGTGGTGGAATTAGCTCCATGGTCAGGTGGGAATCCATTCACACAGCTCTGCTAGAGACACAGAATGTTTACACGTTGTCTGTAACCCTGAGATTTCAATATCGGCTATGCAAAGATTGTATCTTTACAGATGCTTTTATTACACAATTTAATGTGAATAATAATACAAGGAAACCAGAGCCTTAGAAACAATCATAATACAAAAATAGCATTGTGATAGTCATAATAGCATAAAACTTACTTGTGGATGAAAAGAGAACAACTCTGCCATGTGAATGCACAAGTGCCAACACATTGCCAGTGTAAGTCTCTTCTAAAATGAGTTTACTCTATAGAGATTAGTTTTATTCTTCAAGGAAACAGATGGTCTTCAATGCCATCAGCACTGACAGACCTTAACTTTTAAGATTTTGTTTGAAAAAGAAAAAAACCCAACACCTTAATGTCATAACAGAGACCTTTATTTCATTTAAATTATGCAAGATTGTCAGTACTGCTGGGACTTTAACCTCAGTATGAAAGAAATGCAAGTACAACATGCTTACCACTTAGCCATTGCAATGGCAATGGCCATAAACCATTTTTAGTAAGTACTTCTTTAGTAAAGTGTGATTTTAATTTTCCTGTCTTAACTAGACAAGGACTAACAGCTCTGTTCTGCAAAGCAAGATGGAAAAGCATGCCATACAGCAAGGCCCTCTGMAATCTTTTTTTTCCCTTCTATAGCACATAAAGAATTTCATTTAATGAAGAGCATTTAAAATAATAGACGCTTTGGAGATGAAAGTGCTTCAAGAAAGGAGATTGTTAATAAAGGGAAGGGGGAAAAGAAGCATTGGTAAAGTAAGGAAAATCCTTTTTGAGTGGCCATTCTTACAAAAAAACAGCAATAGATATTGCCAAAAAAGGCATGTTTACCTCCCATAACCTCCAAGAAAACAATAATTTCACTAGATTCGGAATATTTTTCCTTCCTTTTAGAAGGAAATATTTTTCCTTCCTTTTTTCATTCTGAACTGACTGCTCATGTAGACAAACATCTGCTGCCTCCCCATCTCACAGCTGTTCTCTCTTGAATTTATTCTCACTGGTCTGTATTTCTTGCCCTTTCTCAACCAAATACTTCAAGACACTCTCTTAAAGGGTCAGTCTGGGCAAAATGCCAGGAAGTGAAATCACTGCTTTGCCACTAGCTTTCCTGCTATTTAACTTTATTTCCCTAGGAAATTTTGCCTCATGTCAAATAATCTGCCAGTTCATTGTGTAATTGCATTTCTATAGGAAGTTAGTAAAAATTGGGAGTTTCTCACTTTAAATGAAAATTCATTAATTTACCAAATTAATTCTGTGTAGGTCAAAACACTTGGGGTTTGAGGATTTCAAAACATATGATATAATGTAGGTAAAATGCAATTAATCTCTCATGTGGTAGTTTTTTTCTTAGATTAGGAGGACAGTAGAACCACACACATTTTCCGAGCCCTTTGAAATCTGTGGCTTAGCTTCAGATAAAATCCCAGTGGAGTAGAAAGGAAATGGGACATATGAGGTGTCAGATTCATTCCCATAATAATGCTTTTTGAGTATGGCTTTTGAGCCACAAAGTAATTTTAAGTATGTGAACTCCTATCAGCATTCAGTGCATCCTACAGCTGCCTGTAGGAGTATGTTCAAAATCAAAGAACTTTATATATTCTTTACATTGTAACTAGAGGCTAGGGGTAATGCATGTACAGTGTGTAAAAACTACACTAGCATCTCTTTGTGCATGGAGTCTCTTGAACATAACAGGTCAGGATTAGTTCTATTTTATACCCATGTCATAAATCCAAAAGATAACTCACTCTGTTCGTAAGAGCAGCCAAGTATTATGCCTTAGTTTATAAAATTCCTGTAGCTCTATGATAATGTCATTGGAATTAGGTATTACAGTAGGCAGGAACTTGCAGGACCCTGACTGGGTTATCTTTTCCAAACTGTGTAAGTGAACCTTGTTATCTGTGGAGTCCTTTTGAGAAATGAATAATTAACTTCTTGGGATTAAGCAAGCAATAGGACAGAAACTCTCCTTTTCTTTTCTTTTTCTGTTTCCTGTGAACTGCTAAAAACATAAAAAGCCCCTRGCCTTTTTATTGCTTGTTGTAAGTTGTTTGATCATTTGAATGCAGTTAAATTTGGGAGAAATTCCAGCACACTCAATAAATGAGGCRGTTCTCACTGACTTAAAGAGGTACCAAGAGGGTCTGATTTTTACCTAAATGTGTGAGGAAACACATTTCTATGCTTCAGGACAACTTACATTTAGTTATTTGATTGCCCTATTATTTGATAAACCACTTTTTAAATGCAGATATCCATCTCATGTGGTGCTTAGGGAAGACAGGATGACTTAACCCATCACTTTTGGGGCAAGATCTCAAACAGCTGCAGTTCTCACTGAATTGTTGAATTGTCTGAATTGCTATCCAGCTCACCTAAGAGCACTTGAGGAAGAGGACCTGTTTTGGCCTTACTGGCAATAACCTCCACAGAATGATTAGAGAGGAAGGGAAGAGGCTGTGGCTGCCGGGCGCTGCTCCCAGGTTGGCAGCAGGACAGGTGACAGTGACAGCTCCAAACCAGACAATTTCCTGTATCCCCTTTGGGAACAAGAAGCATCACCAGCCAGTTCAGGCACCTTATTAATTCCCTAAGCATTGCAGTGTTATGCAATCATTTTATTTTATTGCCTGCATAGCCGGGCAGATCTCTTTTATTGCACTATCCATCTCTTCTGCCTCTGCAAAGCAAAATATAGCTACTAGTAAGAGCAGGTTGCTGGATCTCTCTGCGAGCTTTCTTCTAATGAAAATATATCCCCTTAAGCCCTACCACTTGTGAGGCATGTGCTTGCATATGACCAACAAATTTCCTCGTTAAGCACAAAAAAAAAAAACTTTTAATTTACTACATAAAAATGTAAGGAAGTATCCACTCTAAAAAAGTACTTCTCTCATTATTCATTAGTCAAAACATTATTACAATATAGACATAGCCATGTAATAAAATAAAAATCAGTAGGCCCTCTCTGCCAGTTTAAGAAAGTCACAATTTTCCAAAGGCTGAGATCTGATGTGCAGAGCTCTAAGGACGCTTGATCCAAAACAGAGGCAATAGCTGAAGTGATAAGGTTTTTAGCATTGCACAAAACAGYTAAAAAWGCTGAAGTGATAAGGTTTTTAGCATTGCACAGAATCATGACTTATACATCGATTAGCCACATTCACATAATGTCTTCCTTACATAAAAWGTTTAATGCATCCCAGTGTGACTGATAACAGCAGCATTTCTGTCTGAGTAGCTAATCCTCTCATTCAAGAAAGGAATTCTTCAGGAAAATACCCATGAAGACACTTGATGAAATAGATTTTTTTTAAATCATTTATTTAGTTAAAATGGAACATTCAAAAACAGAGCTAGAGCTGTTTTCTGGAGAGCTAGTAGATCAGTTATTTTCTAAATGATTCTACTCTGCAGGACTCTTGGGGGCAACAATAGGGAAAAATGCAGGTCTACAGGCAGATCAGGCAGACACRAGTCACCATCTCTGATTTTCTGCTGGTTAAAGTCTTCAGCTTTGTCACTTACGTGTTTTCATATTTCTATTTGTTGTTAAGTTCCTCTTAGGAGCCCGGGGCACTGGTGGCTAACCTGTCATTTCTAAATTGCTGGTTCAAATATAGCCCAGGAAATTAAAGTCATGGCCTGTGTGAAATGAGTTGCTAGCACCAGTCAAATACGTGGTGGATAGGCCATCGCAGATGGCTCCAATCATGTGCTTGCTGACAGTCAAAAAGAGAAGCCAGGGGGCAAATGTCTTCAGAGGCCAAGTTGCATTCCCCTCCCTAGAGACAGGGCTTTAAGAATAGATGTGAAGCACTGAATGGAGCTGTTTTGTTGCTTCTATTTGTTCTCTTTATGCAGGCTTGTTTSTACCTACCTGCAATAAATTCATCCTGTTCTGAATGAGGAAACAAGATGAAGCTGTAGCACAACAGGTTCATTGGTGGTGAAGCCCTGGTGAAGTCAGCGTAGTCTGACAAGGAGACAGCAGTAGAACTGTGCATCCCCCGTGTAACTGCCTCTCTACACTCCCAATCTATCAACAATATTTGGGGGGAAACAGCTCAAGAAACCAACTTGACAGGGCAAGAGCACTGCCTTTAGGTATGATCAAAAAACATCAAAGGACTAAAGGAACAGTTGATTTTGTTTAGGTTCACTTAAGGCTAGACCCAAAGGAAAATCAGGTATCCCATAACACAGCTTCCAGATGCAAACTGGAACAGCATCTGGTCATACAGATGATAGATGCCAACTGTTCTGCATCTTTCCAGCTGGGAGAACAAGTAGAGACAGGAAGGGATGCTCTGTGCTCATCCACACAAGCCCATCATTTGGCACTTCTCTCTCTGTCCTGGGGACTGTGAGCTCTACCGGCAGCAGAGCCCATTGATGGGTGCTGCAGCACTGCAGGCTGTGGCTGCTGTGGCTCTATAATGAAGTAAATCTATACACCTTGATTTCTAGAGGGAATGTCTCATTTCTTCTAGAATTAAATCAACTGATTTTTTGCTTTATTACAAAATTTGAACCAACAAAGCCTACTAATCTAATATAACAGTTCAGATACTTTGTGCAAGAGTCTGAGTCTACTTGGAGYCTGGATCCAAGACTGCAGAACTTACTCCCTCAGGAAACAGCTGCTACTGGTGGATTTTTTTAATTCCACATAGATGTTCTCCTTTTTTTTTTTTTTTTTTTTTTTTTTTCTTTGCTTTTTCTGGGTATCCACACATAGCAATTTGCAGAACATCAGATATATGAAACTCCAGTCCTGGCGATGGATCCCTCCAAAGTGAGCTGGGAAATGAAATGTGTGCAGGCTTACACTGCATAAAAAGCTTCGGAGAAAGTCCCAGGTGTGTGCTGTACCYGAGCACACATCCCAGATAGCAGCAGAGATACCAGCTCCTACGGCAAGGAGTATAAAAATGAGGCATTGATGAAGTGTCTACAAAGAAACAGTGGCAGGAGATCAACTAAACTAATTTAAAAGCAATCTACCAAAAACTAGTACAGATCCCCATGTAAGATGCATTTAAACCAGTTTACTTGAAACCAGCAAGCCAAACSGATTCTATGAAGCATTTAGCTGGCTTAGCTACTGGGAACAGAAGGGTTGCATTATTC
Source organism: Nothoprocta perdicaria (assembly GCF_003342845.1). Lineage (NCBI taxonomy): Eukaryota > Metazoa > Chordata > Aves > Tinamiformes > Tinamidae > Nothoprocta > Nothoprocta perdicaria. The sequence goes on along the minus strand of NW_020456087.1, from coordinate 8,227,054 downwards.
AGCCTGATGGAAAACTTGTTTTCTGTAAGAAAAATGTTCTTAAACCAGGCCCACATCCTGCTGTGTGTGCCAAGGTGAGGAGACGGGAGCAGTGTGTGGGGCACCGGGCATCTCCTTGACGGCACCGGTGCCCGCAGTTGCCATCTCCACCGCTGCGGCTCCGAGTGCCCGGCCACCTCCTCGCCCTTCGGATTCACGGCCAAAAACTGGGATTTCCCACCCGCCTCTTCCGAAGCTCTGGGGCCGGGGCCRGGCCGGCGCTTCCTGCGCTGCTGGTCACCTCACGCCAACAAATGAGAGCGGTCGGGGCCGCGCCGGGGGCTCCGTGACGGGGCTCCCGACWCGTTTCCTCGGGCCGGGCTGGGCCGGGGGAGGGCTCGGCACTGAGCAGCGCCCGGGCAGCCCCGCGCCCGGGCACCATGAGCCGCGCGGGGCCGCGCTGCCTCCTCCCGCTGCTGCTGCTGCTGCTGCCGGCGGCCGCGGGCGCCTCGGCGGAGCCCCCGGAGTCCGGCGGCAGCGCGGGCGGCTGCCTGGGCACCGGCGCCTGCTTTAGCGCCCACCGGGCCAACGACTCGTACGCCGGGGCGCGCGTCGCCTGCGCCCGTCGGCGCGGAGCGCTCGCCTGGCTGGACGGCGAGGCCGAGCTGCGGCTCGTGGCGGCGCTGCTGGCGGCCGTGGCCGGCGGGCCCGGCGCCTCGCTCTTCTGGCTCGGCCTCAGGCGCAACGCCTCGGCCTGCACGGACGCGGCCGCGCCGCTGCGCGGCTTCTCGTGGGAGGCGGGCGGCGCCGCGGCCCCGCGCCACGTCCCGGCCGCGCTGGGCCGCTGGGCCAAGGAGCCGGCGCGCTCGTGCCTCACGGCGCGCTGCGCGGGGCTGCTGCTGGCGCCCGGCGCCGCCTGGGGCTGGAAGGAGCGGCCGTGCCAGCGGCAGAGCCAAGGCTACGTCTGTAAGTACCAGTACGAGGGCGCCTGCGCTGCCCTGCGCCCCGTCGGCGCCCTCGGCCTCGACTATCGCCTGCCCTTCGGCGAGCGCAGCGCCGAGCCCGGGCCCAGCCCGCCGGGCACCGTGCTGGCCGTGGCGTGTCCCGGCGCGCGGGACGCCGTGCACCTCACGTGCGAGGCGAAGSGCGGCGGCGCCTTCGTCTGGAGGGGCGCGCAGGAGCCCGTGTGCCCCTGTCCCTTCGGCTACGTGCGCCCCGAGAGCGGCCGCTGCGCCGACGCCGCCGAGTGCCGCGACGCCGACGGCGCCTTCGCCTGCGTGTGCGCCCCGGACGGGCGGGACGGCGGCCCCTGCGCGGCCCCCACCGCCTCCCCAGTCCCCACCTCGGCCCCCGCCGCCTCCCGAGCTGCCCCCTCGAGCCCCGCCGCCGCGGGCGGCCGCCTCTCCGCCTCGACAGCCGTTGGCTCCGCGGGGTCGCCCGCCGAGGAGAAGACGGCGCCTCCGCCCGCGCCCCCCTCCTCCTCCAACTACGTCTTCATCCTGGTGACGGTCGCCGTGGTGGTGCTCGTGATCCTCGTCATGACCGTCCTGGGGGTCTTCAGGCTCTGCTTCAACCACAAGGGCGCGGGCCGCGGGCACAAGGAGCCGCCGGCGGGCGAGAGCGARGCGGCCTCCGCGGAGCAGCGCGGGGCCGCGGGCGGCGACTAGCGCGGCCGGGGGGGCGGCCCCGGCCCGAGGAGGAGGAAGAGGCGTCGAGGGGTCTCTGCRGAGCGAGACTTGCCCCGGGGGCAGCGCCTCTGAGAGGCGTCAAGGCGGAGAGTGTCCGACACGGGGGGTTGTGGCGGGACACTCGTGTGCGCCGCCGCCGGGCAGGGATTTCGGGTGTTTGCTTCGTCGGGATAGCCTGGAAAGCAGCTATCCAGGTGCTGACAGAAGATACCAATGAAGACGAGTGCTGCCCTTCACAAGTAGTGGTTGCCCGCGGCCCGGCACCCCTGGGTGCTGCCCCCTGTGAATGGCACTGCTTTGGGGGTCGTACTTGAAAGGACAAGTGGAACATTTTGGCCACAYGTGCCTTGCAACTTAAAGCGATTCCTTGCCCGAGTGGCTCTCAGCAGCTCTCATTTTCTTCGTAATTGCTGGACCATTTGGAGACATGAATTGCTGTATTTTTGGAAGGAACTGTGACCCCTCTTKCAGATTAACATTCTTATAAACAAAGAGCATTTCTGTACTTAGAAGGTCATTAAATTGCTAAGGGAGTGAGAGGTTAATGGAGAGTCAGTTTTATACTACACAAAAGAATAAAGGATGATACAAAAAACCCTAAATCACTGCTCAGTTTGTTACCTCACACRTTTTATTTAATAATAGTAGAACAACAACATTTTTTGTTTGAAGTTTTCCTCCCAAGCTACGTTCGTGCCAAACGCAGTTTCTATGTGCAAGGGTCTGAATAGTCAGACAAGGTGCTGTCAAACTTTCCACACTGTGAGAAAGGTTTATGTGGAAACAAACATCCCACACAAATCCCCCTCCCTTCAGTGAGATGTTTTGGTTGGTAGGTAGTTCCTTAGGAGCAAGGAAAGGATGAATCACCATTTGTGCCCCTTCCTAAATGGGCTGAGCTCTTCCTCTGTCGTTTGCCCTTGGAATTCCCATAAATCAACTTTCATCCTCACCAAACAACTTGCTTTCCTTGCAGTGCCGAGTGCCGATGTTCACTTATTACTAGTATGGTGTTGATTTTTGATTAAAATGATAATGCCAAATATTGATTTAAGGTTTTCTGAATGCAGTGAGAGACTTTAGGGGAGCAGGGAGAGAAGTATTTCTTCCTTAAAGAGAACTTCAAGTTCTGAAATTTTTCTTTGTCTTTTCAACAGTGCTTTTTTTGTTGTTTTTCTCTCTTTAGAGCTGACCTTTTAACTACTTTCATTTTATCACTTCTTTTTTGAGTTTGGAGAATTCAGTTTAAAACAACTGATAACAGAATATTATTAGCTGTTTTTCTTGCAGGTGTGGACCTGGAGATTAAGGTGACATAAACAGCTGCTAAGGATAAAGTTTGACATAAGATTGGAGGGGTTGTTTTTGTTTTCTTCTCTCTGCCTAATCGTTATAGGCTGTTGGCATCTGGGAAACAGTCTTTTTTTTTTTTAAGGGGATCACAGACTTTTGAGCCATCAGGCTGTCTGTAGCCATAAAGACAATTTTATTATGACAGAAATTCAATCTAGCTAGGGTCAGAATGCTAGTCATTACAAAGCTGTCCCATATTTTGCAAACTCTTCTAATCTGTTTATCCAGCAGCTATTATAAGCACTTCCCAGCTTCAGCAATAAGTTTGATTCTACATTCAGTTGAGCAGATTTGCAAAATGCCTAAGTCATAGTGCCTCTAGTGATCATCAATGCCTGCTGTCTCCCTGTCACCAGCACTGAAAGTAATTTGCTCTATGGGGCAGTGCATGTGGGACTTCTGTTTGCTCCATCCTTTTACAGTGGACCATACAAGCAAATAGCAGCTGTACAAAAGTAAGGGGAATGAGAGCCTAAGTTACCATTTATATTTTTTTGTTTATTTATTTCTCACATGTCAGGTAGTGGACCTCTTGATGGGATTGTACAACTGTTCAAGTGTATTTTCTAAGCTGTAGAAATATTGAATATTTCAGGAGTCTTACAAACCCACAAATAAGTTCTGAGCTAAGTGTCCATAACTAACTACCTCTGAACTGCGTTTTTTTATATTTTCTTTGGGGGCGGGGGGAAGCTCACAGGATTTGACTGTGCAGTTACTTAAAAAGTGTGAGTTCGTGCCTTCATAGCCATTCACCTGTCTGGTCCTACTGTTTTCATTTCACTCTTTGCACTGGCTTCCCGTGAAACCACAAATTGATTTCAGAGTTCTTTTTCTTGCACTATAGATTCAGGATTAAGTGGCAGAACCTCCGCTGAGACACTTTCCTAAGCAGTGATTTACAAATGGTCATTTTCTAAATAGTCATGCAAGAATTCTGTTATGTTTTCCCTGGTTTATAAATTGACTTAGTTGAAACCAGAGCATTTTGCATCTAAGGAGGGGATTGTCTCACCAGATGTAGACATCTCTAACTGAGCTCATCTAGACTCTTCTACTCATCTAGACTTCGTGACAGTGTGTGGTAGAAAATAAGTAATTTGCAGGTAGCAATTAGTCTCATTTTAGAGTAGATACTCAAAGCAGGGYGAATGAATTGTACCCAGTGAGTGTTGACAGCAAGCTGGCTTGAGTTTAAATGCCTGGAAAGCAGACATCTAAAATTAAAACAGAGAAGTTCAAGTCTAATTGCAAGTTGGTTTTGTAAAAGGAGCTGTATATTGTGCCTCTTCAAGTGATGGCTAAATGGCTATAATTTTAACATAGCTTCTATTGTTTTTACTACTGAAGATTCCTGTTTGTCTGATGGGTTTCTTCACCTTCCTTTAACAGCCTGTCTTCCCCAGAAAATAAAGTCAGTAGCATTTGGATTTAACTGGAAATTGAATGGGTTTGAAATGTATGAGCTCTAGTTCAGACAAAAGATTGAATGGTGTGGGAGAAAGAATAAATAATTGTTGATTTTCACTTTCTATTTAAATTGCAATTTTCTTAAATAGTAAAACCAATAGATAACAGAATTGCAGCATGAACCATTGGACCACCACCATATCATGATGGTAAGTGAATTGCTTCCCTCAGTGCAGGATTTGCTGTGTACATCTGTGGGAGAAGAGTAAGGACACAATGAGGGTACTTAGGCAGAACAAAGGTTGGCATCATGAAAGCAGTGGATAAGGAAATTGGGTGCAACTTTCTTTTAATTCTCATGCAACACCGCATGTAAAATGCACAAATCTAAATATTTTTCCAAAATATGGAAAGGAAGGAGACAAATCTTCACCTCTTCCCTCATGTTACATATGTGGCATTTGTTTGCTTTTAAAGAAACTATTACATCTGAAGTGTCCTGGAAAAAAACTTTGTTTCATTTATACTAAAAGCATATGAATCACGTTGTATCTGTGAGTTTTATAATGGCTATATCTCCATGGAAAATTTTAAATATTGTAGTGTATTTCATTCTCTTATGGGTCATATTAGCTGACCTTTTGAAACTATAAATTTCCTGGGATACTACCTAGGATTGTAGGGCTTGGCTCTGGAGTAGGGAATTCAATACAGTAATGCTAATGAAATAGCAGACAACAGTCTATGAGTTCACATTACATTGGTGAATTTTGCAAAGAATAAGAATGTCCAAACCCTTCATCTAGTACAGTGGTCCAAGAAATATGTCTTGTTGCCAAAAAATCTGATTTTTATTCCCTTAATTCCTCCAGTGACAGTCTGACTGGTAGGCACACCATTGTATGTTACATTCATGAACATATGATGAATTTTTTAATGGTTTATATTCATCATATAATCAGAAATCAAATTTTAATTTCCCAGAAATTGTTTTATAATGACTTATACTGCTGAGACTTTGCTTAAGTGTGTTATGGGATTAAAATGAAGTCTAAAAGTAGCCAGGGCAATTCAAAATACTTGAGAGAACTTTTCACCTTTTTTTCCATTTTTAAAATGAAGTATAGCTGAACGAGGACAAAAATAGAATTGATTCTGTGCTTCCCCCAGGAAGCAGAATTCTCTACCATTTAATCAATTTCTTCATGTTTTCAGACTGCCCCGTATTTGCTCACCTACTGAGCGGGGCCCTGATGCTGCTGCCTGCGGCTGAGCTCCTGGCCTCTCTGCTTTTTGCAGCCCCTTAGCGCCAGCCTTGCTCAGCCTTGCACATAGGGCACATTGCGGCACAGCTCCCCCCCTTGGTGTCCTACACAATTTTATGGTTGTTTAGGTCTAGACTTGCAGTGAAAACTCTGTCATCAACACTGTAAACTGAGCCAATACAATCCAATTCCAGTAAGCATTACGATGATCCACAATCCCACATCATAAGACTCGTCATCCTACGTACCCCACAGATAAGCGATGAATATTGGCCGTTTTATCTCAGCTGTTGTAGTTAGGAAGCTCAGGAACCCACCAAGGGGCCCTGCAGTGTAACCTATGTATTCCACACTGTAAGAGTTTGTACCAAAAAGATTGCTTTTAGACAAGCAGAGAGTAGAATTGACTATCTGTCCATTAATATTGCTTTGAAGGTGACACGACCCATCACAGCGATGATGAGCATATAATGAGAAATGCATTCGGTCTGATTGGAGATGAAAAACCTACGTTTTTCAGTAGGTCATGCCATCTTGCTGGCTCTGCTTCATGACTGGTAACTCTTTTGTCAAAAGAGATTTTAAATTTTTRGTGGAATCGTGTTGGGATGGTGGGAGAGAGGCATAGATGGCTTTTATTGAAAAGCATCTTTCTTGTAAAGATTGTGCTTGTTTTGTAGCAGGGTATGGTGAAATACTTTGAAATGATTCCTGCTTCCCCTGTTTTATTTTTCTTTCTTCCCATGTTCTACTTGACTGTTTCTTTCTACAAAATATAATATCTAAAGGCATTGTTCTCAAAGAAAAATTTAATTAGTAAATTACTCTTCCTGTGGCTTAGCCTACAGTTATTGGTGCAACAAGGCTCTGTGTTGAAGAAGATGGAAATGCTGAATACGTAATGCAGTAGAAATATTTTATTCTCCTCTAGAGATTATGAATCACATTCTTGTCTGTGGAGCCCTGGAGTCAGTTAAGGCTTCTAGGGGCTGAAATCACAGCATCTAGAATACTGGGCTGATTTTTGGAGGCTTATTTCTTGTGGGTTTTGTTTGTTTGTTTGTTTGTTTTGTGTGTGTGTGTGTTTTTCTTGGATTTTTGGCAAGATTTTAAGACACTAATTTCCATACTGCTGTTCTAGAAACATCAAAGAAAAGTTAAATCATTTCAGAAAGATTTAGTTTAGTATCTATAATTAGGATGCTGGGTTTTGGAGACTGGTTATTACATAATGCTATAGGGACAAATGGTCACAGTGGTAATACAATGTGCAACCAAACATTTGAAGTGCAGACTTTGAGTTTTTCAAAACTAATCAGAAACCCTTTTGTTCTGTTCTGATGCCTCGTAAAAGTGACACTTTGGAAATATAGCCTCATATTCAGACACCCGAGTGTCCTGTTCTGTGAAGAAGTCATATGTGTTCTTTTAGCATAGGCTATATGAAGAACCCCAAACTGTGTGGCTTTTTCTGTGCAGTGAGGAGTGTCTCAGAAGGTGGAGGATGCACGTGACCATCGCTCCTTTCATCCCTCCTGCCTCTGCAACCAGCTGCTTGGCTGCGCRTTGCACTTCGCCACAGGGTAATGAGATGTGTCTTGCCTGATGCAGTGCTCCATCTAATCCTGCTTCCTGGGAAGTCTGCCCAGAGAGAACAGTAATGTCCCCCCTTCAAGTGGGAAAATGCTGCAGAGGTGTTTGATGCAGGTGCCAGGCAAATCTGTGTGCAGACCGTTCTCTTTTTGTGTGCACCGTGGGAAATGATGCAGTCCATTGCCTCCATACTATCAGGAGCGATCACGCTGCTGTATATGGCTTTTGGGCTGAACAAAGAATAATAAAAGTTGTGTGGAAGTCAGTGGCACGGGCCAATCCCCAATTATGCTGCTTTTTAGATATTAAGCGTATGGGAAATATATAGCAGCACACCATTGATTATAGCTATAATCTAATAATAGTGATCCCTTTTCTAGATTAATTATGCTATAGCTCTATAAAGATACAAAATTCCATGGAGAAATGTCACTGTATTTCTCTTTTTTTTTTTTGTGGAAAATTAACTATTAAGCCAAATCCTTTTTATATTTTATAATATGTATATGGTTCCATATATTTTATAAGAAATATGAACAAATTTTAATTGCTCCTTGCATGTATTGATAAGAGCTCCATTTGTTGTGTGGTACACTACACATTTTTTTTGAGGAAGACCCTTTTTTTTTTTTTTTTTTTCTGAGAGTTATCTCCTGCTATTTAGAATAATAACGTGGAACAAACTGACCTTTCATTCCACAGCAATTTAGGAATGATTTGTGGCTTCTGATCAACCCTCCCACTGCCAAAGTCGAGCTAAGCTCCAGGTGACAAATAGCAGCGAGAACGGTTAGCAATGTAGATTTTGTTTCACGATGAAGCTGCGCTGAGCGTTTTGGGCAGGAATCGCCCTGCTGCTGGTGGCTGCTGGTGGCTGAGGAGCTGTGCAGGGAGGAACGGCTGCCACCTACTGTGTCACCAAGCGCCTCTGTGCAGCATCCCTGCCACCCGCCCAGGGCCGCGCTTGGGGGACTGAAGCTAGAGCAAATATGCTGGTGGGTGTGCAGGCATTTGCAGCAACAACAAAAAGTATCGCATTTTTTCATCGAAGCTGAGTGGTAGGTATAAGTTGCTCCTTCTTCACTCTTGCTTCCAAGTGCATAATATTAGAAGTAGCTAACTGTAAAAAGTAGACTGACTGTTTAAACTAAGGATACATTACAATCCGCCTGGGGAAAAAAAAGAAGTGTGAGACTGATACCATTTTGAAGAGATCGTGAGGGAGATTTTAAGTGAAGCTCTACAAATAGCACCAGGTGGTATTTGATTGTTTTGACCAATGTTTGGTTTCTGTGAAAAGTTAATTAAGATTATATATTATATATATATATTTTCCCCATATATGCATGTAAAWCATTACCAAAAGTATTTTTCATCTATTAATGAGGGCAAATGGAAAGTGAAAGAAAAGAAGCCATACAATTGTTAAAGCTTTTCACAAAATATTTTAATAAGGATGTAACAGCTTCCACATCAGCAATTTTTAATCTAAAAGGGACTGACTCATGGTCCACTGAAGTGAATGAGAATCTTTACTCTCATTGYAATGGACTTTGAATCAGGCCACTGTGAAATGCTAAATTTATACATTCATTTAATGGTATCTAAATTTTGGTGAAAGAAATGTACAAAGTAGCCCCCCCTGCTTTTTGTTGCTAAGAAAAGTTAAATGGTACAATTTAACAAGAATCCATGGTAAGTCAACCACCCCAAATGCTACATGCTTTGATAATCAGGGTAGATTATCACAGAGGCCACTGCTTGGCCTTCCTGAGCACTGTAGCTACGAGCAGACACTGCTACGGTGTGTTGCTACCAGAGATCTTTCTCAAGCACTTGTTTCAGATTGCCAGGAGTTATAATTAATATAATCACAGTATTGTGCTAGAGAAGTGATTTGTCACAGCTCCTGAGACACCCACCACTGTGTGACACTGCTAATAGATGTGGTGGGGAACAAAAAGCATAGCTGCTTCTGTCACCACAGCCCGTACCAACCCTTACCTCTGGGATAAGGGGGAATAGGAACAGGAGAGTTTGTTTGAACAACTGCCATTTAGCAAGTAAGACAGCTTCATTTTTCTGTAAGAAAAGTGTTGTGTCATAAGTGGAAGAGGAAAAATTCAGGAGAGAAAATTTTTGTGAGGGGAGACAATATAGATAAAAGATTTAGAAAAAGTTATAGTTTTTTTTTTTTCTCTGAAAAGGAACCTTCTTGAGCATCATCCATTTTAAATGCACTCTTGCAAGTAACTACCACAGACAGAAGAACACAGTATTAATTCAGAGAAACACGTTCACAACACAGTGACAAGAATCAAAAAAAAAAAAAAAAAAAAAAAAAAAGACATTTGGCACACGCTAAAAACAACAATTCTCAGAAATGAAACATATTATGAAGCTCTAGACCAGTATATTACATTGGCAATATATGAAACCCCTTTCAGTTATTAGTGCAACAGAAGAAATTGGAGCTGGGAAATAGCTATTACCAAACAGCTACTTTAGGTATGTTTCTGTCAAGTATTTCTTTTAAAGCCTGATGGAGATTTCGAAGCTAATCCCCCTTTTTCTGTTTAGGCTAGCGAACTTTCATGGCCACCCGGGTTATTCAAAGCTCTGTGTCAGCTCCCTTCGGTGCTGTCTCACACAGGGCAACAGCTTCACAGCCTGGTRCTCCCTTTCTGCTTTATTATTTGCACACTTTTATTGTATGTACGGACACATTCAAACATTTCCAGCTCAGCTCTGCACCCCTCGCCCCCAGCTCAGTCCTCAGCTCCCTGCGCATCCCGGCTCCGCTCGGAACCGCGTTGCTTTTGCAAAGCCCTTTCCTGCCCTGCTTGCCGAGCGCCGGGCAGGGACTGCTCCCCAGCGAGGGGAAGGCTGGCTGTGAAGGAGAAGGCAGCTCTGTGAATTCGCTGCTCCTTTTCTAGGGGGGCTTTTCCTCCCTTTTTTTCCAGTGGGGAGGTGGAGAAGGCTGCTTGCTGCTTTCCGAGGGGAAAAGGTGGGACTTGGAGGGGACTTTTCCCAGTGTTTCTACTCTCTGAAAGGAAGCGTGTGCCCACGGATGCCAAGCAGGGCATCTTCAGAACGGGGAGGCTGAGACAGGCAGGTCCAGCTCCAGGCTGCCTCCTCAGCGGCCGAGGTGAGGGRCAGGGCCATGGGAAAGTCATACAAAAGCGAGCGGAAAGTCACTGTGGGGCGCGCACAACCTCCGGTCAGCCATGGTGGGGGGCAGCAGGGCCTGGCCGAGCTGTGGGGTGCAGCAGTCACTTTACTGGGGCGCTATCAAAGCATCAGCACACGCGCTGCCCTCAGGGGAGGTGGCAGGGGGCACGGGGCAGCACACCCAGGGCACGGGGCTTTCTTCTTCGCTGCTCACGCCAAATGCTGCCTCTGAAATCCCCTCCCTCCCAGCCACCCCATGCCATGGTCCCCGCCTCACGTGCCCCCCTCCTGGGGGGCAGCGGTGGAGATGGGGATCTGGGGTGCTTCCTCAGAGGGTCGTAATCCTGGAGGTGCAAGTGCCGTTCCTGTACATGCTCCCTGACTCCAAGTTTTCTGGGGGGAAGTCCTCCACGCTATATGCCCTGCTCTTGAGAGCAGTGGCATAGTAGTCGATGGGCTCCTCTGCAGCATTGTCCATCCAGCTGAGGCAGAGCAGCCGTTGGAAGGAGCGCTTGAAATTGTCCGAGAGAAAGCCATAGAGGATGGGGTTGGCACAGCTGTTAGCATAGCCCAAGATGACGGAGAGCTGACTGATAGTGGCATCATCCTGCTCTACGAAGACATTGACCAGCTGCACAATGTAGAAGGGCATCCAGCAGATGACAAAGACCATCACCACCATCATGACCATGAGAGTGATCTTACGCTCTGAGCGCTTGCGCTGCTGCCACCCGGCCTTCAAGGCCACCATGCGCATCTTGGCAATGATGAGGATATAGCAGAGGCAGATAGCCACCACAGGCAGCAGAAAGCCCATGAGAAAGGTGTAGACCACAAAAACCACCAGCCACCTCTGGGTGGGCTCTGGCATGAGCATGTTGCAAGCCACTGTGCCATCGCTGTTGGCTGCTGTGTTGGAGAAGATGATGATGGGCAGGATGATGAGGATGGAGAGCACCCAGACACCAAGGTTCACCATCTTGGCCACAGTGGGCCGGCGGTACCTAGCTGCCTTGATGGGGTGCACCACAGCGATGTAGCGGTCCACACTGAGCACCGTCAGGCAGTAGATGCTGGTGAACATGTTGATGGCATCCACGCTCAGCACCAGGCGGCAGAGCAGTGAGCCAAAAGGCCAGTGGTGCAGCAGGGTGGAGGTGACCAGGAAGGGGACGCTGAGCATCAGCAGCTCATCCGCAATGGCCAAGTTGAGGATGTAGATGTTGGTGGCCGTCTTCATCTTGGCATAGCGCAGGATCACGTAGATGACCATGGAGTTGCCACACAGCCCCACGAGGCACACCACGGAGTAGATGAATGAGATGAGGATGGCGCTGCCCTGGGACTCGCTCAGGGTGCTGTTCGGGGCGCCCGAGGAGTTCCTGGCGCTCGAGTCCATGCCCCCCGCCGCCGCCTCCTCCGCGGCGCCGCCGGCCCCGCCGCCGCTCTCGCCGCCGCCGCTAAAGCTGCCTGCACCGCCCGGGAGCCTTGGGCCGGGGCCATCGGGGAGTATCCGCCGCCCGCACCTCCCCGGCCCGGCTCAGCGCGGCCCGCGCCCGCCGCGCGGCATCGCTGCGGGGCGCCGGGCACGCACCGGCTGCGGCCGCCGCTCGCTCCGAGTGGCAGCGGTCGCTGCTCCCCGGCTGGTGAATGATTAATAGGCAGCGGCACGTCACGGGCTACGAAAAGGAGGTGGGAAAGCGGGGAGGAAAAAAAAAAGAAGATGCAGGAGGAGACGTAAGAAGGTGTCCCCTCCCTCCCAGCCCCTCCTGCCGCCCGTCCCGTCCCGCCCCCAGCCCGCTCGCCCTGCCGCGCTGGCACTGCCGGCGCTGCCGGAGCTGCCAGAGCTGCCGGAGCGCAGCCCGCACTGCCCCGGCCCGCACCGTCCCTGGCCGCACTGCCCCTGCCCCAGCCCGCGCTGCCCCTGCCCGCACCGCCCCATCCCATCCTGTCCTCACTCCGTCCCGCCCCCGCCATCCTGCTGTTTCCTCTCCTCCTGTGCTGCTCCCTCCAACGTGCTCTGCCCTCATTCCTGTAGACCCCCTTCCCATTCCATTCTGCTCCCTCCCCCAGCCGATACCCCTCTCCCCCCAGCCCACACTATTCTCCCCATCTGGGGTCCAGGAGCACCCCAKGCCAAGGCTCTGGTTCTGGGACAAAAGCCTGAGTCATGGTGGGGAGGGCAGTGTCCTCTCTAGCCCCTGCACAGCTGCCAAACTCCTGCCCCACACATTACACYTCACACAGCACCCACCTACACAGTGCTGCCACCAGCCTTGGCACTACTACATACACCCCTCACCTTCACCATAGGTGCACAGCAGTGTCCCACACCAGCAGCGCCTGCACAGCCTGCCGCCACGCAGCCCTGTTGCCCRCCTCGCTGTGCCCCCTCACCAGACACCAGCAGTGTCCCGTGCTTTATACCCCTCAATATTGTGAGTATCCCTCCTGTGAGTAGCCTGCACACAGCATCACCACTGTAATGGGCCACAAACTATCTATCCATGCTATCATCTCCATTCACGTACTGTTTCTACACATGCATCACTGTGTRAATGACTTGCTTATACTTCGACACACCTGTATACCCTCAAGCTGCTTCTATGCACTGACCCATAGCATGCTATTTTGTACACACATTCTAGAAGAACTTGATCATATGAATTAATAGCTGCTGTCATCTCTAGACAGACCCTGCTTTGTCGCACACTTCATCCATACTACCTTTTCCAAATACATATGAGCATCAGCAGATATTCCCAGCACTGCATCTCTACACCCTGGCAAACATTWCCACCTTCACCTATACCTCGCCTTCCAGGCCACACACCTCTTACCTCCCTACACATGGTGTCACTCCACCCATAAACCCTTATGTCCTCACACACACCCACTTTATCAGTTTTGACACCACCACCACCTACCCATCCTGTAAAAAATAGACACATTTACTCACTATTCCTCACACCCTCATATTTGCTCACTGAATCAGCACTCCCTCATCACCAGATATTCTTAATAGTGCCACAACACATACATGCATATAAAACAAACATCCATAATTGCTTACCCAGGCTATTACAGCTGCTCACACATACGAGCACACAAAACTGGCATGGAGACCAACCTGCCTCTTCACATAAACTGTCACCTATGAGCACCACCTACCTTTGCCAAGAACAACGTCTACCCCACATAAATATCCCTACAATACATATGCTGCCATATGCTCTTTGCAATATCGCTATAGTCAGCATCACACATGCATCTTCACTACCCACTCATTTTACCCTGCATACCCATCACCTCCTACCACTCACACATCTCATTATCACTGTCTGCCCACCTTCACAATTATATATATCTTCACTACCCACCACTTTAATATGCAGATACATGCAGCATTAACATCAACTACTACCCCCCACCAAGAATTTATTCCCTCTAGCACCATGTACACACCTACTATCCACACAAGAAGCTATTCCAACATGTACTTGATACATATAGCCTCTCTGTATATTTTTCCTCATGTAAGTTGTCACCTCCTATCAATACACAGATCATTCATGTACTATCAGCATCAGTCAGACAAACAAACAYGACAACTTTGTCATGGGCACTACTTTTAGTACAGGCACAGTTTTGCATTTAAGCAAAGCATTAAGACCCTTAAGCAAGGTGTTTCTGTGACTAATATGTAGAATACATTTTTTAAATATATGTATATGCTTATATACATAGAAATGTAATGGCTCATAAAAAATCTTTTCAGTTGTTAATAATTGCATAAAAGTTCTATTTGTGAGTCCTGGGCATTTTGAGGACTCCCATTGATTCTGTTTATGTATATAGGAATGAACTTATTGCAAGTGATGTTAACATTCTTAAAACTATTGCTGTACATGAGTATTTTAGCTAGATATCAGAGCACTTGAAGACACCATGCAAATTTTGCTCAAATAATTCATCCTTACATTTTGGGTTTTAGAGATTTTATATATTCTGATGTGTTGGCATCAGAACTTCCAGTATAAAGTAAAAAAAAAAAAATCACATTTGAATTACATCATGCAAATTCTTTTCTTGCAGTACGCTAACTGACACTGTTCAAAATACCACGATTATGTAGCTGGAGATTTATTTGCATTAAAATCTATATTCTGGAGAAATATGAATCAGCCTTCAGTCACTGATATGAGGAGGAGCATAAGTAAATAAATGCAAACCTATCAACAAGGACATCTGGTTGATTGCAGTACTTCAGTCTGTCTAAAAACCTACAGTTCAAATATAATCCAATTTTTGTTTACTGAGCATTTGTGTTTAGGGACATTTACTTACTCAGTACTGATTAAGTGGCTTCTTTCATATTGTCATAAGCTGGAATTTAAAAATAGTGTGTTTATAGTTGTGAGCTCCTTTACATTGCTCTGCATGAACAATGAAGCAAAAAGGATTTGTTCTAAAACTGGTGGTGCATTAGCAGTAATGTCATCACCACTAAATCTTGCTTCTTGTCTGCACTGAATCCCATTGTATTTGCATATAAGCAAACACACATGGAGGCATTTAGGCACTTTCACTGTGATTTGCCCCGGTTTAATTAATTCCTTTGCAATACCAGTATTTGTCTATGTCCTGCAACCAAGAGGATCAGTAAAAGCTTTTCTTTTGGAATAGATGTGGACATTGTGTTCTCTCTTGCTGCAGGGGTTCAAAATAAATTACTTGTAAATCATAACTCCTGCACTAAAGAGTGCAAATTCTTAGTGGTACTAATCTCAATAAACATTGTACGCGTAGTTGGTTGATAGGTATGCCCAGAAAAACAAAATCCATTGTAGTCATGACTATAGTGAAGTACCCTAGCGCTGTATGTCCTACTAAGAATGCTTGAGGCTTTCTGTCTTTCTGTTCATTGAGGTTTTCTTCAGGGATCGACAATTGCATGATATCTTTTTTTCCAAGAAGTTGTTGTTTGAATGTTTACTTCRTCACTTAAGCCAGGTGCTTGGTCATGCAATCTTACTAATTTTATTTACTGATTTTTATCAACAGTCAATTGCCTACTGCTTATAATTCAAAAGTGTATATTTCTAATCTTAACTACTTGATAGAGCAATATTTGGTTAGAAACAATGTATTTATAAACCTAGTAATGATATATTAACATCATAATTGTTGGTATTGATTCATTTGAGCTTCAAGAAATAAAAAGAAAGTTTATGACAATCAAAAGTTCCTGTAAAGAAAAAAGAAGAATTTTGGTATAAAGCAGTTGTAATTTAGGAATGTACTCAGATATTTTATTTTTGTTATGTTTCTTTCCTTTGCTTAAGGATTTTCCTTGTAAGGACCAGTCCAGGGGCAAGAGTAATCCACCTGTTGCAAACAAARGGAAGACCAGCTTGCTTGTATCAATAAATTTTGCAAGCTTGTCTAAGTGGCATGTAGATACTTTTCAGTTACCCATTTTTGCAGCAAGACCTGCCTCCCCCGGCAGGATGAGGAAAGGATTCTCTGCCCCAGATTCTCACCTCGGGTCATGCCCAGTGATCCAGGGCTAAAACTCAGGTCAGGCCTAGGATCAGAATTAGGAGTAGGAGAGACACAAAGCCCACAGGTCCAGGTGCCACAGAGCTGCAAAGGGGAGCAGCGATGAAGGGGGAGCCTGTGCAACACTTGTCCCTCTGGGACACGGCAGGGCCTCTCTGGATAAGATAGCCCACACCTAGATTTACAGTTAGCATCAAGGGAGAGATAAAGCCCACAGCTCTAGCTTATAAAGGTGTAAAGGAACTGCATAAATTGTTGGAGACTCCATGGATTATTATCTTCTAACAGTTTTCTCCCCTAGGCTGTATTTGGAGTCTAAGGATAGGTCTCAGCCAGTGCTTGCTGCTAGGGTTAGGATTATAGTTAGGAAAGAGGCCAAGCCTAGAGCTCCAGGTATAGTGAGGCTGGCAATGGCTGCCAAAGAAGCAGGGAAGATGCCAMAGTCTTTTGTCTTCTGAACACTTGTTCCTTGGGACAATGTTACCCCAATGGGTAACATTTCCTACTATTAGGAGTAGGAAAGAGACAAAGACACATCCAGATGGAGTGCGTGTTTAAAATGGTTGACCAAGGAAGACACAGACTGCAAAACATCATCTGCCCTGACTACTTGTTCCCTGGGACACAGCTGGGGACATGGACTCAGCAAGACTTGCTTTTGGGATTTAGAGGTAGGTTTCTTTGTCTAGAAAGAGACAAAACCTAGTGCTCCAGATGCAGCGTGGCTCAAAAAGCAAGAACAAAGAGGAAGAACATAGAAAGATTTCACCTATGCCTGCTTGTTCCCTGGAACACAGTGGGAAGTCTCAGTCCTCAGAGTCAACCCACACCAGCTTAGACCCAGGATTAAGATTTTGGTTAGAACACAGGAAAAGCTAGGAGCTCCACAGTGGCTGACAAAAAGGGAGGCTGTGCAACTCCTTCTCCTCTGAGCCATGACTCAGGCTTTGGAGTAAGGCACAGTTCTCTCCTAAGCATACACCAAAGGTTAGACCACAGGTTAGGTTATACATCACAGACACATTGCTTCGTGGTTTGCACTCTGACAAATGTGTTCCATTTCACCCTATTTGATAAAACATTTACTGCTCTGAAATTAAAGAGTTTGAGCCCTAATTTGGTGTTCACAGTAAAATGCTAGCACTGTCAATTCTGCTGGCTAGATTTAACACACAAAAATCAGTGAAAATTAAACAGAAACAGTTTTATCACAAGCATTTCTCTTGATGATGAGGCAAGGCTGCCACTCAAGAACTTTCTTTTAAATAACCCTACAAACTACCCACAAGTCCCATATGTTTTCTTTCAGTCAAGTTTCATCCATGTTTCATCTAGTGCCACTATGCCTGGAATACTGTGGCAATATAAAAGAAAACAGACATTCAAAATGAAGTCTATAATTTATTAACTCTTTAAAGAGCAGAAAAACACATGAAGAATATTTTTCATCAGCATCTTTCAATCATTTTCAGTACATAACTGATGTATTAGCCCATGATACTAGTTCAATTTGTAGCAGCCATGAAGTCTCTGCAAATCAGAAGTGTTTTGGCAGGTTGAATCATTTTGATGGAGTCCTATCTAATAATTTAATACAGTGTCTCCTCTTCAAATTGAAGGTGCCCAACACAATATTCAAACTGAATGTTTCATAAATCTTACTGGATACTTAATGAGTGGAAAGCTCTTTTACAACCATCTATTTCTACAAAATAGGAAAACACAATATAGTTTGAGTAATCAGTTGAAGTCTGTTACAGTGTTGCTCTAAATCATTAAATAACCATTTAAGTTTTCTATTTTGGGGAGTCATACATTTTTCATGACCTTTTAAATAAATAAGAAAGAGAAATTTGGACAACTTAGACCACTCAGATGTAGATGCTATTCTTGCTGTATGAGCAGTATCACAAGATGTGCTGTGTCAGCACAGATTTTAACTTCATTAATGATGTGTCACTGTATTTTAAAATGYTTTCCTTCTAAAACAGTTATTGTATGTTAGATGTCATGAGTCTGACTATCATTTTAGYTTTAGCACAGTGCCTATACTTTACATCATTTGTGATGAAAATACAGTGCAAATAGACAGATGGAAGTGATTCATTATGATAATGGTATGTTAGAAAGCATTTTCTCCTAAAAACAAGTTTTTGTCTTTTGAACTTTACAATTAATTGAGAAATTAGCATCTATTCTGCAAAAACAGATGTTTTAAGCCAAATTAATCAGCAAAAGTGTCAAGATGTTGCCTGGTGCAGAGATGAATGATTCTTTGTCTCTTCATCCAGATGCGTTATTTCAGATTTAGTTGCTGAAAATATTGAAGTCAGGTGGTTGACAAAGCTATATTACATTGCTATTCTTCCCATTTCATCTCCTTTTCTACTCTAGTAGCTAATAAGCAATAGAGAGTAACATTACTAAAATCAATTATTTGGCAGATCCATACAGCAAACAGCTCTATGCTATTAATTTGTTCAAGAAAGCTGATGACTGAATAAATATGCTGACAGCACATTCTCCATATTCTCACCAAAGTTAGTTCCCCAGAGAACAAGAAGAGGCAAAGTGCCAGATTCTGATCTCAGATACACATTTCCAAATCTGAGTAATTCTATTGACTTGTTGTAATTAACTGGGTTTGTATTGATGTAACAGGGGTTGAAGCCTTGGTTTTTAGTCCTTGCTTCCCTCCCTCATAAAAATCATTTTGTGAAAAGAGGCCTCAGCAGTAGGAGCAGCTGAAACCCTACTGAGCACTAAGCATGTTTTAGCTGCAAACGTGGTCAAGGACAAACTGTATTTGCCAGATTTTTCATTGGGGCTAGTCAAAATTTGCCTGGAGCAGAGCAGATAGTTGAACACAAAATCTTGTTTCTGTTTGATTAACTTGAAAATATGGAAAAAGAGCTTAATTTGTTGTTTCAGCTGAATGAATTATATCTGAGAAGTGATACTCTGCTTTGTTCTGTGTTATAATGTGTATTTGAATAAAAAACTTACTGCCAAAAAAAGACAAAACAATTTGCCTTCCCACTTTGCAGTGGGAGTATAAACTAAACGCTTAAACACTCATAGGAAGAAGACTGCAGTTTGTTTCCTACGTGGAAGTAGGTCTGACTTCCAGGGTGGCAGGTCTTAAGACAGTGAAAATTGCTCTACCTATTGATATCACTGAGATCGTTAGACCAGTTGAGGCTTGCCTTCCTCCCTAGGCAGAGTATTTATTACTTCGTTGCTGGTCATTATCACAGTGTAAATGAACAGACGGCATGCCAGTGTGTTTCCTCGAAGGGAAGGAAGGATGGATTTGTGATGTAATTCCTATGGACATTCTTGACATCTGGAAACATTCAGAGCTCTCATWACAACACTGATGTCAGCTGTGATCTCTACTGTAATTATCTCACCTTGGCAAGGTTCTGCATGCTTTTAGCTCTACCTCTGGAGAAGAAAATTAGTTTCCAGTTAGTTTTTTTGATAACCTTTACATGATCTATCTAACCTCAAGCATTTTACAAAGCCATAAATGAGCTGCTGGTTTGCAATTTGTGAAGCTTGCAGCTATCTTGCTCTAAGTCAAAGCCATTCTATGCAGTTATGAGTGATGGGATTTGTGTTACTGGGAGGTGGYATCTTCAGAGAAATAGTCACAAAGTTTCCACCTGGATTGAAAGAGACTTCAATCTAACATCTTCAAATTTAGTCCATATAAAGTAAAGTATAATGTACTTTAAGATAATTGGTAGCTTTTGCTCTATTTAAACAAACAAACAAAAAAACATTTCTGGAGTGATTTGTCTGGACTTGGCACAAAGATAATCGCAAAGGACATTTCTTTCATGTGCAGAAAAAATATCTTGTGGTTTGACAGCAGTTTCATTTACTTTGTGTAAGCATGCRAGATTAAATGGATCCATTTACCTACAGGTAAAAAGCAAAACTCTACTGAGACTTAGGTGGCTTCATCCACTACTGAARAAGCAAATTTTGCCCACTTCCTTTCACAACAAAAGAAGAGCAGCATCTTTCATTTCACCCRCACAACAGAGTTACTTTTACCTGTTTTCTCTTCAATTTAGCTGGGTAAAGAAAGTAAATTAAATGAAGATTTGGTAAAATTGTCAGAGTCAGATGGTAATGTCATCTTGTTGCTCTTTTGATACAACAAGTCTCTTAGTTTTAAATTTATCAAATTCATAACAATTCATGTTATAAACCTTATGCCGACTATGTTGTACAATCATCATTTTAATTTAGTAGACATTTCTATAGAATTTCTAAGCTATACTTGTTCTTGCTTCTTTCTAAGTGTTGCTATAATTTTACTCATCCCCTGCTGTGTAATCTTTGAGATCTAGAAATTCATTCATATGATACAAGKGATTCACTATAAGCTCTTTGGTTTAAAGAACTGCTTAATCTTTAAATAGCTATATTCCACATGTTACAAAAAGAATGGATAATATTCATAATTCAAGCAGAGTTGGAAATGTACATCCAAAAAATATGCAAATCCATTGAATATCATGGACATGAAAAATGTCTGTGAAAGTGAACCTTCCTAATGATTCCATGAATGTAGCTCCTTGAAATATSTAACAATGAATTTAGACATGAACAATTATACAGTAATTGTGATGTTTAAATGTACGTTGATTGAAGACTGTTTCCCAGGACTAAGTATTTATTTTGGCAGCCCTGGATACAGTTGGAGAATAAATATTGCAAAAAATGTGTAAGCAGAATGAGTGGATGCTCAATTATGAATGTGGTGGGCTAGGGARTAGGGGAGGTTCTGTTTGCATACGAAGAACTTTAAACAAATCACGAAATATTGCTATGATAGCAGAGAGCAAAATAAATTTATATGATAACCATAGCTGTTGCAGGATATACAGTTARATTTTATTAGTTACTTCATTTGGTTTGAGGGAAGAGTTTTAAACATGTGAGGATTTAATTTAAAGGTCATATGAATAAACATTTTAGGTTTTCCTGATGGATAATTCCTTCCTCAACCTCCTGAAACAATGTATTTATATAGCAAACAATCATTTCATTTATTGTGAATCTTGTTAAAAATCGATGCCTCGTCAAAATCTCATGTGTAATTAATTGGTTCTTTGTACTCAGGAGCAATGAGAAGATATTTTTATGTTGGAAATGAAAATGAACAATTAAAAGGAAATATTGCTRCGAACAACAGAAGTAGTGGTGCACATCAGTGACAGCACTGATCTGTGTTGTTTGAAGTTCACATCCATGGGCAGGAGAAAGCAGACTAATTGAAAAAAAAGCAGAATCCTGCAGTTTCCAATAATTATCTACAGCACTTGTACATCTYTGAAGACAGCTCAACATTTGGGGCACGATATATTTCTACTTCTAGCATTCACAGAAGAGATTCTTTTTTCTTTTGCTTCCTTCCTTCCTTCCTTGTAAATTCAGCATGTCCACTGACATCAACCCCAAGGATAAGATCTAAAATTYCCACTCCTGACAAATTGATATCATGCTATCTTACTGTGTATGGGCACCTAACTTTTAAATATCCTAACGATTTCTATTCCCTTGTAAGCCTGAAAGTAAATTCACACTGAGAACTTYAGTTTCTGCTCCTTTAAAAGAGAGTAGAAGCAAGATGCAGTGTGTTTTGAATGCATTTAATACATTCAGAAGATTTTGTAAATTAGATTAAGATACTGAAGATAAGAAAAATATCTAAGATCAGCAGCCTATGAATATGAATGAAAGTACATTTGGGAAAACGTTTCATTGTTTATAGAAATATTCTTCTCCCTGAGTATTGAATTTTTTATGTAATAATTTATATTTACTTTAGTACTTGCATAACTTTCATTCAATCTCACTTGCATAAAATTTCCTGGTTTATATTCTTCTATTTAGTTATGCAAATGGTTCTCATTAAGTGATTCTGAGAACAATTGGGTCGACGTAYATGCATGCTTTAACATATATTCTGCTAGTGTATCGAGCCATGTAACTTCTAGAATGTATCAGTCAGAAGATGCTGTTATGTGGCAGAAAGATCTCTACTTCCAAATCTCCCTTCAGTTAAGGTGTTTTCTGTAGTCCTTTCTGTACATTATACACAAAGCAATAGCTTCTTATCTAACAAGGTCAAAGATCTTTTTTTTTTTTTTTTTTTTTTGCATGTTTTATTATACTAAAGGACTAAGTAAAAATATACAACTGAGCAAATACAATAGTAAAGTAGATTTATTGGCCTAATCACCTATGCCTAATATATTAGCAAAAAATCCACTCTCTCCAAGAAACAAACAGAAAATCCCCATAACATTAAAGATATTTTCAGTGATGCTGCTCTTCTGATTTGAAACTTGGTCACTTGCCAATGCCCCAGTGTCAAACTTGGCACTAATTCAACACATTCTTTGAGTCTTCCTGGACTGAAAGACCACAGGGAACCTGGAGTATTTTATGATATGTATCATGTAAGTTACACAGCCTCATAGTGCAGACTGGAATCAATGGTGTCTCTATGTAGTGTGCATGGCTTAACTGGAGCTACTACTGGTCATTTTCCTGAACAGTTTGTAAAAGTGGAGTGTCAGTCTCTGTATGTGCTTTTGTTTTTTTTCTGACCTCTATTTAAAGCCCTAGCGACTTGCTATTAATTTCGCTGAKGTACACATCTCATTTTCTTTTGACACAGGAATTGCTAATTGATGTTTACTGTCCTTGTTATCTGCTATCTACTGTCTTATTTATCTCTAATTCTTAGACAGGAAAACCTTTTTGTGGTGTTCAAAACTATCTGACTAGATGAAGKTCATGAAGCAGACAAAGGTGATGAACAATTGTTTTATCTTTGTGTTCCGGTCAATAATGGATTTCTTGTCATCCTTTCATCTCAGGATCCAAGCTTTGTATGACAATGCACAAATGAAATACAGCAGAGAAGAAAGAGTTTTTAAGCATGAGCATTTGATTGGAGGCTGTTCAGTCCTACAATCTTTCATTAGCAAGACCACATGCAAAGAAATAAAACGTTGTTATAGGAATCCTCCATTTTTACCTTCCTGAATTAATAAAGTCTCTCACACTTTTTGCATCTCCTCAGATCTTGTCTTTTGGAAGTGAGAAAGAACCAACATTGTTCCACTCTTTTTCTCTCAGCTGACTGGGAAGCTTAGACTATCTCTCTGCTAATCTCCCTGCCATCTATGCTGACAGGATTTCCCTGTCTCTGCCTTTCTCTCTCTTCTTTCTCACCCCTTGCTATCTAACGCCAGCACCTCTTCAGCAGCCCCTCTCACGTTATCTGGGGGTGAATGCCCCTTGGCAGCTGCAGCATCCTCACCRTGCCCCTGGAGCACAGGATCCAGGATGCTTTCACCTGAGCTCTGAGATCACTGCCCTGTATGAAGCAAAGACCACTAGGTAGGGTTGTTAGACTTACTTGGAAAGCACATGCCTCATCCAAATTAAAATGCTAATATAGGTGCGCTCTGAATGGTTAATTATGGTTTTTTGGTTACCATTTCACTCCCAAGCATCAATGGATATTAAAGGGTGATCCTTATTTTTTGTGTATAGCTATTTTGAACTGGAAGATTCTTAGCATCTGTTCAAGAGATGAGGGCACCTCTCTGTCTTCCTCCAGCTCTCTAATGAAGTGTGCAAAGAAATGAGGTGGGATCATGCAGATTTAGCTTCCTTCATTTCTGTTTTGCTGTTTTGATCTTGACTTGTGCATCTTTTCTTCCCTATATCTTGTACCATACTCTATTTCATGTCTCTCAGTTAATGGGCTCTTTTTCTGTGTGGTTTGTAAGCATGACCAAAATTGTTGGACTTTTCCCTAGAGTTCAGACATCAGCAGAGCTGTACAGGAGCTAGGAAATGAAAGACAGTTCTGATTTTTAAAATACAAATAGACATACCAGTTGTATTCAGATCATGCTCATTTTTCCTTGTTTGTTTCTTCATCTTTTAGGATTCACACAAGCACTCCTGTGCAAGAAAAGAGAAATAAATTTAGACTTGGTTACTTTTTTCTGTTGTAAAATGTAGAATGACTAAGAGATATTCACAGTTTTAGAATACTCAMGACAGAAAGTATGATGTGCTGGTCCAGCTATGGTAAATCTTCCACATGGTTAAGTGTAGCCAAGATTTCACTCAGAGGACTGTGGAGAAAAAAAGAACAACATTCCCTGTACTCATGTACTGAAGCACAAACATTACATCRTGCTAATATATGAGAAAAAGACAATAAAAACATCACACTATAAAGMGGGAGCTGTGTAATTATATTTGAAAACAAACAAACAAAAAAAGACAGTGCACAGTCCATTACAGTTTTAGATTTAAATATCTGAAGGGCTATCTATAAATGTAGGGGAAAATGTATGGCAATTATTCTTAACTAGACAATACCATCAATAGCAGTGAAAAACAGCTGTGACTGCAGATGCTTCATCCTGCATCTCCACATTCATTTTTGGAGCACTTTTAAATGCTAGTGAGCAAGATCCTGGTGGCCTGACGGAGAGGAGGGTTCCGAGATTTGTCTCCTTGTTATAGTGGATAAAGCTGCAAAATTCRCCTCATTATCATTGTCATGCTCTGGGATACACAGAATTATTTTCAGACATGAATTAGAGTTGATCAGCTCTTATTTAACACTAACTACAGAAGATCAGGGTGGTGATGGTGGGAATTTTCTGGAATCATTGCTTGRTTCTTTTCTGCCTTTTGAATGCACTATATCTGTTACCTTCTGTAACTAGCGCCTCTTGCTTGTATCAGCTCTGATTCTGCCACCTTCATGCACTTCAGATATCACCTAATGCCATAGAAGGCAGCTTGGATCAGTTTTCAAAAGTTTAGATGTAGGATTGGTCCTTCTAAAATATATATTTGATATTGCAATGCTCTTCAGGTTTTGAAATAAAGCATTCCAGAAAAATCTAAAGGAAAATATGCATTATTGGCTGTGCTTCATAAAAACCTTTATACTCAGTACTTGCACTAGCTTTGACATGATATTCTGTGACGGATACGTTCCTTTCCCAGCTCATCCTGGCCTGTACCTTACATGCAGCCCTGTTTTGTTGCTGACCACCAGCGACCGATCTAATTCTGGCAGGCGCCATYGTCCTGATTTCTGTTCTCACTGAGACTTAACAAAAACAGTCCTCAAGGCTGTGTCGTAAACAGGGAGATAAGGCCAACACACTAACCTAAGTCTTTGAAGTTAAAAATATGACTACAAGCCAATCATCTTATTCCATAAATACTCGGACAGCCTGAGAGCCCCTTTGAGCTCTCCTGACAYGGCTGCGGCCTGCACACCAGGATCTCCCCTTGGGCAGGGACGCCTCTCAAGGTTACTCCTGAGATCTTCCTTTCCATCGCAGATTTGTGGTAAGTGAATATAGCGCGCTTTCTTTCTTTCTTTCTTCCTTGCTTGCTCTCTCTCTCTCTCTCTTTAACTTTACTTTGTAACATAAGCACCCTCAGTCATAAACCGTTGACCAGGTCTGGGACTAGGATTGGATTCAGCCGCACCCAGACTCCTCTCAGAAGGAGCCTGGAAAGCAAGGGGGTCCAATCTGAACCTCGTGACCCAACGGGAGGGTATCCCAAGATAATCTTGTATTATCTTGTGCCTCCATGTAGTGAATAATAAGTGACCTTGCCATAGAATCTCGTGAAATCATTGTCCATATTAATAAATCCTGTTATTATTTCTCTCATACGAGTGAAGTGCATTTGTCACTCACCCCCGCCACCGCTCGTTCCGTGACATATTCACTAGCAAATCCCTCTGCAGGTTTTGGGTATAATTGAATGGGAACAATTCCATTGACTTCAATCAAAGCATCATCAGACTAATTTTCCGATGTGAACAGAAAAACAAACAAGGCAATTTTGGAGATTGCTGACATTTATATGATGTGATAATTTTAAAGCTTTTGTTCCTTCAGCTTAAAAAGAAAGAAAAATCTTCAAAACTTCCACCAAGYAGAGGTAAAATTGTTCCCAAGAGACTGTTCCAATAACCTGACTCACCATTTAATTTCTCATAAGCTGTGAACACTTGATTTGCAAAACATACTGTCTGAAACTTGTGTGATTTGGACT
Source organism: Nothoprocta perdicaria (assembly GCF_003342845.1). Classification (NCBI taxonomy): domain Eukaryota; kingdom Metazoa; phylum Chordata; class Aves; order Tinamiformes; family Tinamidae; genus Nothoprocta; species Nothoprocta perdicaria. The sequence continues at coordinate 8,200,893 of NW_020456087.1, read as the reverse complement.
CTATTTTTAGCTGTTTTGAATTGTGAAATTGAACACCAGGCTTAAAGATGCAGCAACACTATTTTAAGGTATATGCATCTGTACAAAAGTGGCTATCTTCAATGTCATCCACTTATGATATATATTGATTGATGAGTTAGATTTCTGCTGGGGTAGTGGCAAGTCAGAGGCAAGTCAGTACTTGGCATCTTCATGGATAAATTCTTCCCAGTCATCTGCAASCCAACATGTCTCTCTGAGCTCTCCCATGTGAGCCTAATTTGTGTCTGCTCTACTAAGACTCCAGGGCAGAAGGGTTATTAGAACATGCAGTTCAGATTGACTCAGGTTTGCTTAATTAAAGCTCATTGTCAAATAACACTGTTTCTTATTACAACTACACTGTTCAAGGCCCAGTGAATCCATTTGGGCTCCCTTCTGCCAGGATCCAAGGTTTTCTTCAGCAGTCAGAGCATACACCAGCTTTTAAGTGAGCCAGGAGCAATCCATCTTTTCTCTGCATTGCCACTAGTTCAAACAGAAAATAAAATAAAATAAAATAAAATAAAATAAAATAAAATAAAATAAAATAAAATAAAATAAAATAAAATAAAATAAAATAAAATAAAATAAAATNATAAAATAAAATAAAATAAAATAAAATAAAATAAAATAAAATAAAATAAAATAAAATAAAATAAAATAAAATAAAATAAAATAAAATAAAATAAAGGTGAGGGGGGCAAGATGGAGGTATCCAATTCCTAAATTGTCTCAAGGTTGAAAGTAGAATTTAATCCACAGGTTCTGTCAAATTTTTAAGCCTCTTAAAACTGCAACCTATTCTTTGCACCTGTGTAGCTTTAGTCTTGTATTCTTGTTATTTGTGGACCTTGTCTTTGGCTAGACTGGATGATAAGCTCTCAGTGACATCTTTTTAAGATGCATAGAAACAGGGACTGGCAAGATAAGAGGATATGTGTTGTGATAACAGCGAAGGATATGCAGGGTCATTCTTCAAAAAGTTATGAATAAAGTAAAAGGGAAATGGATTAGCCATTGACCTTCTTTCTCCTTTCTACCTTGAAGTTTAATCAAGTTGGTTATGTGGCAGCTGGACTCTGTAGCAATGGGGATGCTCCTTCCTCCCAAATTGTGCTCTGTGCACAAGTTTGGTCCCTTCTCGGGGTGCTTTGATTTTACTCTATGGTTTTATAGTCTGCATGCTTTTGTTTCATTTCTCATAAGAATAACAGTAAATAGTCCTCCAAAGTGTGATTTTCACTCACATGTTGATACAAAAAAAGCATCTTAAGGTATCTCATGTTGTGCTTGTGTGATGGATATGCTCCTTTCTCAGCTCAACCTGACCTTCCACATGCAGCCCTATTCAGTTGTTAACCACTGGTGATTTACCTAATCCTGGTAGGCACCTTCCTGATTTCTTCTCCCACTCAGGCATCAACATAACAGTCCTGATGGCTGCATCCCAACAGGGAGATAAGGCTAATACACTAGCCAAGGTCCTTTGAAGTGAAGAAATGACTACAAGTCAATCATCTTAGCCTGTAAATACATGAACAGCCCAAGAGCCCCTTGAGCTCTCCTAGCATGGCAGTGGGCTGCACATCAGGATCTCCCCTTGAGCAGGGATGCCTCTCAAGGATACTCCTCGAGGTTGAGAGATCTCTTTCCACAACAGATTCATGCTAAGTGAATATAGTGCGCTCTTTTAAAATTTTATTTTGTAATTGTGCACAAAATCCCTTAGTCATAAACTGTTGACCAGGTCTGGGACTAGGATTGGATCCAGCCGCACCCTGATTCCTCTCAGAAGGAGCTTGGAAAGCAAAGGGGTCCAATCTGAACCTCGTGACTCAATAGTAGTGTATCCAAGATAATTATGTATTATCTATACCTCCATGCAGTGAATAATAAGTGACCTTGCCATAGAATCTCATGAAATCATTGTCCATATCAATAATCCCTATTATTACTTCTTTCATACGAGTGATGTGTATTGTGTCACTCACTCTCACCTCCACTCATTCCGTGACACTTCTCTGAAACTAAAGCCTTAATAATAAGAATTTAATCTTTAACATGAGCTATTTACCCTATTTAAGATATATGTCACCATCATTACAAACCAACATGTGTCAGCATCTCCCAGATGTTTAAAGATAGATACAGTAAATAGTCTCTATTCACCTCCCAGTTTGTAAGAAAAAGATCTTTGTGATCTTCTAGATTTTCTGRCTGTATACATTGATGCAGGAGGATTTATTGTCTCTTAGTGACCAAGAAATATATTCCACAGGCTTTTCTCTCCCTCCCCTTGTTAGTTGATACACATTGATGTTGTCTACAGGACAGCAGGGGAACAAACCTGTGAAACACAGTGTTATTGTCATGAAATTGCCTCCCTGATTCGCATTTCATCCCTCTGACATATTGACAAACCTCTACTTTGCAGTAAAGCCTTTGGTGTCCAGTGTTGCCTGGGTAACATGGAAAAGATATATTTGAATAAGGACTTTAGTCATGTATTTTCCCCATTTCCTCAGTCAGGATGCAAGCAAAAAAACATGATTAAGCTGTTTTTTGAACAGTCATCCCTCATTATTTAGAAATTGTTTTTTTGAAGACAAAAGTTATGTGAAATCTCTGGTGTCCAAAATTGAAGAAATGGTTTACAGATGATTTGGTGAGCAAAAGCCGCTACCATCCTGGCACTTCAGAAATGGTGTTGAAAAGACTTTTGTAGAAGAGTTAGATGTTTTGAAACTCTCGTTTGACTATTGCACCAAGTGACCTTGACATTCATTTTAATGGTTTCAGTTAGAAAAGCTAAGAGCCATATTTACTGTTTTGTTGTAGAAGTTCCCCTTGTTCTTCCTCCAATGATGTGAAAATGCAAATCTCACAGTTCTGAAGGAGCTTTCTGACATTTTGAATGCTTGGGGAATTCAGTTTGTCAGTTCTGTGTAGTTATATGCTTGCTGCCTTGTGTTTTCTTACCAAYTTCAAAATATGATCAAGCTTTCTTTTTATTAGTCTTTATTCATTCTTTGATAGTTGTCACCTTGGGAGACTTTTAATCTCATTTTTATCAGAAAACCTATTTCTAAATTCTTTCTGTTACTAAGCTCTGATGTAAAGCCTCCCTTAATGACATATTACTCTTACGGACTATTAGTTTTACAGTAGCAATAACCCTGGTGAAATTGATTTGCTATTGCAATTATGGCCAATTTCAGGTTTGTTACCAAGTCAACTGCTGTCAGGATACCCTTACAATTCTTTCACCGAATTCTTAACTGTAAATAAATAATTATCAAAGAGAGCATGCTTCAGTGCTGATAAAGGGCGACTATATTACAATACTGCCTTATCAATGTGAGGGCAGTTAGGCTAGCTRAGCATTGCATGGTCATTCAAGTGACCTTTATGGCTTGTCTCTGAAATAAGAAGGTACATGTAATTTTAAAATGTACTGAAAAGCTTGACTCTCAGCAAATCTGTCTAGAAAAGGATCAGAAAGACTTTTTTTTCCCCTATAAGACATAACATGTATCCTAAGTCTTATTTTCCCCAGGTTCCTGAATAGCATTAGGCCACATGCAGGCAGACACAGAGCAAGGACTGGGATGACCTGGCTCACCCAAGAATTGAGATGCTGTCATACCTTGCTTATGTGTGGTGGAGCAGACTTGGGCTTGTCACAAAAGTGGGAGGAAAAGGAAAGCTCCTCATTTTCCTCTACTCCTCATTTTCCTCTCATGATATTTCCCCGCCGGGATCACTTGAATACTTCTCTGGTACAAAACTGTTGGATTTCCAAATACTGACTTGGTAGCCTCCCATCCTCTGTGAGAATTAAATAGTCTAAGGAAAGAAATACTTCAGTTGATTATGCTTTGTGGTTTGAATATTGAGAATTTACTTGCTTAACAAGAAGTCTAATGATCCTTTCAAAGCATAGTCTCTATGAAGATATGAATGGATCTTACAGTGTCTTCTCCACTAGCACCAACTGTTCTCTTCCATACTATGCCTTCCTCATAGCAGTGCAGATAAAGGAGGAACTGAGAGAAGTAACTTTACAAATAACTACATTTCCTTTCCTCCTTTTGCTTTCTTTTGCAGCACATGGTCTGGATGGAGGAAGCTGAGTACTCTTCTATCTGTTATGCTTTTATGCTCTTATGCTTATGCTCTTATGCTTATGGTTTATGCTTGTTTTATGTGTGTCCTTCTTTTAGCTAGATTAGGAGTAGTGATCAAACTAACAACCATGATCACCAGAAAAACCAGTGACCTGTTATTCTGAATCCTGGAAAGAGACATAATACAATGGGTTTTTCACCTCAAACAATTTTACAGTTTAAGGCAACAGAATACAAAGAGGGAAAGAAAAAAAAAAAAGAAAACACTGCAGATTCAACAAGAAAGCAGAAAAATGACATTCGTTTTTAGAACATGTTTTGATACTAGTAGATTTAGAAATTTTAACAGGCTAAATATACAGAGTAATGCAAGACTCAGAACCATAATTCCTCTCTTGTGATAAATTAAGTGCAATTATACTCAGAAATAATTCTATTAATTAAAAAAAAGCTTTTAGTTGAAAAGGTTTAAAGCAAAGAATTGCATTAATCAACCTCAAAGGTTCTTCACACTTGCTGTTAATTGGGTGACCTTCTACATGTAGGATTTCTGTATGTAGCCCATTTGCAGGAGCATTATGAACGTCAGGCAGCAGAGGAGTAGACACTGGATGAGCCATTCCTTCATCTCAATTTTGTTAAGCTGAGAACAAGATTACAGTAATGAGTCACAACAATGGCTGTGTGGCCAACATATTGATGGGGAATAGGGCTATACTGCATGCTTGTTAAGGGAGATTAATTCAAGCTAAATGACATAAAAAAGATGATAACTTTTCAAAGAAGCTTCAATTAAACTTCACTGGCACCAGATGTCACCGACTAAAAGGAGCAGAGAATGTATGTGCTCTGCTTCCTGAGTTGCAGTGGGGACACTTAATAACAAGAAAAATCACTCACTCGTGAATTTTAGACTTCTTCAAGGCTAAGCACCAAATGAACAGCCATCCCTGTCTGAATTCAGCTCTTTTTGTCTGAATTCAGCTCTTACACTTGACAAAGGAGTGGGTTCATATGCCAAAACTGAGASCAAATACTCAGAGAAGATACTACTTGTTTGAAATTGAGTTCCTCCAGTCTGGTCRGTGGCTATCTGAATGAACCAAAAATCTGCAAATACTACTCAAATCATTACTAAATCCATGTGTGTAACCCTTATTAGGCAAATGTCCAGAAGTGCCGTAACTAATCAGTTTAAATCTGAGCTCAGTGCTTAGACTGGCAGGGTTCCCCAACCTAGTTGCTCCTCTACCTACATCTGCTGAAATTGGCAGATGTGGACCTTGAGTCATTGGACACAAACAAGACCTTATCATATTGAGAAAAAAATTTAACTTGTACTGATAAGACTGAGCTACTTCCTTTAACAATTTATAGAATAATTTTTGCACGAAAAGTGGAAAACCTACATCTTAAGCTCAAAGTGATATGGACTATCACCTTCCAACAAGGTATCCATGTGGATATCTGCTATTGTGCCAAAGAGAAATTTCATCTCAGATTACTAACTTAGCTTTAAGAATGCTTTGAAGGAAGTGGTTAATTGTCCCTGGAATCTCAATCTATATCAGTACAGTCAATAGAAAGGAGTGTGTCCTCCTTTCCAAAGTGCTTCCACTTTTCCTCCCCAAATTGGGAGGAATGCTGAGCTTTATTCCTAATGCAAGCCCTCCTCTTTTCCACATATTAATGAATTTCAAAAAGTGGATAGAGGACATGCAATAAAAATGTGAATTTGAATGTGTCTGCATTTCTTTAGCATTTGTCATATAAGTTCTTGGTTGGCTTTTCGTTTCTGTAGTGGTTACTGTCTTCATTTTTAGCATATTACACCTTTGTAGATGAGATCTACGGATGTGCAAAGTAAGCATGTAGGCATATGAACAGAAATTGAAAACTCCGGAAGAAARCAACTCCACAAATAAATGTAATTTACAGTTTCTTGCTTAAGGCTTTGATATAGCAAACATTTAGGTACATGTGTGCTTTAGGTTAAAAAGTGCATTCTTTCCTCCACTATAACTACAGATGTAAATAATATCAGCCGCATGTTTGATTAATTGCAAGATTGTGCCCAAAATTTAGAAAAGAGGTAGATTGTACTAGTATGCATTGTTGCTTGAAAAAGAAGGATACGATCTTTTGTAAGACATGTAAAGAATATTGTATGCCTTCACCAAAGAAGGTACTGTCTGAAGTACTGTCATCCCTTTGTTGTTCACATTTGGTAGGATTTTTGACAAAGCAAAAAAGCTAATAGATGATATAAWTATATCTGACATGACATAAATATATCTGATAACATAAATATACATGGTCRTGATACTAGGCTTTACTGCTACAGCTAGCAGTAAGCATTATAATGCAGGAGAATGCTTGTTTCCCTCTGCCTCTAAGAGGCAGAAATGTTATTAGAGACATTTTAAAGACAGTTATTAGCATAAAATCTAGCAGTCGTCTTCATAAAAAGAGCTCATAGCACATTCAGCAGTGACAACAAAGAGCTTCCTGTAATGGAAAAGTAAAGAAAAAAAAATTCTAGCTGCTCATATAGAATTTTGATTGACGTGTTCTACAACAGGCAAACTCAAGTAAGCATACTGCAGTCCGAGAGGCAAAAAGAGATTACTCTGGAACTGGGAAGAACTAACTGGTACATTGTACCCTTGCCCTCTTAATCTATGGTCAAGAACTGAAAAGTCTAAAAAAATCATCAGCTGCAGCCTTCATGCTGGCAGGCAGCAAATAGACATTCTCACAGTCAGCCAAACCTTAGCCTGTTTAAGGCTTTAGAGATAAGGACCAATGCATTGAATTAAAATCAGACTCCAATGGGTGGCCAGTATACAATTTAGGGATTAGGATTATGTTTTTCATCAGTCTGCACTGGCAGACCACTGCATTTTGAATCACTTAGTTTCTAGGCAGCCCTCAAGCTTAGTTCTAGCAGGAATCACCACCTGCTATGACAAAGATGTGACCACCAGTCCTTGTATGTAGTCTTGCATCTCAGAAAAAAAGGCTGCAGCCTTTTAGCCAGCCAAATGGTAAAAGGCATTTCTGGCTACTGTTGCTATGGGAATACAGGAGCAAAAATGAATCAAACCACCTTGAAAATTAGACCACTAAAGAAACATAAAATGCTCTGAAGCTTGAAATATCACCCAGTGGTGTTCAGTCTTAYGACTGTGTTGTTCTTTTAATATCTGAATAGAATTCTTTTTTTCTCAAATATCAGGAAGATAAAGGGCAACATCAACGCCTCACTATGCAGAAGGCATTGGCTGTATTTGTGAGAAAAGTGCAAATATTAGTAAAGAGACATCTTTAAAAGAACAAACACTTGGAATGGGATGAGAGAGAGCTTGTCTGGGAAAAGTGCTTGGTGCAGACTTAYGCGTTTTCTGCACTTTTTGCCTTTGCCTAATTAACTACCACAGCTCAATATCGCCAATACCAGATTTTGCAACCACTAGCAAAGTGCTATGGATTGATTATACTGAACATATAGAAAGGCGAATTGCAATTCTCAAGGTAAAAGTCCCTCTTCAGGGCTCCAGGAGAACTTCATCAATCTGCAGCTATCCATTTCACATTATCCAATTATGCAGTTTACCTGGGGAGGAGGGCTGTCTAGCGCTTTAGGTACTGCTCTCCCAGATTCAGGAAGATATTGAGCGATCTGACTCTCCCTGAAATTTTTAGTGTATCTTTGTGAAACACATTCAGAAATTTGTGCCTGTCATAAATTCTTTAAAACTTCAAGTGTTTGGTTTCCAAACAAGCAATACTTTTGCTCCTGCCAGGATCTTCCCTGAAATGGAAATTTAGCATTCAGAACAGCTGTACACACTAATCTCTTGCCATATCCACTTTCTCTGGTCCTCCCACCTCTACGCTGTCAGAGATGTGCTTTCCCAGCAGTGTTAACACATCAAACACACACTCCTGTTACAGGCTAAGTAGGGCAAGGCAAAGTTTTTGCATTATTTTAGAGGACCTGTCCTCATAGAGTCAATCAAACAGTTCTCAGTTGCTGCAGTTTTCTYTCAAAGCAACAACTTTGTCAGGATCTTGAGCAGAAATGTTTTGAGTAGGAAACGAGAAAGAAAATCTTGACGTATGTTTGTGAGCAAAAATTGCCCTTTTCAATCACAGTCATTGCAGTATTGCACTTTGAAGCCTTTAAACATTAACCAAGAAAACAGAACATTTTCTGCTGGTTGGGGCACTTGTGTTAGACGATCAAGGTCTCTTAGCAGTTGAGAGGATTATCCTGATTCTCTCTTTCATCTGTGTATAGTTCATTAGGAATAGTGTTATCACATACAGGCTCCAAGTCCCAGGAGCTGGTGGATTTGCTTTCCCTTGAATATTGGGCATTCTTGATGTGCTTACACCCAGCTTTTTGTCTTTCTTTTTTTTTTCAGAGTATTATGTAGAGATCACGTTGCAATTTATGAAAGCCATAAAAATGTTCATCCTGTTTTCGATTGTCAGGRAGCAGCAAGGGATGGCTGCTCTCTAAAGGTAGGCAAGTAGTGAGCTGAAAGTCCAGCACAGACAGCACCCCAGGCAGCACCCTCACTCTTGGTGTAGAACAAACAATTCAATTAAGCATGTATTGGTGCATAGTTTTCTTACATACACAATGTATTTCAATTTCGTTTAACTAAAAAAAAATGAAAAACTTTAAATGATGTCCCTGTGCTTTTTTAAAGCGAAAGCCAAATTCTACATACACACAAAAGGCTACAAAAGCTGTGGTAAAAAAAAATATGAACAGAAGGATCTTGTATCTAATCAAAAATATGGGTAAAGGCTATTCTTTTTTTTCTTTTTTTTGGTACTTTTTGTGTATATATATAAATATCCTGTAGCAGTTGTCCACTTAGAGCTTACAAAAATAAATATTTCACTTTGATTTGTGTCTTGCTTTCCAGGCAGTTTTAATATAGTTGGCAAACAATAACAAGTTTGATTCCTTGGAGCACAATAGTTAAAACTGGGGCACTGCCTCAACTTTCAGGGACCAGGTGCCACAATTCATTCATCTCTTTCAAGAGGAAAGAGATAAGAAAATAACACTGTCCCTGTACGTGTACTATGTGAGAGCAGGTAATGTAGGTGTCATTGAAGAAGAGAGAACTTGTGAGTAGCTCTACTTTCACTGTAAAACACGAGAAAGGGAAAGATTTGCTGAAACTGAGAAATGTTAGCAAGTTTGTGACTTACACATCAGCAGAAATATGTACGTCTACTGATCAGCATAGGGGAATTCCTAACTTGATGGAAAATTGTATTTCATCTCTTATTCACAGTTTTTGGTGGTTATTCCAATGACAAAGAGCAAGCTTTTCCTTAGGACTATAAAAGAAATGGGTAACTGCAAAACAAGAYTAAAACTACTTATTTAAATTATGATTTCCTGTTTACTGGTTCAATAAAAAATTATAATAGGTTATTTAAAACACTTTGATGATCTGATAATCAGTTCATCCATGCAGGATCCTCTTGCCCACATTTCAGGTTATTAAATGGATAGGCTTTCATGCTGGCAGCAGTTAAGGGTCAGAGCAGGAGCTAAAGGGAAATTTATCCCAGAAGTTGTACTTTATTCTGGAAAAGTTTGTTCATTTCTTTTTCTGTTTTAGCATGTGAGACTTTTGCTTTTGTTGTTATTGTTGCTGTTGTCATTAATGAGGAAATATCTGTGTTAGAAGAATATTTCATCCATTTCATCCATTTTCTACCTTTCCACTGAGTTAATAGGTCATCTCTATGATACTCTGGAGTATGATACTCTGGAGAGGAGAATGAGGCCACCAAACAGATAGATAGTTTAGCTTGAGAACTGATTCAGTTTCTCAGCTTCGCAGATTGTACACTGCTTCCTATCCCTCTTTGCCAGACAAACCTTGCTAACAGGCTAGAGTCTGAAAGACAGGCAGAAAAACTACAGTCTGAGGAAGTTCTACTCTCTATATTCAACATGCAAATGTGAAATGCATATCATCTAGGCTCCATATATGGCATAAACAACAGGGGTTTTGTAGGCTTTCTTTCTAACACAAAGTCAGAAGGGGACATCCATGAAAGGCTAATGTAACCTTGCAAACCCAGTTTAAGAAACTGAGTTTACTTTAAATTAAAAAAACCTAATGAACCTAAATAAAAAAAAAAATTAAAAAAACACCCTCAGCTTTTCACTCTGGTATACGTTAATCAAGAAACAGAGCAATAGAGCTATAGTGCAGTGCACATCCTGGCCTTCAATGTTGAATTCACTGTTCAAAGGGCGGCTGAAGGTCAAATGCCACCAACTCTCATATCAGCAGAAAATTCGGAGATCACTTGAACCTCAAAGTACTGTGGAGTTATTAGATACGCTCATTTATCACATGAGTTTTTATGAAAAAAAAATAAAAAGAGAATCTAACAAATATAAAATACCAGAATGGGTCCTTTATAAACATAAATCAAGATTTCTATGTTAAGTGAGGAAGTTGAATGACAGACTGTACACGGTCTGTCATTCRCTGCAGGATGAGAGTTACCTGTAGTACTAGCACTGCATTGGTTTGGCTTCTTATACATCCACCTATTTTTAAAAAAGAAAAATTAGGAGATTGCTCTGGAGTTTGTTGGTCAGAGACCTCAAAGAAATTCATGGAGCCTAGGAAACACTGCTGTAGTAAAAAGAAGAACCTCCTGTGTCCTTCTGTCACCTATTGCTCCATATTTCTGGATATARCCTGAGAGCTCACTTGGTCACAAAGGTAAAGGAACACAGTGAACAATTATGCCTTTCTTGTAAAACCATTTTTATGAGACCAATTTTACTGTACATCACTTGTTTTCTTCCAAGATTTTATCTCACCAGTTAGAAAATTTGTTTTGATCCAGGCCGAGTGTTCCTGTCCCTGAGGACTCTGTTTATAGGCAGTACTGAAAAGAAAAKAAAAGTGCAGAAATCACATGCACTGACCAAAAAGGAACTAAATATACATGCTTCAAATATTTATTTGTTTTCATCAGTACTGCCTGGGATTTGACTAGTCAAATAGAGTCTTTTACTTATAACAAAGGTCATTTTTTTAGGCTGTATTTTTAGGCCATTTTCCAGTGTCATTGGCATGCTACTTTTAAGCACAAGAAACGTTATTTTGAGTTCAGAGCTATCTCTCTTGATCTCAGAAAACCATAACTTTAATGCTGCTATCTGAATTAGTGAGGAGGAACTCACAGGACCTTATGAAAACCTATCAAAAGACCCTTGTGATGAGAAAAAGCACCAACTATTTCAACTCCTTCCAAAACGTATTTTCAGGAGAATTTGAAGCCCCTGCAAATGGGGCTGCAGATAGTAAGTGCTATCTCATCCATGCCTACATGTTGCCACAAATATGAGTCTGAAATTCTCCAACCTCTTGAAAATCAAATTCTGACTCTTCATAGTAAGGCAGATGATTTAGGTTTCTTCTTTTCTATTATTGTTTCTCTAGATAACTATAAAATGCTCCTAAATATCTCACAATGCCTAAAGCCAGCAAGATTTTTCATCATATTACTTTTGACAAATTGGAGTACCTTCCAGCACTTTCAAAGCTATGTAACTCAGATGGAAAGTAAGGCCATTTGAGACAAGCACATTTTGAAATAACAGCTTGTCCCCACCTACCCTTCACTGACAGTTCTAGTATATCAGGCACTAAAATGAAAGTTTCTATGGGTGTGGGGCACTGTGAGATCCCAGCTTCCATCTGGTCCAAGAGTGTGTAAGCACACAATAAAAAGGGTAATTGTTAGGATTTTTTCCTAATATTTTCTATGCCGTTTCATTGGCAAATTTGGAAGAAAGTGATATTTACTTTCTTTTGATCAGATAAAATACTTCTTTCTTCGAACACCATATTTAACTAGTGCTCTGTTACTCTCAGATTTATGGCATGATATAGATTTACTCTTTTTTTAAAAAAAAAATCTATTACCGTACAAATCAATTATCAAGTATATTTAGATTTTTACTGCAGCAAAACTGCTGGTGATTTCACTGGGAATAGCTAGTCCAAACCTACTTCCAGTGCTTGCAGCATGGACAGAGAAAGATCAGCCGATGCCGCTTTAAAGCAGACATAGAATAGTGTAAAAACCTCTGAACTCTGCCAGCTTTAGCGGCTTCTCAGGAAGAAGAGGGCTGTGATTGCAGGATAAGCAGAGGACAGTGGCAGTGGTGACTAGGAAGAGGTGGTGGGAGAGGAACAGGTTCTGTCTATCCAAATGGCTTGGTAAGGCTCTTTTACACCATGTTCTCTAGAAATTACACAAGTCGTAAACCAGCAATTCTGCCCCCAGCAAGCAGGTTTTCTCCGTATTTGCTCCAAAGGTTCTCCTTTCACTAACAGGACTGTTTTTGATAAGAAATACTACAGGACATTCCTCAAGAGATGTCCTGGGGACCTGCACACATGAAGAGACAGACCTCTCATTAGCGTTGGTCCGTGACTCACCTTTGCTTTTCATTCCATAACAGAGTCTTGGAAGAATTAATAACTTTTTGCTAGGAGTTAACCACCTTCAAAAGCTTCAGCAGCTTATCCTACCAAAGAAAGCTGAAATCCCTACCAGCAGTCTTGTGTGAAGACAGTAAGGCATGGATCTTTTACCTCCTAACACAAGGGTTAGTGTCTCCTGGGCAATATATGAGGCAAGCAGGCACGCTCTTTAATCTAAGCTTTATAGTCTTGATCTCACATCATAGGTTACAGTCAGTGTGATTTCCTCTATTTAATTTCCTCTATTTAATGCAAAAACACATGGGACTGAATGACAAAGATACAATGTAAACACATTACAGTTTTGAGAATACAATCCCAAACTACTCTTATCCTTAGCAATGCCACTGCTTTCCGGACAGGACAGTTAAAACCAGTACCTAAGCCATAATAAAACACACTGAAAATTGAGAGTAAATATTCTCTGGATGCTAAAACAGAATGAATGAGTAAATACAAGAACTACTTTTTCCAGGTGGCCAATTATCTTAAGGAAAAGCCATTAACTTATCAGAACCCAAATGCATACTTGAGTTTATTATTTTTACATTATATATTTTTATATTTTTTGTGATTTCAAAGTAGGTGATCATTCTGGTTGTTTGTGAAGAAACAGAATGAAGCTAGTCCAGTTTTCTGTAGGCTGTTTTTTTTCCTCCATCTAACAGTGAATAGTTATCAAAAGCAGCATTATCAAATAAAAGGAGAGTGGGAAAACCTGTTAAGTCATTGGATTATGCCAGGCCTTCTCCTTACCAGATAATGCAGCTTTTAAAAAACTGTCAACATCAGTAATGAAAGAGAAAGGACAAAAAGTGCAACTCCTTGGGGAAAAAAAAAAAAGTATTTCCTTAGAAATCTGTAGCATTACAAAATCTACAGAATACCAGAGAAGACAAAAGAGCAATGAATACAGTGTGTGTGCTTGAGAAAAAGAACTAGTTTTGTTTTTCACATGACTCAAAAGCCATTGTAAATGAAGGAAAAAAAAAAMCCCACACATTGCCACAGACGTTCTGGCCATTTTTGCCTTGTACTGGTATGTCATCCAKCAGCTGCTTTCCTCCCTCTCCCTGTGACAATTTTCAAAGACCATGTAAATATTATCAGTGAACCCAGGAGATTCTATTCTTTGCATTAGAGCTACATTACTGCAAATGTATTTGAAATGCATGCCATTTTCCAGTCTGCATCATATATTGTATATTAATAATAATAATAATAATAAATAGAGCCTTTCAAGTCCAGAATTTGTACACAGTCAGGTATCTCTGTATTTGAAGTGAATGTTTATAAACTAAACATTCCTTAGTTCATTTAGTCCATTTATTTATTTTCTCCATTTTGTGTTAATGGTGGTAGTATCCACTCGGTAGCATAACATAATAGCTTCCAATCGATAATAGTATTTAAAAAGCTCTTGAGACCATGCCCTTCATTTGTCAGCTTTAAAAGACCATTCCCTAATGTTATGCATAAACTAAAAAAGTGTTTAGGCCTAGAATGACTTTGGTGGTTTGAGCACTGACAGGCAGCCAGATGTTTATCTTTCCAAGCCCCTGAGAAGCACTAGTTTATTACAACATGGYAAAGATGGAGCTAACAGAAAAGAACAGAAGAAAGGTGGAAGGGTTAATTAAGTATGGAGTCCAGCGAGTCCTTTACTCACAGAGGTCCAGGCAGAGACTGAAGCAGAGGCTGGAAGAACTAAGATCTACATCTCCTTTAAGGTGTCCTTTGCAGAAACAGAGATGGCTTCTCAGACAGGTCTCAGCTGATGATGCAGTTATGACAACAGTAAAAGATCTCCTACCAGCAAGGTGATGAAGACGATTCCTACAGAAAAATATGACATTAATAGAAAGAGGTCTCCTAGCAAAAAGAAAGGCTGAAGTCAAAATGTATCCAGGTGAATCTTATTTAGTGGTTGTGTTTTTATCTGTTTTTTTTTTTTTTCTAGTGCTTATAACAGAACAAGACAATCTGACTTCTCTATTTGTCTATAGCAGTTCCTTAATTTGGTATCCAAGCAGAGTCCTGCTGTGTTCCTGCTATTGCTGCATGTTCCTTATAGAGGCTGTCTTTGTTAGAGCTTGACCTTCACTACATCAAAGTTTATTTCAGGATTTAAAAATTGTTGGGGCTTTTTTGTACATGATCCTTTCATTTTTTTCTTAATTTCCTTTGAAATTAATGCATTAATATTATTTTTTCCATATTCAGTTTATGTTGATTTATGAACCAATTTGCCTTGTATGGATTAGTGCTCTTAAGATGTGCATATTGGCTGCTTTTGAGAAATCTAGCACACTATCATAGAGACTGTCATTTTTCATTCTGAATAGTTGCACTYAACTTACTTGCTTTATTTCTCCTAGTTGAAATTTTATCTTTCTGAATCTCGTATTGAACAGTATATGTACCAGCACGCCTGATAGGAACTACAAATCACTGTGGACCCACTTTAAGTTGTGAAGGCAGCCTAACTAGCTGTTGCAATATACTCGGCATTCAAGTGTTGATCGTAGCTTGACAGTCTCTTTTATCTTGACAAAGGAACTAAATACTTCTTTTTTTTTTTTCCACAGAAACACGGAATGGTTAAGGTTAGAAAGGACCTCTAGAGATCATCTAATCCAGCTCCCTCTGCTCAAGCAGGTACACCTAGTGTGTGTGGCACAGGGTCATATTCAGGTAGGTTTTGAAGACCTCTGAAGAGAAGGAGACTCCACAACCTCTCTGGGCAGCCTGTTGCAGCTCTTTGTCAC
The DNA here is from genome assembly GCF_003342845.1 of Nothoprocta perdicaria. NCBI lineage: Eukaryota > Metazoa > Chordata > Aves > Tinamiformes > Tinamidae > Nothoprocta > Nothoprocta perdicaria. The sequence continues at coordinate 8,185,422 of NW_020456087.1, read as the reverse complement.
CCTTACAGGAAAGAAGTTCTTCCTCACATGGACACTGATGGGACTTCCTATGTTTCAATTTGTACTCATTACCCCTTGTCCTATCACTGGCCACCACCAAAAGGAGTTTGGACCCATCCTCCCTACATAAGTACCTATAAGTACCCTAAAGTACTTAAACATATTAATCAGATCCTCTCTCAGTCTTCTCTTCAAGCTAAACAGGCCTAGTTCGCTTAGTCTTTCCTCATATGAGAGATGCTCCTGTCCCTTAACCATCTTTTTTTGCCCTCCACTGGACCCTCTCTAGCAGCTCCACATCCCTCTTGTGATGGGGAGCCCAGAACTGCACCGAGTACTTCAGATGCAGCCTCACCAGTGCTGAGTAGAGGTGCAGGATCACCTCCATTGACCTGCTGGCAACATCCTCCTGATGCAGTCAGGATCCCATCGGCCTTCTTGGCCAGGCGAGCACTGCTGCCTCATAGTTAACTTGTTGTCARCCAGGACTCCCAGATCCTTCAGATCTGCAGAGCTGCTTTCCATGAAGGCAACCCCTGATCTGTACTCATGCCTGGTGTTTTTCCTCCTCAGGTGCAGGACCCTGCACTTGTCCTTGTTGAACCTCATGGGGTTCCTCTCTGCCCAGGTCTCTGACCTGTTCGAGTCCCTCTGAATGGCACCACAATGAGCACATTTCTTTTTAATCTAATTGTTCTAAGATATGATGGCCACAGATCCTGTCAGTTTGATAAGTGGAAAAATGAAGGAAAGGATTATGAAGGAAACAATTATGATTTTTAAAAAACATTTGAATTCAGCATCTTGAGACTGGTAGTCTGTGCACTGAAAATGGGTAAATATTTTTAAAAGATGGCATTTAAAATTTACCTTTCTCCTGAGTTGTAATTATTCCTCACCATCTTTCAATCAAGTGCTTTCACTTCATAATTATTCATGACACAATATCTAATTTCTATCTGGTCTTATCTCAGTCCCAGCCTAAAGAAAGGAGCTGGCCAGTCTCAAAAAGTTTATCACAAGACAACCAAGTTTTCTTCAGACATTTTCAGGACAGAAACAATCATTACAACAACTAATCTTATCACTAGCAATTAGTCTTGTTTTCTATATTTCACCTCCAASAACATAAAGTTTGTAATATTTTTCATTGGGTCTTCAGAAGGATCTACCTTTTCCGGTTCTGAACTGGTATTTACTAATCACCATGCTCTTTCAAAGGGCAACAAGGTCCAGCAATATTTCCTGACACATCATAAGTATGAGGTGTGTTGATGTGCATGCACACCTATTATTGAGTGGGGAAGGCTGAARGAGAGAAAGGAACTGGGAATAAAGTTTCTTGCTTTAAAGATCACTCTAATGYAGTATTGTTTTAATATAAAATATAGGTACATGAATCAACTGATGATTCACATTAGGATGTAGTGTAGGATACTATCACACAGCACAACACATAGGTAGTAATTAAGGATTGCTTAAGCTGCATGATGCATCTGAACTTTTAAATAAATAGTTCAGAAGGAGGATTGTTAGAACATAAAACTTAAGTGTTAACTTTGGTAGAAATAATGCATGAGCTATGGTAAAAATTTATTTAATATAATAAAAACACGACAATTTAATATCTGCTGGTAGACTAAAGCTTGTGAAAAACAGCATATTTCCCAGTCTAATATAGATGGGTTCTTTATGCAGTAGAAGCTGAGAGATCTGGAAACCCTTCATCAAGAGAGCTAATATCTATTAAATTACAAGACAGAGTCACCTAGAGAAATGGTAGTCTGAGATTTTTAGACAGTAGACTGAGTTTTATAAAACTCCAAACTTGATTTAGTTAGACTTTTGGAGAGAGAAATATGGGAAGACTGAGACTGTATCTTAATATGCAGAATACTTTTAAAGGTATTGCAGAAGTGTGCTGAGAAATAGAATGCCTATAAATACATTCACRGGTGATCTTTCACTCCTTTTAATGGTTTAAATACCACGCAATCTTAGAGTACAAGATTGTGTTATTCACTTGGCATAATTAGTTTTCCATTTGCAGTATAGAACTGAGAGAACAGGCAACCTTTCAGACTATACTTTTTTTAAGATCTAGAGCTAAAAAAATAATATGTGCATTCCTTAGGCTTGAAAATGTAGACTTCTATTTTTCAACAGATTTTAATGCCAGCACTTGAAAGAATTTAAATCCAACACAATCCAGCATTTAGAACAAAGAAGTATATCAGTACTTTGAATAAACACACACCCACATACACATGCATAGATGAAGAAATCGAAGAACAGAAGTATTATATGGCTGTGCAGATTACATAGGCTAATGTATATCAAGACTATGAAGATTACTTAATTTATCTATCTGTATAAAATAACCTTGTTTATATACATGCATATCTATATAAATTTCATATAAAGATTAATCAAGTCTCTAAAAATCAGATTTGATTATCTCTATAGATGACTGATATTTCTGCTGTGTGATTTTTTGAAATGTTTGATTTACTACAACACTGAATTCAAGAGCTATCAGCATCATCAATTACTCATTTTCTTTTCAGTTAAGACATAAATAGAAAAGGACAGTTTCTGTTTTCATCAGACATCTACTGATGGGCACCTATACTGATATCAGCTGAATGACTTTGAGCGTATCCTGCTTTAAGCCCAGATTTGCCTGGAGCTAGCAATGATTTTTATAAAAGCAACATACAATATATTCCATGTTTATGATGTTTTAAAACAAGAAGTCTTAATAAGTATGATGAAAATACATCAAAATATATGACAACTCATTAATGTTTTGAGTATTAAAATATTTAAAACTTCTAAAATTACAGWTTTTTTTAAATAAAGACTGAGGAAAAAGCTACCAGCATGTACATGGTCTATGAACCATACAGTATGTCATGAYGATTCCCTAGGAATTTATTCTTACAAACTCCTCATCTTCAAATAAAGGATAGGACTGAAACAGATCATTTTAACTAGCAGCAGTCTGAATTCTCAAAGTCTCTTTTAAATAGGCCACATAGAAACAACCAAACCAAATGTATGTGTGCTTTAATAGAAAGATTAGAGATCTTATAATGGCAGGAAAGTAGGGGTTTTTTAAAAAAAAAAAAAAAAACACATGGATCCAATAGCATATCAAAACCTGAAAAGGAAGATGAGAAGAAGATAGACAGCAGGTACACAATACAAACAGTATAGGAAAGACACAATTATATAAATAGAAATGTTTTTTAAATATTTAAGATAATAAAGAAATCAATAAGATACATAAGTGTATCAAAGCACACTATAAACTACAGTATATATACTGTAGATATCTATGGTTAGAAATTGTACATAAAAGGAAAATCTSAAATTATTGCTACCATAAGCAGGGTGATGGCAGAAACTGTGGCATAATCATAAAAGAAATCAGAAAGGAGGAGACATGGTAKCAACGGGATATTTCAATTACATTTCCATATGCAGGTACCTTGGGTCAATACGAGTATGCTACAGTGTGATGGGGAAGTTAAATTTGCAGACAGTCTAAATGCCAGTCAGTTGGAACTGTCAAGAGGAGAAATTATTCTTGACTTAGTTATGTATAGTGCACAAAACCCTTTTCAAAAAGTTATAACCTAAAAACTCCTCTGCAAGGGYGATCTAATTTCCTTAGACTAAACATTTCTACAGGAAAAAAAATCTTATATAATGTTTATTTTCTAAAAGGGAATWACATCAATTGAGCAATGCTGGTAAAAGAATATTAGGTGAAGAGAATGGAAAAAAAAGCTTGCAGTTATAATMCAGAAAGTTTAAAGACACTATGGCTGGCATTTATAAACTGAAGGCAAAAGGAAACTGTTAGGATAAAGACATCCCTCAAACAAACAAAGAAAAGAGAAAAGAGTAGAATCTCTAGGTAATTACATATATAACAAAATAAAGCTGTCTAAAATGATTTGGGGAAGATAAAAAGATGAAAAATAAATCCTACTTTTAAACAAATTTAAGGAAGATGCCCTGGGGAAGAGTTTGGTAACAGATGACCACTCTGTTAAAGAAGCACAGAAATAAAATAAGGCCATGGGAAAAACACTATAAGAATTCTTGACATTTGTGCACTACTGGAGATTACCATGGCTGATTTATTTTTCTTCACACAAGCTTATCTGTCTCAAATTCAGCTTTGACATGTTTTAAATAATTCAGACTGAAGAGTGACAGARTTTGCTAAGACATTAGATTGTTAAAAGCAGTAAAACCAAAATATGCATGAGCTGCAAAAGGATCTTACAATGCAAAGCAACTGAGTAATAAGTTGAAACTGCCGATGAATACTAAGTAAAAAACACTGGGGAAAAAGGAATCTCAACTTTACATGTACAGTGATGGATCATGGATTTTATGGGTTTAAAAAATATATTTTTATATATGTACAAGGGTTATTCATCAAAATTGAGAGCTCTGACGTGGAAAACATTTCAGTTAAAAGTTGTTTCAAAGTGCCACAGAATAACAATAAATAATACCAACAATTTGCCCTGTTTTTTTTTTTTTTTTTTTTTTTTTTGTATTTCTGTGCTTCCAGATACTGCCAGCAAAAGAATTCATGTATGTGTAATGTATGTTATTCATTTGACTTGGTAGAACTTCTCTTTGGCTTAAATTTCCATAACATACAGGTTTTATGTTTAAAGGACTACATATGCTGAAGGTCCAGATCTATGAAGACAACTTGTATGCCATGTRAACATTTTTATATTTTTGAAAAGGAGAATAGATTCATTGGAGATTGACCAAAATCTAAAACAGCAGAAAAACTCATGGGTCAAGTTCTCTTCTGAAAAGCAGGTTGCCATTTGATAGCAACAAGAGATTTATACTTGTACTGCTTAAGATTGGCTGGAAAATCTGTATTTTCTCCATGYTTTTTCTTAAATCCATTCTTTGCTATACATATTTCTCCACAATTCTTGCATTAAAGATAGCAAAATCTGATTCTGACTGCCTCTGAGTATAATATCTTTAATAATCATTGGTCATTAAATCCAATGTCCCTTATTAAAGTGAGTTAGCTAGAACTAGGAAAAAATCCTYTGCTTTAGGCTTCAGAATGAGGGGAAAAATAAAGAGTAAAGGGTAGAGATGTTATTTTTTGTTAAAAAAAAAAAAAAAAGAATGACAGGAAAAAAGTTTATGGGCACATTTTCTGTGATAAAAKATAATCTTTGGTTTTAAGGAACTGGCTGTAAGTACTCAAGCACTTACATAAAAGATGGGGCTGGGACAGTTGGTCTAATGGATCTTTCTCACATAACAGAGATCAGGATTAACACTGAAAGTGTTAATGAAAGTTTCTTAACAAGAGTCAGTCACTGGAAGCTTCTTAACAAGTAAATCTGGATACCAAAGAATCAGGTAGTGCTGGGCATTCTCTGTCTCTCTGATCACAGATATAAGATATACGATAGAATTTAAGGCAAAACTTGGCTTAGTACATATTTTTCAGTTCAATAATTAGTCTTTTCCCTAAGTACCACAACATGTTGTATTTATCTACATGTTTAATAGACATTCAGTCATTACCTCTCAATGTCCTAAAAAGCCAGATCTCACACTTCACTGTTATGGATGTAGGAGGATCATTAAAAAACAAATAAAAATAAATCAATTAGAGTGCAAGACTGCTTCTTTTTAACTAAACATGTCCAAATGGCAAAAAAAAACACAACTCATGAAAATAATTTAGGTGCTTCTTGGCATAATATTCAGCATTTATCCTTAAATATCAAAACATACACACATCTTCCTAATTGCAAGACAAAATGAATCATCCAAATACAAAATTAGTCATGACTGAAAGGTTGTTTCAGAACAATTACCTTCATGATAAAAAATACAACACTATCACAGTATAAATCTGTAAACAACATTTACTCACAGCATTTAAGAAATGAAAATAATTAATGGTGCAGAAAAATGTTTGTTCTTTTATTTTTCCAAATGAAGAAAAGTTTCTTTCATTTTGCTCCTGCTTCTGAAGAAAAATAAATGAGATCTAAAATTAACAATCTGAAAGAGTAAAAACGTTTCACTCCATCCTATACAAGAACTCTTTTATTGTTTCTGCTGAATATCTGTTTGTACTGTATGTCAACTAAAAACTACAGAGTAGCTTCCTAACCTTCTTAATAGATTTTATTTTTGAAGGAATTTGCTCTCCTGAATCTCTTAATAAATCATCTTTATGAAAGAACTCACTCTGAGCACGGCATGCATCATGCAATTATAACATTAATATTATTATTAATTTAAAAACACATATGAACACATATACATGAACACATACAATGTTCTACCTGTGTCTGCCTATGCTGATTCCAAAGCTGTATCTGCAATGCAATAGCTGATACACACACAACAGCTCTGATACAACAGCTACTGAGGAAGAATAGGGCCACAAATAATAGACATGTAGTGAAAGAAATCAATGTTTACTGAAAGAAGCTACAGCCTTTARAGGAGACACTGGTACTCTTCTGATACCTTGCAATTCCATCTCTGGTGGAAAAACCTGTCTTCACAGCTCAGAGAGTGGAAGCAACTGTGGGCTTCCCTTATTTGGAGTGCAAATAAGGACTCCCTTATTTGATCCAAGCAAAGCCTGTGATATGATCATGAACAATCAGAATGATCTAATTTGACTGATTTTTCATGTCAAAGATGAGGAAATGAGTATTTAATTTTTTCAGGAATGGTAGTACATAAATGGTAGACAGATCTCAAGGAACAATAAAGTACAACTTGTTGGCAGTAATAAGTAACTGGAAAAGGTAACATCTTTAACTACCATAGCCATTTTATGCCACAAAAGAGTGCCTTTGCACTGCCTGAGGAGAATGCTGTGGGGAGACAGGTATACTCCTCGATATGTTCTGTTAGGTGACAACTCTTCATGTTGCTGTTTTTTGGTGACCCTGCTCCTCTTGTAATTTGATGCACTGTGTAGGGAGCCTCATTGCCCATGAGGCTACAGACTGCGCTAGGCAGTCAGAAATGTGTAAAGTGGTGTAATATTTATGCAATATCTAGGATCTTACGTGAATCTAGCCATAAATCCTTGGTAAAATATTCAATGGGATATATTTTAATGAAGTTTCAGGTTTCTGAAATCTAGTAGTGTACTGTAATTGGTTTGCTAAAGTGCAGATCTAAATGATAACCTTGCTCGTGTGATAGCATCAAAAAGAATTGTTAAAAGGTGGAAACTGGAAACGCAAATATTTGCTGGAAAAACAAACTACTAGAAAAATGTTATTTTTTCTTTGTTAGTGCCTTGTGTGAAGATCTGCATGTCACAATGCAGTGTTGTACATGTAGGTTTTTTTAAAAATTCACTGCAGAAATGGAAACTTTCTGTATAGACTGAAATAGCTCATATTGGAGTTATAAAAAATAAAATAAAATAAAATAAAATAAAATAAAATAAAATAAAATAAAATAAAATAAAATAAAATAAAATAAAATAAAATAAAATAAAATAAATGTCACTTAATTCCCCATATTAGTATGAAACCAATCTGCCTTGTGCACACAAAGGCAGTATGTCTTTATTTTATGATATATGGATGTCACAATGAAAGGAAGGGATCCATTATTGGAAAAAAAAAWAAATAAATCAACATATGACAGAGCTGCTCCTGAGTGGAACAGCTCTTTCATGAAGTGGCTAGTATGTGATCCCTATTTGCTCAAAGATCGTTATCAGAGTCTAAAATTTCTGGACAGTATCTGGGTTTTCACTTTAGCAGGGCAAATACACTATTTTATTTTTAGGTAGCCTATTCCCAATATTATTATCATTGCCAATAATGAAGAATGCATGTTACCACATGTAAAATACCATTTGGCTACATTGTAATAGTGCATGGAATAGACTGGTGAACCTACAGTACTCTCGTAATCTATGAATCCACTTAACACGAATCCAGTGGAATTCTTGGCTATCAGCTGAGGCTATTTCATTTCTGATTCACCAGATCTTCATCAATAATTGTATATCTTCATCAAGAACAAGGCAGTTCAAATGTAAAACTTTCAGGAGCCATAGACCATCCAAAAATATTCTCTCTTTGGCAATATTTTGCAAATAACTCATCTGCAAACAGTTTTCAAATGGTAGGGGTTCAAAAGAATCGTGGCTTGGTATTATTTTCCTATGCATTTTTTATCTCCCCTTTTATATTATTGCCCTAACTTCCTCTTTCACATTAGGCATCCCTTCAGCTAACTCTAAAAGGCTTCATTTCATATCTGTCTGCATTTCTTTTCTGAGTATTCTCTTAAATACTGCTTATAATCACATGCAGAATGCATTATAGTACAATCATTGCCAGGGTAAAATCAAATAACCTGCCGTTTTCAGCTTCCTAGAATTGAAATCTTACTTTCCGTAGCCAGAAAATCATGGAATTTTTTTTCAAGATTTGTGGCAGGAGTAGTTTACTTCCTGAAATTTCCCATACCTGTTTCCAGATGCAACAAAAAGTAGAACCTCATGAAAATCTTGACAAATAATTTACATAGTTGTGGCTCTTTTAAAATACGCACTGCACATGGAAGAAATAAGTGGGAACTGTTTAAAGATATTTTGACTGCCTGCCAATATAAATATGTACAAATACGTGGAAATATGTACAAGAAACTAATTACAATGAAAGATACATCTTCAGTCTATTCAGAAGTCAATTCCAGATAAACAATACATACAGCAAATACTCGAAGTTACAACAAAGTAAAGTCTTTTTTCTTTTTTGGTGTTAGCCGTGTGTCAGATAGATTTTCAGAAGATCTTGGCAGTGGCAGCGGAAAGGAGCAATTGGCATGCACTCTTTTGTAGGTTTTTGATTGGCATAAAGAGAAAAATAAAGTATATACATTAAGGAGAAAAAGATGACCTGCAACAGACAAGCATAGATTATTTAAGGAGATGTAAAATGAAATCTTTGGAAGTGAAAACGCCTTTGATATCACTGGGGCAAGAATTTCACTATTCATTTTTGACAGCTTCATATAAAACCTGAGAGAAAGATTTTCTCTGTTAAATGGTATCTATCTCACTCATCTTTTGTATATAAGCACATTTCTGAGATTGGAATTCAATCTACTAAGCAGAAAGAATTATAAAGATGCAGGAGCTAAGAAAGCACCTTTAAAATGGCATAAATCAAGACTGTGAATAAAATTTATGAAATATCTTTTTATATACACATCACCATCATATCTAGAAACTATTATTTGTGAAGGCAGGCTGAACAATTATACATGCAACTGCCTGTTTTGAGCTCAGACATGTCTTTGAACAGATATAGACCCCATTTCAATGCTTAAAAAAAAATCCAAAATTTTGCCCTAAGGCTTAATTCCACTCATACAAATATATTCCAGTGAACCTGGTTACACTAATGTTGTGAACCTAATTCAGTTCTGTCTTCAGTTGGGGCAAGGACTTAAATAACTTAAATGCACATGGTATTTTGTAGGCCTGTGGACTTTTGTGGAACTTTGAGTTTCTTCCACTTCATTTGATGTTATTGTCTGAATTTCAAGCACCTTAATATGTACAATAAGTGAAATCTTGAGTTAGATCTATTGAAACTAGAGCATACTAGTAGTGATATCCCTTTTCTGCTAGAGTCTGAAGACTCCAGTCGTGCAGAAAGCTATACGTTTTGGTCTAGTTCTCACTCATCTTTGTTTCTTTTTATTTCTTATCTAATTGCTAACATAGCTCCTACATAGATAGGTTCAGCTATCTATAGATAGGCTCAGCTGCTGTTTCCTTAGTTAACCATGGAGCTCATGGCTGAGCTGCCTGGGATTTGTTTCTTTTGCAATCTCAGTGGAGAGCTGGGTACATGTAGGGTAAGGCCAATATGAACTTGGTGTAAAAATCGGACTATTCTTAGAAGTACTAAATCAAAGAGAACTATTTCATGGCCAGTTTTCCAGTATTGTCCTTGAATTTTGTTCTTTGTCTAGGGTATTGACTGTGGAGCTTTATCATCAAGCAGGTCTAAAATGTGATACTGAATTACGCTTTAAGGTATTTTGGTAGGTTATCATATCTGAATATACACTTTAGTTGAAAAAGACAAAGTGCAATGAAATAATGACTACATGAGAGTATCTATTCACATGTAGATATAGAATGTTTATGTATCTTATCTTTTTACTAGCTTACGCTAACTAGTCAAATACTTCAGCCTATAGCAACTGCTTGCATTTTTGTTTTAAAAATGTATAAAGTTTTAATCTAATCAGGCTATCTGTAGCAAAAGGCAAAAGTGGGATGCTAGCTATCAAAAAACTAATATGTAAATCTCCCCTATATCATTTTATTGATTTGTTTTAATCTTCTGACATCTCTAGCATGAGTGCTAAATTGATATCTGCCCATCTGGCACCAACGCCGTGTCCAAAGTKGCTGATTTCAGTTCAGGTTGAGGTAATGTTTATACAAACATGCTGATGTGACTTTCTGCAATGTGGCTGAGTCATGGTAAAGGGGAATAGACATTAGTACTGTCATTTGAGAGAGGAATAGTGAAATAGCAGTATTTTTGTAGTGTATTTTGCAAGTGAGCAGAAATGGAGAAGAGATGAAACTCACCGATCATTTACAAGCATTCTCTGGAATGAACTAGAGATGAGAAAGGAAAATCCTTACATCAATGAGCTGACAAAATGGTAAGTCCACCTTGTAGAGATCTGTAATAGAAAAATTAAGAGTGGTATAAATTAGTTGTGAGTATAAATATGTGTGGGAGAGCAGTAGAAGAAACAGCAGAATAAGGGTTAAAAGAATGGCCCATACTGATAACAAATGACACCATTTCAGGGACACTGCTCTCAGAACACTTTTCCCAGCGGTGAGATTGAGGCATGTACTGTTTCTGCCAAGACCAGAGAGCCTGTGCTCTAATAGGACCACAGCGGTCATGACTTGTCACCTGGCTGGGTGCAGTCTTGCTGCAGGAGGTTCCATGGCCATTCCCTGTCATGTTAGTCTGCCAGAAAACAGACATATCTCAAACACACAAAGAACAGACAATAAACAGCAACCTTATTGATAATTTATAGAGACAGAAATAAGCAGGCTCTGAAGCAAAGGACCATCCCATAGAACTGTTGGCTCCTGAAGAATGTAAAAGATTTCTCTGGAAGTAGATCTCTATTCTCAGTGGAAAGAGTATCAAAGATGGGACAAGGACTCTGTAGCCAGCATGCCTCATCCTCCACCTGGCATACAAGTGTCTAGACCTGTGTAGACCACTTGGGCACACATGTCCTGCTCCTTTTGGTTGTGTGGGTGTGAGACTGTGAGTAAATGAAATATCTGAGAGTATAATCTGTGTAAGTTGACAAAATCAACCTGCTTAGAGGCTCTATAAACTAAGCCTTTCTACAAGATCTCAAACTTACATTTTTTTACACTAACTTTATGCAAATTCAGCATGCATTATTTATTGCAGCATCAGCATAACTTATCATTTTTTTGCCTGAAGGACACAACCAGAAAAAAATGGAAAAGTTAAAAAATTCTTTTGTTTCTCATGCTAGAGAAAATATATTTCACTGCCCTCCTGGCTCTGTGAAAGCTGAACATGCAAGCAAAATTCCAGAATTACTCGGTTAAAAATCCCTAAAACATTGAGCTCCTTCCTTTAATTAGAACATTAATTTCTTCATCATCATAATATTGGCTTTAGAAAAAAAATATACAGCCTTGAAAGTCTTCCTTATAGGGCATATAAACAGTGAATTTTAACCATTCCCTGGTTAAAACCAGAACAGAAAATTAACAGGAATTTTACAGAAATTAACCATTTAGAGGTTTTTCTGGACTCTGTGGCAAGCAATTTAAAAACAAGAGGGTTGGATGATCTGCTTGTATGCCAAAGATCTACTGTAAGTTAAGCTTATGATAACTTCTTTGGTCTTGTCAGATTTAGTTTCTGAAACACTAGAGTTTAAACATATCAATCATGTCTTCAAATTTATGTTAATAGAAATGGTGAAGTCATCTATATGTTTTTACTTCTTAAAAAACTGTATGACCTAGTGAAAGCATGCACAATATATAACGAGGCATGGAACTCAACCATCCAAATAGATATTTTGGAAAAAAAATCTAGCTCAGATAGAATAATAGATAAAAAGTCAAAGCCAAAGGATATTGCTTTTGCATTCACCAGTACAAGCAATAATGAACCAAATTATGCTTTCAGCATCTGCTTCCTTTCCAAATACAAAGCAATCTAGTGTTGCTGCGGGAAAGCACAATTAATTCCACTCTAATTTTAGCTGGCAGAGACCAGCACCTGTTGAAATTACCAGCCAGAATACACATTGTATACTCTCTTCCATGCCAAAGACAGCCATTGGTTCTAGAGGATGCTAACTGCACAAAAGTATGTCCTACAAAGAATTTCTGCCTCACGATAGCTGCTTTTTTTAAGGTAACCGATAGAATCTTTCAGAATTTTCTCTATTTCACACCCTTCTTTCCACTTGCCAAGAATAACTGGGCTGCATTTTATAAAAGTGATTTGCTTTTACAGATGCAGTGCTGGTATTAGCAGGCCTCAAGCTAGTTCTTGTACCTCCATGGAAAACATGTCTCATCTTTTTAGAATCCTATCATGCATTTTGGGTAAGGGCTGTTCCATTATGGAGGACCAAATGGCTCCTCCAAGAGCCATAGGTGATGATCTCACACAACAACACAGCAATCTGCAGCCTGGCCATACTTCTAAGCAGGCAGAGCTTATTTGCAGGAATATATCCAGTTAATTTTATCAGTATCAGCCTTTCTACCGCAACCTTGGCAACTAAGTCACAGAAAGTTAAGATTTGTTGGTTTTTAGAGGCTACCAAAAATTTTATCTCCCCTCCCATTCTTTCATTATAATAGCTCTCCCAAGTATCCATGCAATCATGAGGCTAGAGAGATGTTAGGCAAGTGTTCTCCCTCACGGAGAGAAAAAATAGGCTGGTTATGAGTATGACTATTTGTACTACTAAATTGAAGGAGAGGCTACTGAATGCAGATTATGAAGGGCTATTCTTTTTTCTTTGCTCTTTGTATAGTGTTGTCAACTAAAATGTCAGTATGGTTTTGTCTGGCTTGTTTTGAACAGTGGCATTTGCGAATGCAGAGTCCCTCACCTTTGATTTGCCTGTCTTTATAAGAAAGCTCACTTTCATTTAATATTCAGTAGAAATACAAAAGTTTCTTCCATATTCCAAGGGTCTGAATCTCATCACTCCATTTGTACTTCTTCCTGCTCTTTCCCACAAAGACAAACCAAGTTCTTTTCAGCCAATTATACACACTTTTACACATCATCCAACTGAAGGTACAGCAGCTACACATGTTGGTATTACAACAAAAAATAAATCAGATGGTTCTGGAATTTATAGAATTGAAAGATGGTACGCAAAAGTACTAAGTGATGAAACTGGAAATGGGATGTCTTAACTAAATCACAACTCTACTGGTGTATTCTAAATTTTCACATTAAAATTCACAGATATCGAGTTGTTCCTTCTTTGCTTGTTCTCATCAAGCAACGAATACAGAGCGTCCCAACAGAGTTGGTTCATTTTCTGAACAACTTAGTTGTGCTGTCTCCTTAAACTTGTTTGAAAACAATACCAGTTGAAAGATTGAATCATTCATTTCAACAGTCACTGAAGTCAAATACTATTTAAATTACTGCTACTAAAAAAAAAAAAATCAGCAATGACAATCACACTCTGGAAACATTCATACAGGCATAAAGTCTTAAGATATGTTTGCATCTCTCCATTTGCCACTCTCAGAAAATGTAAATATCTCACTTTGAATATATTGAATTCTACAGTGAGTTTCTTGTGAGATCATCATTTATAATTTTAGCTACTCTCCGTCTTAATCATCAGCTCAAAGGTTCTATCAGATTGACCTTTCCAAATGTCAGTGTCCAAAGCAAAATGGAGGTGGTGTCTTAATGCATCACTGGACTTAATATGCAACAAAAAGTCTTATCCAGAATCCATTGAAGTCCGTWAGAAGATTCTTTTTTTCTTAATAGATTTTAAGTCAGGTCAATAATTCTTAGAGATGGGGATTAGTCAGAAACTTACATCCAGGCACACCCCATCTTATGTGAATTTCAGATTCAAAGGTGGCACTGTCAGGAACTCAGCTGCATTTTGAGTAATATGTATACTATAACAGAATAATAATTTATTGTTGTACTTCTTATACAGAGAAGCATGAGTCTAAAAGGAGGGCTTAGGAGAAAGTACTAGTCAGAAAAGACTTTGGGATAGAACAAAATGGCAAAAAAATATAATAAATGAAATAACAGCATGAAAGCTTCTGGTGTTATTTCCTTTTTTCCCCATTGCTCACAGATAAAGGGCTTTCTGGCTCAGTCTTTTAGTCTAACAGTGGAAAGAAAAATGATGCATTTTTCGCAGACTGAAGCTGACCCTCTTTCTAATTATTCCCATGAAGAAAGATTACCTAGAAGGCAATCACCACAAGAAGAGATGGTGATTGAGTCTGTTCCTTGTTATGCTATTTTTGAGACTAAAGACAGTACAAATACAATGCTTAGCTCTGAAAACTCTGGCTACTCTTGTCTTTGATGCTGTGCTAGAGATGTTCAAATTGTCAGTGGGTTGCCTTTATGTCTGATACATTTTTTGTCTCCCTCATGAAAATCTGTCTGCCTTGGACCTACTGAACAGCTTAGAATAATGACAACGCAAGCCATAAGGCCCTTCAGATGATTGATATGTGCAATTCAAAGTAAAATACATGAACAAGAAACTTGTGTTGCATCCAAATTTGGAAGTACAATCAGATTATGGAAGTGACCTGTGAACACTAATTGAGCACAGCTGCAGAGTCTCCATGGCTGACTGAGTACAGAATCCACACAACGTGCAAAACAGCACGTCCTAAAGGTTTACCACAAGGCATGGCAGCAAGTGAATATGRCACTGGGACTAAAATCCTGCTGTCTAGCTTGTAAAAAACCTAAAGACATTTTGCATTTGGAGTCAGTAAATATTTTATAATTGTCCTTTTTTATCTATTAGGTTTTTGAAAATTTCTTTCAAGCAAGTGAATATTATCACAGACCACTGTACATCTTCCATGCTAAGTAAATATAAGGTAGAGCATGCAACGGGCCTGTTGCTCCTGAGGGGCTCAGAGAGGGAGTTGATGCAAGTCTTATCACTGAGAACCTTTCAGTAGATTCTCTGGACTGACAAAGAGATCTAGAGTAACACCACCACTGAAATAAAACAGATGTTCCATCTGTAAAGTGGAATAAATGTAAGTGAGCATAAAACTTCCATAGGGGAGTTACTTATTAAATATTTTTTGTTTTGCAGAGGTTTCCATAAAATTCCTCCAACACGGGAACCAATCCCTGAAACTCTGTTTTATGCAGGAAATGTATTGACTCTGGATCTTACTTTAAAACTTAAATGGAAGCAAAATGAGTTATAACTTCTGTTGTCTCATAAAGAGAATCAGAAAGCAACATTTCTAAACAGCAATATTTTGTCTGTATTGGGAAATTTTGCTTGCTGTGTAAAGCAGTCATTGTTTTTTATTTGCATAAAGAGTTCCAGTTCAGACCAGGATACTCAGAATAAGTTCCCCAAATGCTGTGGTTCATACACCTCAGCAGACTTTAATGTCAATCTTTCCTCATCACAAGTTTGCAACATAATCCTACTCTGGTCTAGTTTGCATTACATTTACTTCTGTTTTCTTTTCYCTATTTCTAGTCAATTTTAAATGTCAACACTACGAAAGTATTGTTGTTTGCTTGTTTTGTTATACATAAAACAGCAGCTGTTTTGTGGTTGTTTGTGTTTTTCAAAATACTGTGACATGAGAAAATGACTGTTATTCTTTTTTTTTTTTTAATATCTGAAATTGATCCTAAACTATTAGTTACAATACAGTCACTGTAGAAAATGTGATTACTGAAAAGGTTGAAAGGAATTTTATTAGATGCATTTCCAAGGCATTTTATTTTAGTGTGAAAGACTTGTAGTCATTATATTTTCTTCATTTGTCCATGGTGAAGGACTACTGATATTTCCTCTTGAGAATACTAATCTCATTCCATTATCAATGGTCATGAACCCAGGAGAGCTACATCTGAGGGCTGTGTCCCTTCCGCTGGTAATGAGCGAACTCAGTTCTCTCTTTATAATAGATTAAAGAAATAACCCATATCTCCTCAAAAGCAATAAAAACATTTCACTTAAAGTGCTCTTTCTTTTTCACTTTTCTCAACCTCACTGCTGTGCTGTCCTTTGCAGTTAGGGCTTCCACTGTTTTCAGGGAGACCTTCGTAAATCCTCGGGAACTCAGAGGCCACATATTTGCTAATTCAATTCTCTGCATCATCTATGGCTCACTTGGCTATTGAACAGTTAAAAGCAGGCTACAAAACATAAAACCACATAGAATGATATGAAATGGCAAAGCAGAGGACAAGGAAAATAGCCTTCCAACACAAAAGAGTCTTTCAACAAAGAAAGCCCTCACAAGCTGTCTAACTCACTCTCACCTGTACTAGTTTTATGCAGGTTCATCTCTGTGAAAGCAAAGAGAAACCTTGTGTTTCAGCCTGCCCTCTCTGCCACACCAAGAGCTCTGCAGTTAGCATCCTTTCACTGCAGCACTCTGCTACGACAGTACGGGATGCCAATTAAGAGCACATCCTGCCTGTACTGTTTGTTGTTTGTACAAGAAGCCATACTCCAGAAAGAACAAAGAGATATACAAAAATAGATGGAGATACAAGGAAATTAGGTTTGCTTTCAGTATCAAATATCCTAAAAAAATGTGGTGCTACACTTGGCCTGTGACATAGGAAAACTRTCTTAAAGGCGGAAATTTTGTAGTAAATGACAGCATCACTGCTCTCCAGAGCTAGGAGAATACAGTTCTTAGGGACAGTAGTAACACCTAATCAGAAATAAAAATCTAATAATAAAGGAGATAAAACTCAATGAAATGCATGAAAAGCAAACAAAGTAAATCACAGAAAAAAAAAAAAAAACAGTTCTAGTCTTATCTAGTCTTAAAATGCAGGACTGTTATTTCCACAAAACAAAGCTTTAAGGAACTGAGATACATCTGTAGCTTAAAGATACAAAGTATACAAGAAAGA
>NW_020456087.1:8136400-8168153 GCF_003342845.1 Nothoprocta perdicaria | reverse complement strand
AGAAAGAAAGAAAGAAAGAAAGAAAGAAAGAAAGAAAGAAAGAAAGAAAGAACAAGAAAAAGGATATCTCTAAGAAAGTACCTGTAAAGAAAATTAGTTGGCATTTCTCATACTGCTTTATACATAACACAATTAAAAAAGAATTCCTGCAGAGGCAGTTTCATCACTTCCACAAAGCAGAGAGGGATTATTCTCATTGTCTTTTCCTAAAGAAGACAGTACAGTAATGCAGAAGGACTTTATGTCAGATGGATGGGCCACTCCCTTTAATCTTGAGTTAAATACATAATTTTCTTTTTCTTCCACATTGCTAAATTCTTTCCTATTTCAGTCTCTTCTAACAGAAGAGTCCCACTCTTTCCAAAAGCCTGCCCCAAGTTCCTTCACCCACACCATCGACTCTGATACTTCCCACTTATGACAATTCCCAGCAACATTTTCCTGTCCCAGCTGCCCCTCCAGCCTAGAATTGGAACATTACTCTTCCTGACAGCCTTTCTTTACTCATTGCTCTGTGCACATGGAGTTCATACCTTTCTGATTTCACACACACACACACACACACACACACACACTCATACCATTATCTACTCATATCTGCTGCCACCCTCAGTGGATCGTGTAACCAGCCCAGCCTGGCCTGGTTTCCTGTAGAAGCAAAGCTTCCCACAGATTGCTAAAACTTCATCATCAGTATCGGGTCATTAGGACTTTGAGAACAGAAAAGACATGTTTAGGATGCAGTGGGTATGTTTCTGAACAGATACGACGTGTAGAAGCAGAAAGGCTTTATGACTGCACCTAAAAAATTCCTTGAGTAGAACTTACACAGGGAGGTAAATAGGCTTATTAATCCAAGCTACTCATGGAGTAACATAGCCTGTATTGATTGGTAAAAGTGTGATACTTTCTATTAAGACCTTCTGGATGTGGGGAAGCCTGGTATCTACTGGCAGTGGTATTTCACCTACAAGGGACGAGTGATAAAATTTCTCTGCTTCAGTCTAGAATTTTACTGCTGCTCTGTTCATTAAGGATGGAGCCCAGGGCTTAGATGAGTGCCACAAAAATCTGAAATGCACCTGAAATTTTAAATCTCAAAAAAAAAAAAACCTCGTAACTTCAGGCAGAGCAGTGAAACTGCCTCAGCTCCCAGTGTGTTCTTGTTCAAGGGAAATGCACCACATCCTGAGACGGCACTAAGAGCTGCGCAGGGGAGTGCACCGCAGCACAGTGTGGTGCATTGCTTGTTTGAACACTTGGCCTTCCTCTCGTAATTACCACTAACTGAGTTAATCAGCTGCCAGATCCAATCTAACTGTCCCAGTTATCCAGCAAGTAGCCTCAAAGATGTCCCAATTAAACTCAGTGTAAAGTCTATAAAATAKGCGCACAAGCTTGACTCCTAGTGAGACAACTTGATTAAAAAGACATCATTATTTCACACTTCTACTAATTAGCAATGACATTGCCTCTGAATTCAGAGGAATTTGACAGCTTCCAGCATGTTATCACTGACAACTAATGCAGTCCTCTACACCAGTCCAAGTGCTGATCTTGAAAACAATACCATGAAATAACCTTTATTCACCTCTGAGAGTCTTGCTGGGAAAGACTTTGGGGCATAAATATTCAACATAGCTAGAAGCTGTCATATCAGGGGAATATAAATATATAAGCTGCAGATAGCAGAAATTTGGATTCTGATATATTCTTAATTTTATATCCTTGTTATTCTGGTTCCGTGTATCCTGCTATAGCTGCTATTGAAGGCTGATCAGAGAGTGGCTATTTATGCATAGCGTGAAAGAAAATTAAAACCAGTTGAAAATTTGCATTGCTCTTTTTAACTAGACTGTGCAAGCTACTGCAAAATTATGCAAAATTAACAGTGACCAGTATGATCTATTGTTTGTGATGGCCATAATGAGATTCCACTAAAGYGAAAAATAATCAAATACATCTGTCTGTAGAATGCATAATCACAGCATTAACAGAACAACTGAACAGTGGTACACAGAAACTATCCTTAATTGTGGGACCATGATCAATTCACAATTTACTATTTAAAAAAAGATGTCAATTTCTGGCATTTAAAAAAAAAAAAGAGTACCAACTCTCTTACCTATGCAGTATCATCCAGACAGGCTCCATTGGTTATTCTGTTAGGTACACACAGATGTCACTGTGGTTTAACTTCAGCATCTGAGGTGGCAACTGAAAGTTGAAAATATTGAGAATTCTCAGCTGGAAGAAGAAAGGTTGAGTTTTGCAGACAGCTGGAAGAGCTTCTAGAACTTGGAAAATTGAAAAGCTGTAAGTAGGGCATAACAAACTAATTGTATTTCTAGTTTATTCACAGTTCAATCCTCAAYGAAATGAGTAAAAAGCATGCAAAAATAGCAAAGACTAAATACTAAAAACATATATGTCCCCCTGGGAAGATTTAAAAACCTCTCCTGAAGGATCATTACAAACATAAAACTCATGACGCAGAAGTCTAACAAAAGAGTTTTCATCTTGTGCTGTGTTCTGGACATGGAATTGCAGATAATTTCTGCCACAAGAAGAAAAATACAAAAAAAATACAATAGCATGTTTTTATTTATTTTTGCTTTGGCTGCAGGTGAACAAACCTGTAACTGTACAAGAATCCACCATTCCAAGAAATTTCTCTGAAGCCTTTCTGAAATTATGGCTTACCCAGATCCAGACTGGCTGCAGCCTAATAGCACCAGTCATTTACCTGAGTAGATCCATTCACAMCAGTGAAGCTTGGGTGTTACACCAGAATTTGATCCATTGTGTAAAAAACTGACTGATATTATTTTCCATATATCTGTTAAACATTTTGTAAAGAAAAAAACATGAGGCTTGTGTTAAGTCAATTGTTTTTTGTTTTCTACCATATGTGCTCACAGGGCACAAAGTACAAAGGAAAGTCCAATATAATTCCTTAGAATGGTGAGGTTGCAAGGGATAAGGTATACCAGAGCAGTGATTGCACATGGGCATTCAATCCAGATAAGCAATTTTCAACAATTTTCAGACTCAAATTATTCTCTTGAAAGTCTGGCAGTAATGCTATCTRCTCCGTAATTATTTTGAGAACAACAATGTGCTCTCAAGGCTGACAGAGCTGGACCTGYTCAGCCTGGAGAAGGCTGAGAGGGGACCTGATCAGTACATACAAATACCTCAAGGGAGGGAGTGAGGAGGATGGGGCTGCCTCTTTTCAGTGGTGACTACTGATAGCACTAGAGGAAAAGGCCACAAACTGAAACATCAAAAGTTCCGCAGGAACTTAAGGAAAAAATTCTTAACAGTGAGAGTGACCGAGCAGTGGAACATGTTACCAAGAGAGGTTGTGGAATCTCCTTCTCTGGAGATCTTCAAAACCTGCCTGGAGACAGCCMTGTGCCACATGTTCTAGGTGACCCTGCGTGTGCAGTGGAGTTGGACCAGATGATCTCTGGAGGTCCCTTCCAACATTAAAGAGTCTACAGTTCTATGATTTATATGGTGAAGCATCTTACTATTTTATCTTATGTTTCCTAGACTTCAATAATGTGACTTTCCTCACTTTGATCTGGGAAAACTGGAGCATTTCCAATTTTGTGCAGCTCCAGAAGAGATGCACATTCCTGTGCCTCAGACTCAATTGAAATGTCATACTAAAAGAAAGGTATGACAGTTCAAGGGATCTCTATCTCTTTCCAGTAAACGTATGGAGGATTAGCTCAAATATATGTCTCTCCCTATGAAGCCTGTTTCACTAGAATGGAAAGATGGACAGCTAACCAATGCTAAGAAAGCATTGATGTRACTGGTATGAGAAGTAAATAGTATTATTCTGATGCCTGTAATTTTTTAAAAATGGTGTAGAATTTGGAGAGGATCCAGGAAAAATAATATGAAGTCTAGAGAAAATGGCTCACAGTGGAATACAGTATCATATGGGATGTCAGTTCAGACTAGATGCTCCTATAGTTCAATCTGGCTTTCAAATCTATGAACAGTTTTTTTTCAAAGGGCAGCCTCAGGCAAACCCAGGAACACTGTTTTCYGAGAGCTGCCCCAGCCTCTGCCTCCATGCAGGTTCTTATGCATCGGCAACCAGTCTGGATATGTTCAGCAGCCCTTTAATCTCTCTCATGCTTTTAAAATATATATATATAGCTAATGAGAAAAATAAAGGCACTTTAACGGTCTTTCAGGTTATCCAGGGTTGCCTGACTGCCATTTCATTAACATCACAAACCATATTGAAGTATTTAACAGTATTGAAGATCATACCAAGATAACTGCCTATCTCTTCAAACCAAAGTGATTTTCTGGAAGAGAATTGTGTTTTACAGGTAGCAATAAAGACAAAATGCATAATTATACTCAATTGAATACATTCTGTTAACTAATGAAATCATCTTCTATTTAGATCACAAGCACCTACATCAGAGAATATTTATATAAGAGACTTGAACTACAGCCAGAATTAAGGTGCTAAGCAAATCAATTCTCAGAGAAGTAATGACTATGACCATCACTCAGAGCTTAGTGTTTTGTCTCCAAGACTCATGGAGGACTCCAATAATATAAATCAGAATACTCTACCAAGATCAGCTCTATGGAGAAACTATGGCTCTGTGCTGTTCTTTGGGTCATTCTCTACACCAGATGCAAGTATAAAATGCAAAGCTCCCTCTCGTTACAGTATTCTGATCTAGCAGGTGCTCTGCATAGACATGAAAGGCTGTTGCAGTAGCAGAGCCTTGGTGGATGCTCCCAAAATATCACTGCCTAAACTAGCTCTGCAGCCTACTCGAAGAGCTAGGAGGAAAACCTCTCTCCTTCTTCCACAGCTTAACCAGAAATTTTTCATTTTTGTTTTACATTATACATTTATACCTTCAAACAACTTCAAAAAGAGAAATCCCAGTGGAGCCATTTCTGTACATTAGGTTAAATGTCTGAACATAGTAAATCATGAAGCAGAAATTGCCAAGTTGTATATGCATGAGGACATGCTGCACCATAGAGTTTTTGAATGGGACTTCTCTTTCTAAATAGTGCAGGGTTTTGATTTACAATTTATTTSCATAATAATATGTATTTACTTTAGTATACCACCTTAACATATAAAATAAAGGCTAGGATATATACATTTCAAAGATGAGTAATGAAATATTAATACTGGAGAATGTAAAATATGCAAACACATATAAAATGCTTGCAATCACAGATTCAAATGCAAGCAATAATAGCAAATAGGAATCTTGAAATACAGTGGACTGTAATTAAAATAAAAGCATTTGTTTCCCTAGTTTACAGTTATAACTTTGGGGAGCGATATCATCTCAAAAGGCTCTRGCATATGGACTGAGGCTCTTAGTAGTTACAGAAGCCTAGAATTGAAAAAATATGACATTTCAGAAGCTTTGCTCTATATTTTCTGATCACATATTTATTTACATGCCTATCTGGTTTATCTTTATCGTTGGTTCAGCTTTGTGCAGAATAAGTAGGAGCAAACTATTTCCTTGTCCAATTCAAAACCAATGAAGGAGCTAATGATCAACATCTCCTTTGTCATCTACAGCTCTTTCAAATGATGAGTGTGATCACTTTTTCTGTTTAGAACCATCTATATCATTTATATATTGTCAATCAATCTGTTAATGGAATGACAGGCTGACATAAAAGGAAAATGCAAAAAAAAAAGAAGTCTTTTGGTTAACTGAGGATTRGCTGTTATTGATTTTACCCGTCTTGGAAGTATTACAGCATACTCATGAAACAATTACTYGGAAATGGCAAGAAGGTTGTAATAAATATTAATAAGAGGCAATCTAGCCTTTGGGTTAGATTGTCACAGATCTTACCCAGCATGAAAAGATCAAGGCCTTTTCCATTTCTCGCACAGACCACAGGACATTTTCCCTTTTTTATCTTAGATTATCTCCCTGACCTAGTTTACAGCTGTATTGATGCAAACAAAGGACCAAGGGGAAAATGAAAAAAAGACTGTTCCTGCTGACAAATGGGAGGGGAAGGTGAAGAACTTTGTGAAACAGATTTACAGCTAAATGCATGATGGAAATGCACCCTGTGAGCTATATGTGGAGATATAAGCGGAATTTTCTTTCTGAATATCCTCCCCCGGCCKTGTAAAAACCTAGAAAGGAGAAAAAAGGAGATCTGTCACAGCTTCATATGTGTCTTCCAGATAACCATTCTACTTTAACCTTGCCACATTCTTATAGGAGCCATTTGCTGCAGGACCTTGGACTGTAGCAGAGAGACACACAAATGAGAAAAAGAAATAGAGAAAGCCTTGCTTAGCTTGTGAGGAATTCCTTTGGTTRTTAGTGATAAGAGTTTTGTCTTGAACCTTTCCTGACTCCTGCCTGACAGCATGGACTTGCTGGGCTAGGTGACATTCGCAGATCAACTTTAATATCAAACATTTGCAAATCCTGCTTAATGTTTTAGAAAGCAAGTAAATATGGAAAACCAAAGATGCATTTTTACTCCCCAGCTGAGAGAAGTCAGTCCCCTGCTTACTCTTTGGAAATATTAGTCTGTACCTGCAATTCAAGTGTGTCATTAACCAGACTTTATACAAACAGAAAATGCCAGGTTTAAATTTATATACATGAAAACATAGCTAGAAAAGAACCTTATTGAATTCCATTTATTTTCCTATTTACAGGTCCTTAAAAATAGTCTCTAAAGAATCACAGAATCAATAAACAAAMCTTCCAAATTCTCCCATCCTTTTTCATGGCTAATGGTGACTTATTGCTCTGAAATTATAACCAGCTTCATTTTTCCCCCTGTTTTCTAACCYGTTCTGTTGAGGTAGTAGTTAGCTTTTAACACAGGGAATATTGTGCCTCTATATCTATTTCTCTTTTGTTTTCCAATGTCTCTTTTATACTACAGAAATTATGCTTTATAAAATCCAAAATCTCACATGATCCTGTGGCACAGTTGCAGTTTTGTCCTTGGTTAAATAAATTCAAAGTCTAGGATGTTGCAACATATTCACTTACTGATAGAAAACAAACATTCTAACTACGCAGCGACAACCTGTTGATTAACTTCAAGGACTCAGACATGACTCACAAACATGCAATGGTGTTTATTGACAATTCCTTTACTCTGGTGTGGCCTTACATGGTCCATTTCTGAGAGCAGATTCAAATGAACAAGTGTAACAGCAGCTCTGTTTACTGAAGTAATCACATGGCATGTCTATTCCCCATTTCTACCTGGCCCTTGGACATGAGAGGGAGAAGACCAACAGAAATGGAGAGCTTTCTCTCTCAGAATTCTCTCTTGGATTCATGGAAACTTGGCTCGCATTTGTTCTCTCTGACTAGTAGGCTATGTCTTCACTATACAGCAGCATCAAGATCTGGAAGTTCAGTTATATTTTGCAAGAGAAAATATATTCAACCTGTAAATGGATTGGGAAGTGTTCTACCAGTCCTATGGTAGGTGGTATGCATGTCACTGCCATACTAACGTGCACCAACAGGTGATTAGGGCTATGGACATAATTAATTTTTTCAATTCAACAAATGAACTAAAAAAAAAAAAAAAAATTAAGCCAAACAATGTTTTTAATTTCTTCACATCTTTCCAAATTGTTTTGTTCCACATGATACTTTTATAACCTCGCCATTTGGGRGATATGCATGTGGGAAGGTAAGCAAATAAAATTACTCAAAAGATTCACAAAACTGCTAGAGGAAATACCATCTTTTATAATTATCCAACAATTTGTGGCTGAACAAGTTTAACCAGAAAAGAAGAATTCTGAGTTCGTCTCTCTCTGGCTGAGGAGATTTGAACACAAATGCGATTGCCTAAATGAACCCACTAACTAGGTAACAAGAGGAAAGAGGTTGTACTAAGTCAGTCTCAGCCACTGCAGTTTTTGCACTTTGTACGAAACACTAAAATTATCGATGAGAGCCTGATCAAAAGAAAGATGATAGCCTGAATAACCACTCAGGAAGATAAAACWTCCAAGTATGTGAAGAAATGTTTCACCATATTTACTAAGTAAATCAACTCAAACAAGCAACAGCAAGACATCTCATATTTCCTACTGTATGAACACCAGAATACTTGTGACTTAGTTGTTGTCCTTCGGAAAGGAAAGAGGGGCAGCATTTAGATCTTGCACATCCTGAATCCTCCTGACCAAAAATAAGACAAGATCTTCTCCATCAGTTTTGTACATTTAGCTCCAAATATACCTTCCAGATGAACTATTGAGCAAGTTCTACTTTGGTTCACAGTTTTAGAGTAACCAAAACAAAGTTTGCCTTAGCTTAGTTGTCAGTGGAAATAAACAAACACACAAAAAAGCTTAGATTTAGCAATAAGAATGATAAAATTGCATGAGGGCTATAATGTCATGAAGAAAAGCACTTGTAAAATAAAAGTGATTAATTTACTGAGCTGGAAAGGTGTGGGAGTTTTATTATCATTATTAACTGTAGCTTTTTGAGGTTGTTTTGAGAACCTGTCTTATTTGAAAAATGTTTAACTACTTTCACACAGCTATCTAAAGTAATATATCAAATTCAGAAATAATAATTTGAAGTTACAGCTACTAGGCATGTTGTAGCCAGATTTTGAAAAATTTGATTGYCTATATCAGGTGGCATGGAAATGGAAAATGTAATTTAAAGAAAACAAATATATAATATTAAGTCTGAGGTCAACAAAACTAATAGATGGTATATACTTAATGGCATAACTATGGAGAGCATTGACAAGAGAATGGATAGGATTTATGCTGGAAATAATCTTTATGTCACCATTTAAGTTCATTTATTGTGAAAAAGCAACATATAGGGGATACCTGGAAGCCAGAGATAATTTTGTTTCTTTCTTTGATAAGACTGATGACCTAGTGGACTGGTGAAATGTGGTAAAAGAAAATGAATGCCAGATCGTTTTATTTAACACAAAGAATCATTACCAAAGCAGAAGATAAAGAAGGATTAGGGCAAAGACAGTGATGCAGGTCAAGAACTAGCTGAATTCAGAAACATCCAAGCACACCAGTTAAAAGGGGTCTCCTGAAGTTCCCAAAGAGTGGATGCAGGCACAGATTTTCTTTAATATTTCCTGACGTAAAAAAAAAAAAAGATGAAATTTCCTCTGATTGATTATGCAAGTTTGGATGTATAATCAACACAGGAGAGAGTAGGAATATATTACAAGAAGCACAGATAATCTTCAAGATTAAAGCAATAGGAACAAGGCTAAGGTTACCTGTGAGAAATACAAGATCATTCATTATAAGGCTACTTCCCAGAATTTCAGGGATCGGAGACAAAATTTTCTGCCTTACTGTTCCCAAACTGGTAGGCATACTCTGATAGGCATAGTCAGAGTATTCCTATTCTCTTCAACAGCAGGTAACAAGGTGCTCCACCATGCTCAGAAACCTGAGCTAGGAGAGCAGACACACAGCTTCAGACTCTTCCTGATAYGCAAGTTGGAACCCAGCTATTGGAATCTCTTGCTGGAGCTCTTTTGTCTTCTGTGGAATTACTTCATGCTAACTGGAAGAAGGATTGGAAGTCAAGTCCCTTCACATCCTTGCTATTTTTCAGGGTCACATTCACTCTTTCTATGGTTTAGCAGAYACTGAATAAGCAAACAACCTAAGTAATATTTAATGACAAACCAAGAGGTKGGCCGAAAATTATCAGCTATACATTACTTATATATTACAAACACTTGGAGATGAAGGACAGGAGGTTAAGCCCATCATTCATGAAAAGAGACCTTTGAATCTCATCATCTCCACCCTACATTAGTGCTATAGCACTGAGTCCTAATCAGTACACTATCCCAGTGGCCAGCTGCACTTGGCTGATCTCATTTTCAACCTACCTTAGAGTGTGGAGAAATGARCTTAGCTGGTCTCCCCAGTCAAAGCGCTCTTGTTAACTAGTGTTTCCAGATGGGTCCTCCAGTCAAAGGACTGATATGTACCCTCCTGTTCAAGACAGAAAGTATCTGAGGTCTCTCAGTTAGAAGGTCTGGGCATCAAGCGTTTATTCTTGTCTAATTGCAGCCTGAGTAATAGAATAAAAAAAATAGAATAAGTAAATCATAATTAACACTACAAGCAGCCCAGTATCAATTTTAAAATGTATGCAGGTGGGAATAGGCAAACCTTCCCAAAGACTCCTTCTTCTTTCAAATAGGCCCTTAAATTGCCAATTAGTCTGGAACAGAAAAAATTAACRGTTGCTTTCCAGAGGTAGCCAGGAGTATAAGTGAGCATTGTGACTGGATATGCTATTGTTCCGTATCCCAAATATCTAAGGTGGTTGGCAGGCGGTGGGAGGACAAGACAACCCGATGAGTCAGAGCAGACTTGAAACAGATCCAGTTTAAGCATGCTTATTTCTTACCTTGGATTTAGGATAGCATTTGGGTAGTTTATCCAAGCAAAAATTCCTGCTGCAGGGGGAATTTTCTTTAGAGAAGAGCCAGAGTAGGAAGAACTGATTGAGAGGAATTCTGGAGAAAAGGCCTCCCTTCAGCATTTGTTACAGACTTGATCTCTTAAGATTTCATTTCACTTTTACCTGTGTTGATGATGATGTGGCATTTTGGCAGGCAATTCCATGAAAGAAAGGTTTAAAGGTTATTTGACCATTTTCGGGAACAGTAAAATAAATACTGAAGGCTATTCTTCATAKGAAAATAAAGAACTTTCATGTTCCCTGAATATACCCAGTTTGCAGCAGCCGTATCACATGCATTTTCTACAATGACACGGCAATACACTACACCCTTTTATGCTTCTCAGTCTACACAAGCTGCTCTGCAAGAGCAACAAMCACAAGAAAACACAGAAGGCAAATCAAATTGGACATCATGGAGTCTTATTTATTGGTTTTAATAAGCACAATAGTTATGCAGGTTGCTTTTATCTTACTCATGATTTTCTTTTATTCTGTCTTTAATAAAGATAGACTTGTCTCCATTCTTTCTTACATTGCCCACAGTAAAATAATGGAAGTGGAATAAGCGCAAATGAAATTTCCTCAGCCACGAATCTCTGTGTCAGTTAAACTCATGTGCTAGCAAGTAGTCTGGCCACTATTTTAAAGATACCATTTTGTCTGCTGTGAGTTCAGACAGGGTATGGATGGGGACTACTGTTAATAACTTCTATGCTTCTTTATTGTCTCCAGTAAGTAAGTAACATTGCTAAAATGTGACAGGTACAAGACTCAGTTGAAAGATAAAGCTTTTCAAATTTGCATTTGGACATAAAGTACCTAGGAAGAGCAGAAGTTGCATGAAAGGTGTAACTTCTGGCAATCAGTCAGCACAAAAATTTCATTTTCAGCTCAAAGTATTTATGAGGAAGTTATCATAGTAATATGTGCAATGTATTATAATTAGATAGAACATATACTAGAGAAAAAATAAATATTGATCCTCTAACTGAGGAGCTGTATTTCTACTCTGTTCAAGTTAATCTGCTGGCTCCATCTCAGATAACCTGCGTAACTGGACAAAAATCTCCTTCTCTGGAGATCTTCAAAATCCACCTGGATGCGACCCTGTGCCACATGCTGTAGGTCCCTGCTTCAGCGGGGGGTTGGACTAGATGATCTCTAGAGGTCCCTTCCAACCTCAACCATTCTGTGATTCTGTGAAATGAGCATTGTGAAACTTCCTGACAGTCAGAAATTTGCCTGCCGAGTCTCTGTAGATTTTCAGCTCTCTGGTTTACAGCTGGTCTCTAGCAATGCACAAGTACAGCCGTTCACATTAGGGATTCTTTTGTGTTTATTGGCTTCTCAGTGTTGCACTATTTGTAACTGTGCAAAACTCAATAACTCAGTAGTTTYTCTGTTCAAAATACTATTTTCGAAGGTTCTAGCAAACAGTTTCAAAACATAAAAATACAAGCAACAGCAACATTTCCCTTGCTTAAAATGAGAACTAGATTCTATCAGTGACTTTTTTGCAAGCAGTGTATGCGGGATTTTTAGCAAACACAGACATACTAAAATATCTGCAGAATTAGATACATTTTGAATGCATTCCAATACTGCAAGAAAGATGGAACACCTGCTGAGGAAAGAAAGGTACAGATGTTCAATGTCTTTCTGGATTTGGTGCAACAGACTCCTACAGTCTTCACATACTTCAAAGCCTGCTTACATTCAGCAACTTGCCCGTTTTATAAAAGGCATCATCTTGCTTCAGGATTTATTCTCTCTAGGATAAACTCTGCCACCCTTAAAAAGAGTAATCCTTTGCTTCTGGAGTTAGACACAGATGCAATAGAAATGGATTTGGGACACGGTGATCCTCACCTCATCTCCACCGTTCTTTCAGACCTCTCCTGTTTCCTCCAGTGTTGCTCTTTCCTCTTCTTTTTCTTCCATATCCATGCACAGAGTAGGGTTCTTTTAAATGAGCGAAGCTCCTGTGAAGCGAAGACTGGAAAGAGCCCTCCCCTCTCGGGCAAATAAAGGAAGTGAAATTCACCTGTCAAGTCAGRAAATAGTAAATAGCAAATCCTGATTTCTTCAGTGTGCTTTGAAGTCTGCAGTTCTAGGAAGGTACAGAAGAAAAGACAAACAATATATTCCACAAAGCATTCAAGATGCGCTTTAAGGCCCTGGAGAAAAACAAGATAGCATTATATCCTTAGGAGACAGGCTGAACCTAGTGTCTTAAGCCAAATAGTTATTTTAACAGTGACTTCCTAAACACACAATAATCTTTATATCTCTACCTCAGCCTTAAAGCGGGATTTAGATACCCTAAGAATTCATCTTTTGCAAACCATAGATTTTCATCCAGCTAAACAGATTTCCAGGAATTGCAGATGAAAGCAGATTTTCTTTAAGTTATTAGAGTGTCAGGATCCTTAGTGCTTTATTGCCTCTCAGCATTACAAATTTAAAGCAGTCTAAATGGCCAATATACAAAAAAATAAAAACAATAAAAATAATTTTATCCTGGGTGTTAGTCTGGAGAAGCCAATGAGTGTGCACTAGACTTGAACTGATGTGAAGTGCAATGTACAGTTTCCTATCCTGGCTTGCAAATCCTTTCATGCCAATGGCATTTTTCTGATCAGATGGAGATATATATATATACCCTTCCTATTTTCATTTGTGCTTTATCTCCCTCAAGAGTCCTGTTATGCTCAATGAATAAAAGTTATGGTGTGGGATTTTAGTATAAACACTGAAATACTGAAGGAAAAAAAAAGTTAATTGTGTCTGTTTAATGAACTGAACAAGCCTAACTCCTACCCTCACAGATGTAGGGACCGAAATGCCAGGACTGTGCTTTCATCTCCAGCATTTCTGTGGTCTTGGAGAAAAGCAGGCTCAGCAAGGAACAAAACCACAGGGTCTATGAAAGAGAGCAATGCATTCTTACTCTTTTCTGTAAAACTCTGTTCCTCGTGGAACACAAATTTAATGGCGACAGATGGTGCCACCATTATCTGAACTGCAGAGGTGTAGCAGTTCCAGCTGTAGGCAGCATTTTGCATGAGATAACATCTTCAAATAAAYGTATTTTGGAAGATGAGAATTTGGCTTCCTTGAAAATTGCTTTGGTCTCAGCATTCCCGGTTGTCACCTCCCTGGCTCCGATGAAGTGCGTGTCATCCTGGGGACTCAGAGAGGTGGAAGCCCCACAGGCAGCCACATACGTTGATCCAGCAGAGTCCTCATGCATCCCRGGAAACATCAGGAGTTTTTCATTCCACCCCGATATCATCTTCTGATGGAAAACCTTTCTGCTGGAAACATTTTAACCAGCTCCAGTAGACAGACCATACTTGGATGTAACAGCCCTTAGATTTCTTCTCAAGCTCGGGACCAAGCTGTCACCAGCAGCCAAACTGTGTAACTTTGTCAGCATTTTCAGAAAGCACAGAGGATGCCTGCATGTAATTGTGAGCAGAATTACTGGCTTTTTGATTTGCTTAGCCCAACCGCTTTGGGTGMAAATATGCAAAATTCAACCAGTCCTGCAGCTAATATTATTCTAGTCTTGTCATTTTATTCATCCTGTGACAGAAAAACAGAGTTTTTTCTTAATATTGTTATGGAAAAGCAGAAGCAATATCTGCTGGGCATGGATCCTGGAAGAGGTTAAAAACTGTGCGTTCCTATTGACTTCCAAAGGGAGACAGGATACTTAAGGATCCTTTATTCCACAATCTCTCTTCTGTTATAAACATTAAACGTACCCTTCTTTCAACTGTGGCCATTAAACCACAGTAAAAAGAAGACGGGTGAATTGTTTAAATTGCACTGTAGTTTTGCTGAAAATAAAAGGATTCTCTCTGGAAAACCTGTCAAGTTATTATCCTCTTCCCCTCTGCTAACATACACTGTGAGCTTTCTATTTYAGTCTGACAATATTTTAACAAACTGATGAGAGCAAAGGCAGGGGGAAAAAAAGGAAAAAGAAAAAAGCAGAATAAAAACACTTCCAAAAATGTCCTTTTGAACAATGAAGCAGGCTCCCTGGTGACTCCATCAGAAGCAGTGTCAAGAGGATTCCATGTTTTTTCACTGACCTTAGCTACTAAAGAATATTGCACTAGACCCTGATTTTAGYTGTACTATATTACTCTGTGTAGAATAGATGGAGTTTATCTGTGCCTAACTCTAATGCAGAGTGTGTCCCGTAACAGAGTTTTCAGATACCTAGTGATAAATATGTCTGAGCAAAAAAAAAAATTGCTTTTATTTTTCCATTTATTTGAAATCTGCTTTGGTTTGGTTCTCAGGGAAGTAAATCTGGCTATTTCTTGTGTCCCTGGCTATTTCTTSCTGAGTGGGGCATGGAGCAATTGCATCATAAGAAGAGGAAGAACTAATTCTTCTGGCCTCTGATAAATACCATCTTCTAAAATGCCCCATGCACAAATATGAGCATGGCTAGGATATAAATCCAATAAAACTGAGTGCACCTGAAAGGAGTAGGTTCTYCATGACTTATCTCATGAAGGCCTCAGTTCCCTCAGAGCACAGCAGCCATAATCTAAGTAGATCACTCTTTTGCAATGTCCTAGTTGCTTGATGTTTCTTGAATTATTGTCCTTGAAATCAGCAGAATACAAATATCCTGTCATACAGAGTATTTTTTAGTTCCATATATAATGCAATTTATGTTTTCTGAAAAGGTGAAAATATTTGCTTCTTTAAATGTCAAGTTCTTTGGTGGAGTTGTCTTATTTGCAGTCTATGAATGCTTCAAATGAAARAGAAATGAATGGAAAAACTACTTGAGAAAAATTGTTTAACACGTATCACCTCTTATCTTCCAAAGGTCTGAATTCATAATAACTCAGCACTATAAGTTGAACTTTTGTTACATGACTTGTAAGATAACATTTATATTACATATTATAAATTATAGTATTATTTATATGATATGAAAAAATCTGAGAGAAACACTTCCCTTACCTGATGTCCTGCAGAGTCAACAATGAGAGAGGCAGATCCAGAACCCCTCTAAGACCTGAAACACCCATTGAAGAGTCCATTCTCTTGACCAACTCGAGGAACTTAAGGAAATTACTTTCCTTATAGAGAAACCTGGAATAAATGGTCCAAAATAGATGCAATTATTGAAGGACTTTGTTATGTTTCTGTAATATGCAATTCATGGCATCTTGCAGCTGAAATATAAATACACCAAACATGCTATATCTTAAAGGACTCTGGCTAAAAGACTAAAACAGACGTTTTCATTGGCAAATTAACCTGACGAGCTAAGAGTTGCTTGCTCGGGCTTGAAGAAGCAGGTGCTGGGATGCTCATTGGGATGCCAGTATTCCTTGAGCACTAACTTGTCAGAGTTTTAACACAGAGCAGTGTGTCCTCAGGTACAAATTTACACAACTGTCATTAACAAACACTGCCATCTGCTGTCACTGCCTTGGCAGCATCATCACAGCCATGATGCTTCCCTTCCGGTCTTCACATCTGGTACCAGGTAGGTTGAATATGAATCATGCTCAACTCTAATCTGCAACATACTTGTTGCTGCCGAATCAATACTAATCAGAGCCAAGATGTTTCAGCTGTTCCTTCAAGTCAGATGAGAAATGCTGGAGCAAACAACTCCAATATACAGTTTTTACAAAAATCCCTAGGGTGGTTGTCCTGAACACCTCGAAGCTCTTTGAACACCAAGAGAAATCAACAGACCCTCCAATCTTACCTTTGCTTATTTATTCCAAGGATTATGTTAGCCTCTATTGTCTTCCTTAATGCTTGGTGTTTTCTTTTTGGCATTGCAGGTTGCAGACCTCCATTCTCTCAGTAGGACCCGCACCACATGCTCTCTGAGATGTGGTTAATACAAGTGAGACCTTGTATTCTGAAATGTTGGATCTTAGCCATGCAAATGCTTGCTCATATAACTTTTTTCATGATGATTCCTTAGCAGAACCTATATTTTAAAGGCTTCCAGCTAAATAATCCTGTGTATCACATGCTATAAAAAATAAATTAGAAAAATCAGCTATGCACAAAATTAAGATTTAGTGCATCTTCATCTATCTAATTTGTAATCTCTTTCAAGAATCTCCTGTGAAATGAGACTTATTGTCATACAACTCTACTAATATATATTAATCATATACCTCTTYCTATTCATTTAATTCTACATTACATGAGTTCCATAACATATTTTTTTCTTTAAATTTCCCTAAAGCAAACCTATTTATTGCCTTGGTGATCTCATTTTCATTTTTTAATTATTGTCACATTACTGTCGTTTACTGTACTTTTCTTGATTTTCCACAATTTTTAAAGTAAACATTAGTGACAGAGATTGTCTTATTCATCTCTTTAAAGTTCTTTAGAACTTTACTAGAATATTTTCCTAGAATTTTGCATCAAACTGACCTATACTGACTACCCTACCATTTATTAAGGAGATTGTGTTGTCTTGAATTTCCTTGCCAATTTTTATCAGTTTTAATTTCCAGGGTCTACTCTAGACCTATTTTCTATTTGTGAGATATCCTTTGCATAGTTCTAATTTTTGATTTTGTTTCTCACATCCATAATAAACTTAAATTTCAAAATTTCCTCTTCCTATATTGTGCAGTTAGAACTTGTTGGTCGTGCAATAAACTGGTCTTAAAACATCCTAATTTTTCACCTGTTGTATTTTTCTTTTTTCTTTTCTTTCATCTTAATCAATTTTACTCAGTTTCACTCATTTTCCTCATATTTGGCAACTTGAAGCAGCATGTACTCTAGGCTCTTTCTACCCTCCATTTGCCCATATCAAATGTAATCATGTCTACAAAGCACCTTCATCTTTCCAAYCCAGTTACTAAATCATTTCTGTCTGCTGTGATGAGGCTTGTCTTGAAGTAAAGCTCAAAGTAAAGGATGGTAGACACCTTTTGTACGAGAAGATTTTTTTTTCATTTTTAGAGATAAACATTTTTTTTCAGCTTTGCCTGCTATAGACTATCTGTCTATACCTCCCAAATCGAAGTCCTCTAGGATACGATTTTTTCTTCCACATACTGCCAAAACAAATGCTGACACAGTTGCTCACCCAGGCCTCTAGTGGAGTTCTGTTATGGCTCCCAACTGTATTTCCTCATGGGCATTTTAGTCAGTACACCGATTCATGTGTATTYAGAATGTTGTGATTCAGAGATATCAAGATCTGAGTATCTTTAATACAGAATTTATTTTTCTCACTCTGCATTTCCTAACTAGGTTACAGATAGAGATTTAAACTTTTGAGTCGTACAGATCCTCCAATCAGGTTTTAGTAAAGTCAGTTAAATCAATGAAAATTATTCAGACTGCTTGTAGCATGGATATATGAGTTAGTGAAAAATGCCTTGCGTTCACTTTCTTTGCCACATCAGGGAGCTTTGTTTATGACACTTTGAGTTTAAATTTGTAGTGCATTTGCTCTCTTTACATCCCTTTTTCATGTTGTCACTTGTCTTCCTAACTATTCCCCCTAGCCTCCAACTGAGAAGATTCCTACCCATAAGATAACACACTGTTCTGAAAAACAGCTTCAGTTCCCAATAAACTGAGACAAAGTTTAATCTTCCACAGAGTTGAAACCTTCTGCTTCCTACTGGTCCGTCATCCAACTGCTCATCTTCTGGATTTTATCTCTCCAGTTGTTCATAGACATGGAAAGATCATTTGAACTAACATCTTCTTTGTTTGCCTTCTGTGGCCCTTAAACTTTGTAATATTTGGGCTATTATTTGGGCTATTTCACACACAGATATTTTTTTTCTTTCAATGTACATGCTGGCTGTGAAAGCAACACTTTCCTTACACATCAAACAGCCTGACTTTATCATTATATCCAACATTATGGTTACATTTCCATATATTTTTTTACTTCAAAAATATTATTTTCCTTCTTTGCTTTAATTTTCTTTAAATATATTTTCACAGAGAACATGGACAGTGATTTTTAAGAAGTCCTAACAAGTTACTTGATGCCAATCGTATCCTATAGCAAAGATGTTTGTTGGAGAGGTCCCTCTAAATTTGTATAGTATTCCTCATGAATGAATCAGTAGGTTTGTGATAAGCAGTAAACACTACCAGTTGGATAAAGCCCCTCTTAGTTACAGATCACCAGTCCATTTTTTCAATTTACATTCTAAACAGTGCCCTTGTCACTGATCCTTTTCACATAAAATCTGTGGCAAAGATTTCAAAATCTAGTTGCCAAAAAAATGGGTATTTTTTGGCATTTCTAGATCACGTTTCATACTCTGGCACAACCATCATCGTGCACTTCAGGCATCATAAATTCCTCTGGCTTTTCAGCAGAATGGCATAGCAGAGCAAAGGCAAGTCACAGTAAGTGCTGCTTTCACATTCATAATAAATACACATTTCACCTACATCCGCTCCCTCTCAACATGGGTTCTGCAGGTGCACTGTGCTGATGTCTGTTAGTCATACCCACCTTTCCTATCTATCCTTGCCTCTCTATCTCAACCATAGATTAATAATGAACCTTCGTAAGACATCATAGGTGTATGGATTCTCACTCTAACAGAAGGAGACACTCACAGAAATATCAAAGAGGGCTACACTAAAACCAGACTGTAGGAMAGGTGAGTAAGAAGTAATAGAGCAAAAAGCTATTGTAGGATTTTTGAACATTTCATCTCTGATATGACTTTACTACCTATCTCTCCTTCTATAAAGAGGAAAAACAACCAAAACAATTAAGGTTAGCAAGCTGGCTGTGTCTTTATGCAGGGAACAGCCTAGATATAGGAATCACATAGAACTGATCGCAATAGAGATCTTATCTATTAACCAAGATTTACCAGTTTAATTATAAAATGAAGCCAAAATAATCCTGGATATAGTGGCAAGTTTTACTTAAAGGATTTAAGAAATGCTTCCTGAGAGAAACCATTATAAATGAGCAGAGATAAGACTAGAAATAAGTGCTGCACTAACCATAACCCAGCAGAGTCAGGAACAGTCAGAAGTAACTTTGGGTATAAAAATACCCACGATAACAATTCCCCAAGATTGTTCTCCTGTTTTTTTGAAAAAAAATGAAGAGAACTTGCTGCATTTGTGTTCCATCTAGCAGCATGAGTCTTACAGCAAACATACCACACTTCACCTCTGGAGGCACATGTTTATTTTACTATCAACTTGATTCACCTATTTTTTCTTCCCACTAAGATCGATTATACCACTTTAAAGCCATTTGTTATAGAAGGTGCTTTATTTGCAGGCTACTGAAAGAAACAGTGAAACAACCCTTTGTTCAGTGACCTCAAAAACCTGGGAAATAGATGCCTAACAGCTAACTCACAGGTAGGTTGGTATACTTGCTGGTGATTTTGTTCACAGAATTTCTTGGTAATAAATGTAGAGACTAGGGACTGAGCGGATTTCAGCTCTCTGTATGTCTGTCTATGGTCAGTAAGAAGCAGCAAAAATATGAATGCAGACAACAAAACAGCACTTACAGAAACACACGCTGATTTTCTCAAGGAGGACTGCACTGGAGAGAAAACTCTGWCTCCCATCTATTTGATCTAGCAACAAAAAATAATCCACAAGACTCCCAACAAATTAAAATGTATAGTGTAGGCACTTTCAGAAATCAAACAGGATTAACAGGGAATGAGGCGAGACCTGAAAGAAGGCTTTAAAAAAGGTGCTGAAGGCTTCCAAAAAGGAATTAAATAAAAATGCAATGTTTTCCAGAAAGACCTGGGTGATGGCCTGCAGGCAAAGAGGATGTCTTTGGTGTTGAGACAGCATTAAAAAGTGTCTTGACAGATTGGCARGCCCAGCAGTGGCATATATCTGGGAGTGAGAAGAAAGGCTAAGACTGAGAACGACTGTCTCTTCTGTGACAAAAGCTAGGAGAAGCACCATGAAACTGGCCCTCTTGACCTACCAGAGGATTTCAAGATGACTCCAATTAATTTCGAGGCCTTGGGGCTTCTCTGCAGGGTTTCTCTCCCAGGGAGTCCAAGCTGCAATGCAAACCCTCCCACAAATTGGGAACATCAGGGACATCTTCACTTTCTGCTCTGAGGGGAAGATATATTCCTTCTATCTCTGTATACGAGTGAAAATCTGTCGTAACAAAAATCCTGTCCAAACAAAGCACTTTGCTGAGCACATTGCCCTCTCTATGGAGAAGATCAGAGGACAAACATATGACAGATGGTAGTTATGATGCTTAATGCACTGATGAAGGATACTCAAATACTATGGTGATAAAGGTAGTAGCAGAAAATGTCTAGAGGAAAACAGACAGGGTAATACAATAAGGCTGTGACAACAGGAAGGATGTCTACGGTGTGAATTTAGTGCTTGGAAAAGAACATGTAAAGGATTCAGTTACCTCCAACACAAACTCACACATCATTGTTAAAAGCAACGTTTCGCTCTTCTCGGTCTTAACATGTGCATGTCTAACAACTTTTAATTGAGAGGGTGATATATTAGTTTGTAAGCTTGCATGGAGAACTTTGCCTTCAAAGACTTTCCTCCTCCATTCAGTTCCATTTGTGTATGGTGTCCGTCTGGAAGATATGTGTTATTAAAGGGTAGATGGTAATCTGGTATGTCTGAAGAATATATAGCATGAAGTAAAGGCACATTCAGCTGTTAGATGCTTTGATACAGGAGGTTTTACTTAGATAAATATATTTAACATATCTGGGGTTTGATTACCATGTAAAGACAGGGAAAAGGAAAACAATAATGAGAAATAACTTCATGCTAATGTGGATTTCATGTTATTTCTGTTATACGATGAAAGATATTCTCTGCTGCCTAATTAGGAGTTGATGAAAGGCTAGAACACAAAGGGGAGAAGGTCAGGAACTTCCATGATGTAGCGCTGGGTAACCGAAGGCAYGTTGTTAGCCCACTCTGCCTTTTCCTCCAGGAAAAAAGGAAAAAAGAGACCACCTTCCCCCACATTTCTGAGCTTCCCTTTCTTTGTAAAGAATCACCAAACATATTTAATTGCTCCATTGCACACAGAAAGTTAAAGTGTATAGATGTATAGATCACACTCATGCTATTCCTTAGAATATTGTGCTGCATGCACAAATCATGACACCCACAAATCATGACATGCACAAATCATCATCATTTCTAAATTTAATAACCTTTGATGTCTCTTCTAGAGTTAAAGGTCAAAGCCCTTAAAACAGATATGGGATTTAAGTTTGTAGGGAGCTATTGATTATTAACAAAGCTCTGCACTGTATTAAATATGTACGCTGCTATAGGATATAAACTTGACCCATCAGTTGTGTATGGATTGACTCTTGGCAGGTACAGTTTTCACTTCAGAGGGCAGGATTCTTTTTTCATTGAACCACTACCCCACACAACCTTGCATTCTTCATCTAGCAACCACTCCTTTGAGTCACAGGACCAAGACACCTCGACACTTGAATCCAAATCCTGTGCTGCCAGTAGAGCCCTTGAGTCCATTCGTGTTTGTGCATTGACATAAGGAGCCACAGAACAGCCTTCTCAGTTTGAGTATGTGCATGCTTAGGAATAGAGGCATATAAAAAAGGAAGATGCAGAGAATGTAAGAAGTTAGAGATTTTTTTTTTTTTTTTTTTGTTATGCAGTCTGACTATATAGTCCACATCAAAATGTTATGTTTTAAGTCATGAGGATATGGCAAAAGACGTACTTTTCTTGTAGACTTGATTCAAAGATCACTGAAGTCAATGGCAAGACCTCACTGTCATTAAAAACTCCTGACGCTTTTAATAATACATGATTTCTAACAACAAAGACATTTGCATATGACTATATCATAGAACCTAGATATTTCAGAGAACAAGTCACTTAAGAAATACCAAAACAAATGAGTGTGACAGCCCACAGTAAAAATAGCTTGGTTATTAGTTCCTTTAAACTAATTACCTTTTATTTTGCACCAAATTCTGCAGTGCAGATGATAAATTAACATAATAATAACACTCAGAGGATCTGTATAATTGCTGTATTCATGTGTGACTGTATTGCACATGAAATTTTATAAGAAATTATCAGAATATTCACCTATGTCAAACGTAGACACACAGGCTAAGTCTCATAATTTTTTTGTCATATGACAGCCTGAAAAGCTCAGATTTTTCAAAAAGATTTTTCCAACAGAGATGTTTTGCAAAACTATGACRACATTGTTTAAAACATTTTCCTGAAATATATACATTAATATTAGTTTAAAATAAGCCACATCTAGGTATCATTATAGTTTAAAGATATTTGCAAATATTTTTAGGATTTACAGAACTAAGAAGAAGGAAGCAGRCAGATATGAACAAAGAGGGGCAATGGGCTAGAAGAAAAAATGTAAATAACTTGGTAAGAGCAATATTAAAGGGTAGTAAACAGGAGAAAYCTAGACTAATTGAACAAGCAGATAAGGAAAAAATGTCTAGGCACTTTGTA
Organism: Nothoprocta perdicaria; assembly: GCF_003342845.1. Taxonomy (NCBI): domain Eukaryota; kingdom Metazoa; phylum Chordata; class Aves; order Tinamiformes; family Tinamidae; genus Nothoprocta; species Nothoprocta perdicaria. The sequence goes on along the minus strand of NW_020456087.1, from coordinate 8,145,135 downwards.
TAATTAATAAAGTGCTTATTTGTTATTGTTGTTTTGTTTTAGTGAAAGAAAAATCAATGGATCTTCCCACATAATAACATTTTAGGAAAAGTTTTGGTCTTTCAGAACAATCCATGTGGAGGTTTTCAGAATAAAATATTCCACTTCCTCATTTGAGATAATTTCTGTTTTGGAATTTTATTTATCCCATATCAAAATATAGGAGAGTAGGAATATATGAGAAGTATGACAAAGTTTTCAAATGCCCACAGTTAGGTCCTCTGCTACTAATTACCTGCTCATGAGAAGACCTTAAGTGCCTGGGACACCTACAACCTACCTCTGGAGCAAGGAACTGGAGTGCTTCATGCAGTCAAGAGCTCTTAATCTTTCCTCTAAAGATCTGCCTATGCAGTGGAGAGACTGCCCTGGTCAAAGGGTTGTGTCTCCAGAGAGCAAAGGGGAAGCAAGAGAAGCTTAGCTGTGAACTTGAGTGTACCATAAGATCCCAAGGAATCCATGTTTTGATTCAGAAAGTGTTGAAAGGGGAGGTCAGCAATGGGGACTGCCTGTAATGTCGTCTTTCAGTAGCACTAGGAGCTTTTAAAACATAATGCAATCACAGAGTTAAATATAACCTTCGGCACCCAATAGAAAAGGACATTCCCAGAAAGAAATATTTTGAAAAATAACTTTAAAGGAGAAAGAAGAGATTTGCTGAAGACAGACAAAAGCAGGGATGTGAAGAATTATGGATGACTCATTGCGACCACTTAGAGAAAATGAACTCGTGTTCATCTCAAATGGATATATCAAACTGCTGTGGATATACCTCAGATGATCACTTAGAATGTAAAATAAAGACTATTTAAATGATAGACTAAATGACTTTTTGGAAAGACTGCCGTATTATTAAATGTATTAAAGTGTATAATTGTTAGAATGTTTGCCATAATTTGGAGAATACGGATGAATAAATACAATGAATAAGTTAGTTCTAAATATAACTATATTGTTAGTCAGGAAGAATTGAGAAATGCTCTACTCTTTTAAAGATAAAGATAAGGGAAAGATAGAAAGAAAGGTAAAGACAGACTACATTCCATAATTAATGATTTAAAAATATTTTTAGTTGACTTACCATAAATCCATACTCAGCTTTCTTGAGTCTCTGTTGGCTGAAGTGGTGAAGACCATGATTTCTTATGGGCAAAACCACTATCTTCAGCAGCAAAAATATGTGTAACACTTGGTGAATTTAATGAACTAGAGGATTTTCTCGAACATTTTTTGTTGGAAATTTTATATGTTAACATAGTATCTTGATAAATTAGCCCCGATTAAGAATTTTAAAAGAGAAATATTCAGTCCTTGATTTATATTTTGCTGCCTAGCTTGGTTGAAAAAAGAAGTTAAGAATCAGAAATGACTGTTTTGCAAAATTTTGCAAAACATTAGTACAAATATGTTTCTGGTTTGTTAATTCCATAATATTTAACCTTTTCTTACTTACAAAGTTTTCTAAAGATCAATTCTATCCTCATGGATGGCTCAACCATAAAAACTGATAATGAACATATATGCAAGACTGTACATCTTTGTTGGCATAAGAATCACAAAGTGGGGAAAATGCTCTATAGTTATAAGAACATTCTTAATACATAATACCAAAGTATATACAGTCATGTAAGTAAATACATTTTCTATTAGGAATTTACAGTCAGAATGGTTTCTCCATTTGGAAGGCAATACTCTTCAGAAGACAGTGGTCACAGTTCACAACTTCATTATGTAAGTGGCATTAATAAAACAATGTATTTTCAAATGTTTGAATCACACATTTTTGTATAAAGATCTGGAATCACCCAAGAGTCACCCAAATCACCCAAGTAACTTGATTGGCCAAAAATTATTAGGAAATATGGCCAGGGCAATAAGGTAAAACATAGGCCTCTCAAAAGATAATTCAAAGCTGCAGAGTTCATTTATAGCTATTTCTAAACAGAACAGCATGCAACATATCAAGTTGAAATAGAGGCAGGGGAGTTTCTTTGTTATTTAACAATACTCTGTATAACTGGAGCCAGCAGCTTGCAAGGAGAAAAGCCAAATCAAGGCTCAGGCTGTGACAGTTGTAAACAAACTACAGGGGGACGAGCAGTGATACTTATGACAACTGAAACCTTGTTTTTTTCAGAAAAAAAAAGGATGCTGCTTGATGCAGCTTACAGGGTTAGTCTTGCCCCAACTACGGCTACAATCACACTGTCCCTCTGTCTGGAATATCCATTCCARTCTGGAAACTTCAAGCTGATATTTGCTTCCTTTGTAAAGTGCAGACTGTAGCCTTGCAGGTCTGAAGTATTTATAGTAACTAAAAATAAACCGTGCATGGATAACAAAAACAAGATTCTCAGACCTTKCCATGTTCTAATGCAAAAGCTACAATAGAATGAGATTTCACTAATCTAACAATTTCAAACAAGATGTAGGAGATATGARTAGGATATCTAGGAGATATGGAGGGTCAAGATTTTACTCAGCAAAAGATTAGTGATTTGGGTTGAAAAGGGAGCTTCCAAATTTTCGAATTTGTTATGAACTGAGATAATTCCTATGGAAGCAAAACAGTTGGATATAAAGTGCGGGCTAACTTCTGGCACTGTGGTATTTGTGACTGTGCTATTCACTCTTTCCATTCTGGATATTCCTCTGTGTCATAGATGGCTGTTTCAGCAAGAGCCACTCTCAGGTACTGCTACTTCTGTCTGCCTAGGAAGCAACAAGAGTTTTCGATAGAAAGAACATTTCACCTTTGGGTCACTAATCAAATTTATTTTCTGCAGAATTCTAATAAAAAGTGAAGGAGTCCCTGCTGTAGAAGAGTTGCATGGAAAATTGTACAAGCAGTTGTCTTAGCTGCTTGTAAAGCCTGTAACATAGGCTCTCCCCTATGTTTCCTGATCAGTGAGCAATGGGGAAGAACCATGGCAGTATTACCATACTGCTTAAATATGCCAAAATTAATAATATCCTTTTCTCTCCTGAAGATATCCAAACAGAAGATATCCAAACATTTCTTCTTCAGATATGTAAGCAGAAAGGATATCCTATTTTCCATATTCAGTTCAGTATCTTTTTCAATTTAGAATATTGCAAGAGATTCTTTCACACCTATATGTGCTAAACTTGCAGCTCCCTGTTGCCTACTCCTTAGGGTTCATTCATGACATTCAGGACAACTAAGTCCTGCCTTTGATGCTTATATGTAAAGCTGAATAAAATGGATCTTTATACTAGTTTCTCCTCATTCAGAGGTAGAGCTGTGAATCATTGATTTCCAGGCCATTATGGCACAGCTAGAGCACCTCTAGTGAGGCTTACAAATAGAGACTGTCTGCTTTGTTGAGTTGTTTTTAAATGTAACTTCTTTTTTATTCAATTACCTCCTAAAATGTTGATTTTTCATGCAAATGAAAAATGATGCTGGACAGCCCAAAGATCGGTTTGTGGGAGAGAGAAGGAAGGCAAACTGGGAAGCAAATCTCTCTCTCAACTATTTGCATCACTTATTTTGCAGCTCTAAGGAAGCAGCAGTTTAACAAAAGCATGGAGGCATCAAAGTGCATCTTGACCTAGCACATAGGTTTAGACAGTTAGTAACAACTAGCACGTACAGAAACCAGCATTATGTTATTATAAACGGCAAGGAGATTTAATAGGAAAGACATATACATATATATGTATACGTGCAAGTGCATGTTATTTTCTCCTTTTCTTATGATTTTTAGAGACCATGAGAAAGGATAATAAATGTGCTTGTTACAAAAATGATAATAAAAGATAAGTTTCTCTTAATCTTGAAGAATTGGCACAAAATAGGTCACTCTGTCCTTCAAACTACTAATGACAGGAAACACTGAAAGCTAATGTACTTCCACTTTGCCATCTTCATTTTCAAAAATTGCACTTTTCTACTGCTTTATACAGAATGCACTTCATGAAAGCAAAAGTACTTTGAGAAACCACTGCCTTTTCAGACATAATTTTGTGTTAAAAGCACAAAGACCAGATTTTAAGGGCACTTATGCATCATTCTTGCCTCAATGGGAACCAGACACATAAATATCTTCTTGGCTAGCTGCTGATCTTGTTTTTGCAGACAACAGCAGAGTTTTAATGGCCTTGCTAGAACCATATCAATAAGCAGTAGGTGAGAATATAGTCTCTTGCCTGCAACTTTAGGACAATAAATGCAGATTAATTTTATGAACTTTTCTTGCTCCTTTATTTGAAATATTTCACTTTGTTGTCAGCACCTATGGTACTGCTTCATACTCAAAGCTGCTAAATTCAGTTTGGGGGTGCTTTACATTGTCACTGCCTGAAAACGGTGAAGACTCACTGCACAGTATATCTTTCAAAGCTTTCCAAATGGAAATAAGCTAAATACATTTGAAAACTCTCCTATTCAAACTGTCCRAAATGGGAAGTTGGACCCCAAATATTGCCAACATTATTCACTAGAAACAGGGGACAGCAGCTAGTATTGCTGACAGTTCTCATTTTTTATTTTTTAGCAACATTAAGCATCCAGCACAGAGAAATAAATGTGGKTTTTTTTGTTTGTTTGTTTTTTTAGCTTACATAAGTTTTAATCTGATATAGCTGATGATCCTTATTTGTGAAGCAAAAACAGTAGCATATTTCTCACCTACAGTATAATTGTGCTAACGTAATGAATCTTTGAAAACACAAATCTAGATATGGAACTATATCATTACCTATTTCCTTCTATCTCACTTGCAACCAACTGTCTTGGTAYCCAGCATACAGACACACACAGAAATTAAAATAGAGCTGGTTATGCAAAGTGTCAGAGGCTATCAGTCAGTTTTCAGTCAATTATACACATAAAACCTATTCATATGCAACCCCCAAATCCTTATTCTCTTCCTGTGTACAGACAGATAAAACTGTCACATCTGTTGAGAAAAATTTATTAATACTCTTATAGAGGAGGGAAGGCATAAAGATTCAGAATGTGCTGCAGCCATGGAGGAGAAAGAAATGTTCAAGGAGCAAGAAGGAAAACAAGACAATTGGACTGAGGTCAACAATATGGTAAGAATAGCTGGGGCAAAGATTCTGTGGCAAAACTGAAACTTAGGAAGGTCTCCACAGTGTCATAGGTTTTCCTTTTCAATAGTCTATGATTATTAAGGTGGCTGAATGTTTCTTTTTGCCTTTTCAGTTATTTATTTAACTTTTCACTACAAGTAATCTCATCAACACTGTATTCAAGGAGAGAAGAATTTTTCACATCTGAAAAATTTGTAAGATCTTCCCAAAAGGATGAGAATCTCTAACGTTATATATTTCAGMTAAGAAAAATCTAGTTACACTGCTAGATTTGCCTATGAGTGCCTAGCCCTACTTTCCAACATATCTTTATGTCCAGAAGTTAACATATCACCATGAGTGTAGCCYAGACATCTGGAAAAGTGTTTATGAGTCCTAACTAATCTGCTAATAAGTGTTTAAATTCTCTACAATCCATGAGCACATTATATTGCTGTGGGTGACATGGATCAGCTGCATCTATTTCCTCAGTGCATTCTTATAGTGCCTTTAGATTGTCACTCAGTTTGTATCCATTCCAGAACATTACCAGAAAGTCAATGGATATGGCTCTGTCACCATTAAGTCTCCTCTCGCCAGCAGCGTGATTGACACCATTCATATTTTAAATATGACCTAGGGAGAAAAAGAAACAAACTGTTCTTTCATTTATACGTTCATTGAAACTTTCAACAGCATATGCTTTCTGTGGTGAAATAAGCAAGCAAAATATATGAAGCATGCATTATTTAGTAGTGAGGCAACCTTTTAACCTTTTGTAGCTCAATTTATTAGAGCTTAGAAATATCTGCACTGGAGATTGAGATTCATTCAATATATGTTTATGATTTTTTCTCCAAATTTTTTAACAAGTTCCTGAAAAATCTATTTCAGATTAGGTAGGGGTATATAGAGAATCTATTCCTTATGTCAGAAAGCTGCCATTCCTACTGTATTTCATTGGTCATATAGAAACTCCGCTCAAGTTTCTTTAGTATTTTTAAGACAGAATCTGCTTTTGTTTGTTTTTTTTTTTTTTGCACTAGACTCAACAACTCGCTGAGAAAAAAAATGCTTACAAAATATAAATATTTAGTCCTTTCCCTTTCCTTTACTGACAAGATCTGACACATGACACATGATTTGACACATGTACAGACTTAATGGCATGTTTGTCATTAACTTCAGGCTTTCAGGAGCAAAACCTGAAGTTTTTCTACTTTTCTATTCTACTTCTACTTTTCTATTGATTGTCACTGGAAGACCTCCAGGAAATAATTCATAAAGCTTTCCAATGAAAGAGATTAACCTGTAGTATTAGAAGTAACAGGTCAGAGAAGTGTCTACAGTTTGTCACTTTCAAGTGGATTAGCTAGAAGTCCCTACATTAGCTAGAAGTCCCTACATTAAGGAAGACAGTTAAGAAATCATTTGTTTTTTCAGGGCTTGGCTCCCATTGGTGTGCAATAGGTTTGCTTAGGAGTTGTTTAGAAGAAGTGCTTGTAGCTGGATTTATGTAGAATTTTAAATATGTGAAATAGGAAATACTAAATATAGAAATAGAATTCATGACATTTGCATCCAAAACCCAGCAGCTTTTTATGCCAAGAAACCTCAAACTATTAACTGCAAAGTCATACTGGAAGTTTTAAACATAATTTTGATACAAAGGAGAAGTTTTGTTTAAATGTCATCCTTAAAACCCTCTTAGGAAAAGATTACTGCTTGCAGCTTTGGGTCTGCCTACTACCATATGGATGATATTCATGTCTGAGCTCAATAGCTTAATAAGGCAAACTACATTACTGATCGTTGTCATGACATTTCCCTCTGCAAGATTAAAGTGTTGCCATTCCAGTATCAGCAGCTATTACTGATATAACATAATTTGGGAGTTATATGAACTTGCCCCTTTTTTAGGATAATGAGCTGATAAGGGATTTGTATGGAGAGCAATGTTTCATTATTAGCAGTAAAAAATCTAAAAGTCTTCTCAATAGATTTCATTACAAATTTCATATAATTCTCTGCTTTATTTTCGTGTTCTGCTGTTTGTGAGAGTTAACAGCAACTATGCTGTGGCAGGGTAGCACTAAGCAAATTCACTCTCATAACAGCTTCAGCAGCGCCTGGGTATCAAAGAGCAGTAACAAACCCCAGCTGTACCATCTGAAACACTCCTGCAGTAACTTCCTCTGCTTTCAGTGCYTCCCGTCTGCATCCCTTGCAGTGCTCCTGTAGGATACTGACTGATTCCAAGTCAAATTTACTCTTTCAATAAAAGTAAAATTCAGAACCAACCTAGTAGTGAGGGCACTGTGTTGCCCAGGAGCAGAGTATGCAGCTCAAGGGATGGGGAGCAGAGTAGTTGGTTTGGCAGCTGGGATGCATTCTCTCTTCCTCAGGTGAGTACACAAGGAGCCCTACAAGGATTACACTCTTCTACTATCTGCCTTAGATAGATGCCTGAAGCCTTCACGACCTCCTTCCTATGCTTTCCACGGATGCCTATGTCATGCTGTGCTACTGCAGTCATGGTCTCTGTGGCACACAGCATCTTGGTCTTTTAAGATCTTGGAAAGCATCTGCAAAAGATGAGGAAAGACTGTTTTGCATGACTCCTGGGAAAGGTATTCTAAAGAGAAAGTTAAATTTTAAATTATCAGAGGGCTACTCCAAACCCTTTCCAGGTAACTGAAGTAAGGATGCTTGCTAGCTTGCCCTCTGAAAAATAATATGGRGTTAAAGTGACTGAAAAAAGCGGCAGTAGAGACAAAAGAAGCAGCCATACCTTGTTAATGCACAGCTTGCCTTGTACCTGTAGCGGATCTAGTCATATTTCATCTGTAACTAGGGCATGTCACCCTGTCTGTTTGCCTTCACTACTTCAGACTGCAGCCTGCCAGATTGTTCCATGGCCCACATTAAAGATCAAATTAAAAGGCAAAGGATTTTCCCAGTCTGAAACTCACTGGACGATAAATTTGAATTCAGATTAGAAGGGTCTGAAAGCTCAAGCATTATATGGTAATCAACCCTGAAATTCATTTTTGCATGAAAATAACAATATAGTACAACAACATTTCTATGAACATTGATCCAAACAAAAATCAAGCATCCTCTGTCAGTATTTCTGACATATTTGTCATAACAAAGGTTATACAAAAGAGCTCTTGTTCATATGCATCTTCATGATTACTCCCTTATCATGATTACTCACCTCATCAGCTAACTTGAAAGAAAAGAAAGGACAAAAAAAGTAGTATGACGGAGATGACTAAATTAAGTGTAATTAATGATTTACAGGCAATGAACACTTGAAACAATATTAAATAATAGTGAAAAATGTATATATTATGTGATGCTCCTATAAATTATTTTGCAAACTGGATAAATTCTTGAAAACTTTTCATGGATTTTTTTAAAGAGGAGAAAGGATATAATATTTCCAAATTTTTTTCATTTGTTAATATCTTAGTTTTCTACTTGCAGATTTCAGATAAATTACCTTCTATTTATAAAATATACCATGCTGTTCATTTGAAAACTGTATAAAAATTAATGTACTTTGGGGTAGTTGCTTGGTCTTTGAAATTTGTACTATTTTTGCCTAGCCTCTTTTTTTTTTTTTTTTT
>NW_020456087.1:8119990-8136383 GCF_003342845.1 Nothoprocta perdicaria | reverse complement strand
CTATAAAGATATATGAACTATTCTGATGGCATTGAAACTATATATCTCATGCTTGGTGCTTATGAGTCAGAAGGAGATACTTGAACAAAGGCTGTCCAAAGAAGGGAATTACATAAAACAGGTGATTGGAAAGGTTTAGCGGAAGAATRGTCATTTGGTTTGGGAAGTTGACTCATTTACATTAGAAATGTTACTCATTAGGCCTGAAAGTTCATGTCAGCTGCATGAAAAATCCTCCATACACACTGAGGCACGGACTTGATATCTAATATATCTGACTTTTTCTGATGAAGTTGTTTTCACTGGAAAATGGAGCCTCAATGAGACTGAATCAGTGATTTTTAGCACTGGCTTTTATCAGTTGCTTTTCTAGTGCAACACAAGTCGTTTTTTTCCACAAAGAGAGGAGCCCTGGTAATCTTCCCAAAGTTGGGACAGAGCTTCTGGGTATTCCACCTGTACCTCTAGAATTCCATTTGTAGCAGCAGGAACCTGGAAATGGGGTTGCCAGCTTAAAGTCAATCTGCAGCTTTGTCATATTTGTTTCAAAGATTCATTTAGCTTATCGTCCACAAATAAACAGGCCATGGTTGCTAATCTGTGGGAAAATTTGATATGCCAAGCTTTCTTTCTGAGTCAGGAATTGTCTAAATCAAAGATAAAAAAAAAAATTGCAGTGGAAGGTATTTCCATCCTTGCTGTGGAAAATTTTACAAAAAGCATATGAAGAAGTCTGGCATAGTCTTTGGAGGAAGACTAGAGAAAAACAGAAAAGATATTCTATGAGAAAAAATTTCTTATGTCTATCCATATAAAACTATCATAAGTCTACAAGAAACTCTGGACAACTTTCAGAATAATAGAAATTAAAAAAAAMCATGGATTTGTCCAACTAGTCTCAATTTAGTGAAAAGGGTTAGAATCCGAAGGTGAAAAATAATGAGCGCTTTTTTCCATTCTTACCAAATCAAGATAAAGGCATTTAACATCAGCTTCTTATTTAGAAGTTTTCAAGGGCAAAAAAAAAATGCCTGTATTGTTAAGCATCACAGGAAACCAAAATATCTACCTCATGAAATAAATATCATAAATCAGGGAACATGCAATTCTGCTTCTATTTCTTAGCTCCTAACAAATAAAGAAATGGTATATGGCATAGATACCCTGGAACATCTGCAGCAAGCAGAATTGGAAAGCTATCAGAATTCTTAATAAAAGACAAAATGGCCCACAGGGCTGCAGAGAAATGGTAATAAGCATGAGGAATGCTAAAGTGTTCTTGCTCTGTACAGTGGATTAAGTTTTAGGAAAAAAATCTATTTTACAAGCAAGTCGGGTAGAGAAACCATTACAGTTCAATAACGGTACAAGATAAAGTTTTTAACCATTCAGGGAAGTTAATTTAAAATATAGAGCCTGTCTGATACTAATTGAGCTATTTGGCTTAGCAGGAATGTTTAAATAAGACTGTCAGCATACACCTTAAACCTGAAAATAATTAGTACATCAGGAGTTGAAACAACTAGGAACAAAGTTTACACATAGAGAAACACAGGAGATTCAAATACACATTTGAAATATCTGCCTATTCGCTCCTGTTTCAGTGATCCTGACTATCCATCCTCTAGAAACATATCACAGCCCACAATGCTTAACAATACATATTTGACACAGACATAAAACTCAACACTTAACCAAGCCTGAAGTGTTTAGACAATCTCAGATAAAGAAAAAAAAAATCTGTTAATCTAGGAAAGAGATGAACTAAAACCAGAATACTGGTCTTAGTTGTATGCATGATATGCATATGCTAATCACAACTAGTTGAAAACTAGTTTTGACCTATGATTTCAGGATAAAAGCAAAACCTTTCTTACCAAAATTATAAAGTTACCTCTAATGGAAGGTATATTAGATTACCTTTTACAGATGTGCTTGGGGCAGCACAAAAGGGCTGAAGGTAAACTGAGAATAATTTCTCAGGCTTGGAGTAGAAACTTAAGTAGAGTTGAGTAAAATTAACAATTTCTATCCTAGGGAAGGYTAATATTTAGATAAATAACTTTCTTTCCAAAACAGGAGATATTTCAAAGTTTTAATGTGATGGATTTGGGGGGGGAAAAAATGTATTGGGAGATGTCTACTTGATTTTTATTTGAAACTAACATTTCATTCCAAGTGACTGAATTAACTCTAATGCTTTGTGGAGGGGAAAAAGAAATCAGGATTCAGATGAGATCTTCCTCCTGTGGACTTCATACTACAATACCCACATCTCCTCCTCCTCCTCCCCATGTTCAGCACACGCTGGTTAGAATATTTTCCTTGTAGTACATGCAGAGGCTCAGGCCTCCTGTGGCAAACCACCATTTGGTGGGAAGATATCTGCACTGAATTACAGGAATGGGTATTTCTTTTAGGGAGAACTGCTTTAGAGGATAAACAGGGAATTTAAAAAAGAATTCCTTTTATAAAGAAGGTGCCAGCAAATGCAGCTGGATGTTTTAAACTGAGTTGATAAACATGTTTTGTTTTGAATTAAAAGAACAAACAAAAAATAAAAACAGTTTGAGCTAAAATGTTTCAATTTTTAACAATACAAATGATCAAATWGTGTAGAAAGACTATATTCCAGATGGAAAATGCTGAGAGAAAGTATAACTAAAGGCTGTAAATATCTCAAGGATTAAACAACASGGAGAGAAAACAGCTATTGACCTAGCAAAAATAAATCAGAATTGAAATTACAGCAAATAGATACAGACTGTCTCCAAATAAGTGAAAGCTGTAAATCAGAGGAAAGTGAGAGACATTGGGACAGACTTCCAGTGACTGCAGCAGGTATTAAGAAATCTCTTCCAAGGTGGAGATATATATATATTTATGCTAGAGATTTGTTGTCTATGATATCAAGGGATTTTATGAACCAAGATGCAAGTGTTTTACCTACCAAACCTGTTCCTTCTTTTCTTTCTCCACCCACCCAATATGTGGAAATGAAAAATACACTTTTTTGTAAAATTAGTTTCTCTAGCAAAACTGTATTTTAGGAGCTGCTTTTCCTGCTGGGAAGACCATTCTGATATTCCAGCACCCATCAGCTATACATCTACATTTTTGAGGTAGCTTCAAAATACACAGCACACCCTTGAGCTCTCTGTCTCAAATCCTTATCAGTAAAATGCAGCTAGTGAATTTTTCTTTCTATTCCTCTAACCTTTWCCCATGTCTTGTCTAGCTGGATGAAGATATATTTTTGGTATCTATTTCCTGTTCTGCTCAAAGTGAGTTAAATGTCAAAAATATTCACCAAAAGCTGGCATATACTCTTAAAAATTTCTCCTGCTTTATATTCTTTTAACAATGAGTATAGTGAAACTAACKTTGCTGAGACTTCTAGTTTATAAATAGTAAGTAGTTAGGGGCTCCTAGAAATAATTTTCTTTTCTAATTAAAATTGTTGCAGTCTGTACTTTAGAGCAATATTCCAAGCAGCTGAAATGAGATGAGTGGACAGAATCAGGTATTAATTCTTCTTTAGAGAAATGGSATTTGGTAGAGAGAATAATATGGTATTTACCATCTGAATTCAAAAAGTCTATTTACCATCATTCATAGTCACCTGAGCGGAAATTCTTATAGTTGTTTTCTGAATCATGCAATTTTGCATTCATCTGTATCAGTTCCATTTTCTCAGATGCTCTGCCTAAACTCACATACCTGAGGAATATGTTTAATGAATTGTTATTGGTTTTGCTAAGCAAGCCACTTTCTTTAGTACTTTTTCCTTATAGAGGTGAGTATATTTGTGTATGTCTAATGTTTCTTATAGAGCAAACTGTTCAGATAATGTCACTGCTACTAAAAAAATCAAGGACATACCTATACATGTAGGTTGAAATTCAGTTCATTAAGATGAGTGATCAGCTCACCTCTGAGCAAGCTGCATAATTGGTTTCCKCTTTGTAAAGCCCCCACTATCCTCTTTTAAGAAAGAAGCATGATTCTCTGCTGCCCAAAACATAGATCCCAACTACTGTGAAGGTGACTCCAATACTTCAGGGAAACTAATATTGGCCAGTACTGCCTGGCTTCATGTTGGCAAATTTCCACCTCCATAATAAAGTTCAGTAGTCAAGGACTTGTAAGCTTTTCATTTTGAATTGACTTTATTCCACTTTTAAAAATGAAGGAAAGAAGAGCCCTACAGGGTAGGACAATTCAATTATACCTTTCACCTCAGGTAAGAAAACTTCTGAAATTTTCCCTCCAGCCCTAGAGACTGAAGACTGCAAATKTGATTTTAAATCACCTGACAACCGAATAAATCAAAACATTTTTTTGATCTGGAGATGATGGAGCACAAAAGCGAAATGACAGGCGTCGAAAACTCTGTGTATAGAATATATGTCCTACAATTACATAACATATTACTGACTTAAGGAAAGTCATCACTAGATCCTAAATGCCACCCAGGGCAGCCTAGGACACTACTTCGGCAAGAGGTGACACAGATACCCTCAAAACCTCCATTAGACACCATCCTGCCTACGATTATCAGCATGAACACAATGCAGTCACAGGCTCTCCAGCATTGCAACAAGCAAGAATTCTTTGTGTGTCCTGAAAAATCATGTTTAGAAAAGCTCAGCTTCAGTCTATGGTTTATAACAATCACATAGAATAGGGTTTCATCCTTCTAAAAAGGGTATGACTGATGTATTCCAAAAGAATTTTCTGCCTCAGACACCACTCATAYATACAGATGCCTCCCCTAAACTTAAGGAATGACAAAGAACAGTTTAATTAACAATCCTACGAATCATTAAGAAGTTGCTTTGTTTAAGTTTCAATAGGCTTCTAGAATGAAGGATTTTTTTCAGGATCTTCTTCCTTATTTTCATTATAATTTTCCAGCTGAAATGTAACTTTTTCAGAAACAGCCTTTAATGATGTTAGAAGTGATGMACTGTGTTGTGTCACTCCAGAAAGAAAGGCTTCTTTAAAAAAGTCAATATTCAGCATTCCCTGCTACTGCCTTTTTCCTGTTAGAAGTGATGAGCTATTAATACTACATGAAAAAAAAACCTCCATTGGAGGTGTGGACTGTCCAAATGTTCCCTAAGTATCTTTAGCATTTGACATTGAGGTGAATCAAGCCAATTCACTAGTGATCAGTCAAGCTTTCACCCTTGATATTTTTCCACTCTTGCTTGACTGTTTGTTCACCTGTAGGACTTGAGAGACAGGAGCTTTGTAGACCCCCAGGCTTTATTTGCACAGCATCTAGTAAAACAAAACCTTCAACTGTGATTGCARGCAATAAACACTGACAAAATAAGAAAGGTAAGTCTCAGTTTGTGTTGCTGTGCTATAAAGGACTCGGAGACCATTCACACAGAATCCCTTTCAGGGTGGTGAGCCTCATGAAACCTTCTGCYGGCCCCTGCCTTTCCAAAACCAATTTGATGTAAGCATTTTGGAGAGCAAAAGGATCTTCTTGGAATAGATGCTATTATTCCTGACACAACTCGACTTCACTGAGTAGCAGAACTGATAGCTTAGAACGGAGGCAAAATGAGAGAATATTTAAATCAAGAAGGGCTCAGTGAGGCATGTAATTGGGAGAAAACCTCTGGTGAATGTCCACTGTATCAGTGGCAGAAAAGGGCACTGTTTTCATGACTTACATGAATGAGAAAAGACAACTTCATAATTGCCAGAACATTTCCATGGGACAAAGCTGAAAACAAATTGCTAGGCACACCAGTCAACCCAGAAATCTAAAATGGTAATCTGAAAAAGCCTTCCAAGGGATATCTTTTTATAGGAAAACTTAAGTTTTTCACTCTTTTTTTTTTTTTTTAATCTTCCCTTTATACTAAGCATTGGGGCTGCAGAAAGCTTTGATTTGTGGAACTGACCTCCAAATACTGTCAGAGCAGATCAGCAATTTCAGAATGGGGGGCAGGTGGGTCACCATTGAAAATTTGGTATATGAGATTACTCTGCCTAACCCACTGGTTTCTTCAGTGAGGATGAGAAGTGTTTCATACATAAATAAATATACATTGTCAGTTSTCAGGGCCTTTTTGTAAAGGTCTTACAGAGGCAACTGGTTTTGGTAAGTCCCTCATATTTCATAAACAAACACGTACATGCAAATATTTTTAAGCGCAATGATACAGTAGTGAGTGTATAGGACACCACAGAGTAGACTTCCAAAACTTCTTTCAAATCATTWATGAAAGAATCAGTTAGAAGTGAGCTTTTGAAGACACATATTTGTTCATAGATGACACTTAAATGTCTGCTAAAATATACATAATATCCTAACTAGTTTTCCTCTCCTATTTTGGAGATATAAAATAAGAAGGAAATGCTTTTACTCACTGTTTGATCAAGGTTTGACCTTGACTGCTGTGAAGCTCAAGGTAAGAGAGTACTTCAGTTAAGCCAGGCTCTCACGTACTAGAGAAACATGGTTGTGCTGGGACCATCCTGAGTTTAGTTCTTCCACTGGGCTGCCCAGCCTCAGGACCATCTGACTTTTTCTCTAGTTAGAAACTTCAAAACCAGCAAAGCTTTCAAGAGCCTTAAAAGGACCATTTTGTCAATTTAATTTCTAGACTTTATACTCCTGCACAGCTCCTGTGCAAATCAGGATGAAATTAGGTGAGATACAGTAACTTATTCACAGATGTCTTCTATGTTGCCTGACCAGGAGCTGCTCCCTCCACCACTGGTCTCAGAGCAGTCCATAGATCAACAAAGGTTTAGCACCGTTCTTAGTAACTTCAGGTTTGCTCTTCATCATGAAGTTCATTGGCAAGAGGAAGCAATTTCATGAGGATGCTTGCATGCAAATTTGTCAGAAAATGTTAAATCCCTTGTGAAGAGCCATCTGCTTCTAAAATGGAAGTAATTGTGTATAGTTAAACTGCTCTGAGTACTTTTTAGACTACCTTATGGGCTCTGACTTCTTTACAAAGCATGGCAGGGAATAGTGCCAGCACTAACTGTAACATGTCTATTAAAATAAAGCACCCAGTTTTAATCAGCCATTACTAAATACACTTCTACCTAGCAGACATCATTCTGCAGACATTAAGGATTGCCATTACTTCCTAGTCACTACGTGTATTTTGTAATTCATCTTTCATCCGTACTCACTGTAGCAACTACAAAGCTAAAAAGCCAGGACACCAATATTTTTTAAACTTACACTTTTGAGTCAGAGGAAATGACCAGTAAGTTTTCATCACCAAAAGGATGATGTAGGAGGTGAGAGAGGTGGAGATTGACTATAACAACATCTACACTTTACTTTGGACTTGCTTGCTTTCACCTGTGAAGTCTTTAAATCCTCAGGGGGAGAATGCCGGGTTCTCCAAATCTCTTGGCAGAGCTGGCTGATGGAGGAGGCAGAGGTACTCTGAGCCATCCAGTGCAGGCCAGGAAGCACTCTTCTTTTTCAAGGACAATTGGCAATGGAGACAGTGGGTCACAGAATAACATTTCAGAAATCTCTTCCAAGTCGCACTGCCATTCATAAAGTGCACCTAACATTTGGGTGGCTGTTGGTAAGAGGAGACAAGTTCTGAAAAGGAAAGAGCAGACAGCCCAGCCACACAGGAGTCTCTCAGGCTAGTCAAACATTGCTGCTCCCATCCTGGCTGGTCTTGCTCTCTTTCAGGAGCCTAGAAAGGAAAGTGGAGAGTTTGGAGGCAGAGCACTTCATTGATGCAGTGACAGGACCCATCAGTTCACCGAGATGGTAAGGTAGAACCTTGGAGAACCTTTTCTGTCACCCGAAACCATTCTGCTGGCCTGAACGTGGCTGTACATAGCAAACTTCAGCAATCATTTCTGCTTCCATTACCCACGCTACAGTGCAAAGTAGTATGTGTGACTCATCATTCACTCCCTTTAGAATTGCAAGGATAGATTTCAAACCACTGTTACTATATAAATACACTTACACTAATCATAATCTATGTCTGAAGCTTCCTTTTCAAMACCATTGAAAAACATAGCAAATATCAACTGTAAGTTAAAAAATTTGAAAAAAAAATCTTAGGTAAATTCAGCAGTTCAAAAATGTTTTTGTTTTTTGAAAAAGCCACAAAAGATATCTGAAAATATTGGTGTGAGATATGAAAGTGATACCAGGACAGGTCGTGTCAGTTACAAAACACTATTGTTGCTGTTTATAATAGCACGTTTTCAATTTGTACCTTGAAGCTGTCTAATTGACTATACATAATACTCGTCTATATGCCAGTTGCTCACCAGTACTGTCCCTAGTTACAAATAACTCCTCTGACACGCAGTAATAACCCACGTATTGCTGTTGTAAACAGATACACCCAGATTAGTGTGGAACAGGAGATCTATTATTCTATTATACTGCAGGACCTGCTTTCTTGTTTCCTGTTGTGGTTGTTAGAAGCAATTTTTACAGAACTGTATAGAACTGGACATTACATTTTTATTTGCAGCACATGTGCTACACTTGACAGCAAGAAATTCTKCTATTAACCCTAGGGCTTATTGATCTGGAATGACAGAAACAAGATTGTGTCCTGGCTGGTTACAGGATGGTTAAAAGCCACCAGGATGATATCACTGTGGAAAGAAGGAAATGCAATTTTGGAATACGTCAGATGAACTATTTCCACTGGAGGTAAGAAAGTTCTGTTGGAGATAGATGGCTCTAGACAAGAACAGCTGCAGAAATGGGTTCTTAGGATAGTCAAGGGAATGCAGAGGCTTTTTGACAGCAGTAAACCAGAAATGTTTTGGCTTTTAAATATAAAGAACACTCTCATGTMAACTCAAAGCTATAAATTGTATGTGAATGGCTGGAAAATAGAGATTGCTAATTACAGAGTCTAAAAGAGCTGTGTAGAAGCAGAGAGAACAGAGAAAGCAGAAATATAGATATACTATCAAGTATATGTACAAAAACATATATAATGTATAAAAAATATGTATATAAATAAATAGATCTGTATAGGAAAGACTTGTATAACTCAGGTACAAAAGCAGCAGATTTGAGTTAGTTACCAAAGAGATCCCTTTCAGTCCTACATTTCTACATAATGGCAAAACAATTCTTTCAGTTGAATTAGATGACAGAATCTGGCATGGGATGATTTACAAACAGCTCAAGGAAACTTCTGCTGCTCTATGTAGGAAACAAACACACCAAAAATCCTTTAAACCCACATCACTCTGCACAACTGCAAGTTCTACTACTGGAGAAGCTCTGTGTTTAGAAACAAATCCAGCTCCCTGCCTGTCGGTTTGAAAAGAATTCTCAGATCTAAGCAAATACCGAAGSACATATCTGAAATTCAGAGGTCAAAAACAGCGTTCATAGCAGAARTTTTTATGAACGCAACTTTTGCCTAGGTACAGCATTTCTCATTTCTATTTCATTTGCTTTGCTTCATTCACTTRTCATCATAGATGTATGTGCAGTAAAAGATTTACATCTCCTCCTAGGAATCTTGGCTTATGAGACGTGAAAATACTCTGCTTTAAGGGAAGAGAAAAAAAAACRAAGAGAAGGAAAGAGTTTCTTTATACTTTCCTTTTCTGCCTCTTATTATTTGCTTAGAATACACAGTATTTCTAGAACATGGARAAAACACTCAAAAAACAATCTGTGTAGGTTTTTTTACAATGTTTATATACCCTGATGCTGAGTTGTTAGCATATAATTGTAAAGTGATAAACCCTGCATGGCACAAGAGCCAATACTAAGCTCTACAGGAACAATAAAAGCTTTCCAGGTATCCTTGAAGATCCAAAAAAAATCATTCACTTGGTGGACAACTTTGACAACAGAGAYAAAACAGACACAGTTAGTAGCAGGGACCCTGAGGCCTATGCTAATGATATGTCAAAATAAAGGGTAAAGTTTTCCCTGCAGGTGGTAAGGCAGATGAAACATAGAAAGTTAACAAAAAATTCCTCTGATCTGAGCTTTTTTTTCCAAATTCCACTCTTAACATCTTATTTGGGACTAATTTTCTGCAAGGAAAATTGAGCAAAAACAAAGCTAGAATAGTATACCTCAAAATTATCAAATCTCAAAATTTGATACCTTTCCACATATCTGCACTTTATACAAGGAATATTTCCTCCTATAAACTAGCTTCTTTATGCCACTAGATTCTTTAGTAACTGATCTTCTAAGACAGCTTAAAATAAAATAGTCAAATATGAAGAACTTGAAGGGTACTGGGGTTTTGGTTGTTGTTATTGTTTTGGGGGTTTTATTTGTTTGTTTTTATATAGATACTTACTAATCATTACACCTCCTTGCATGTACTGCCCAAGCATGCACTGATAGTGTTTTGTGAATCTTATATTATTTAATGGCATTACTTAAGGAGAACTTGAAAACTGAATATTTCTTTTAAAATACTTAAAATGATGCTACATGTTATAAGCAAACATAGGAATCTTTTCCTTTTTCCTCACTCTCACAACTGTGGAGATGGAGGTACTGATTGATCACTTGGTCTGGCCTTTAATAAAACTTTGTTTTATTGTCTGCCTGGAAAAACAGTCCTTGCAAGAATTTCCAATTTCTAAAATATCCTCTGATTAATTACCATCATTTTGCTGAATTTTCTGGTCTGTACTTTTGTGCTACAACAATTAATTTTTCTTTAAAATGGTGGAGGCTAATATGCCAGATAACACTGAAGACTTATATTAAACTGGACCTATCTAAATAAAATCCAGCTTCATTTCAGTAATATTTTCCAGGTGGTGTAGTGCTTTGATTATTTTGTACTAAGAGCATAAACTTATCTTCTTTACATGCTGAGGTTTGTATGAAACTGAATAAATTGAATGTAATAACAAACCATTGGCAGAAATAACCTGAATACTAGTCAGAAAAAGGAGCAACTGCACAGATGCACCTGGTGTTCTTCCCGAATGTGGAGACAGAGGTTTGCCCCTGTCAAAGAGAGACTACAGAGCTGTGCAACAGTGAGGGACCTTATGAATTACCACTGACTCAGACCAAGATTCAAAAAACGGGCAAAAGTCCCCTTGGCCTCCATAAAATACCTTCCTCAAAACATCAGTCCCTAATGGAAAATCCAAGGTTAAGAGATTTAGTCTGCGCCTCGAGCAGTACAGATACTTTGTGGACATGAGTTAACATATCCTGCCAGTCAGAGTGATTGGGAGAGTCACAAAGGAACCATGGAGGAACCTCGTGGAGGCTGAATGCTTCTTTATAGCTCTTCAGCCACAACTAACCCGAAAGCTGGACAGATCTTCCAGTGTTAACAGAAGGTAGGAGCCCCTAGCATGGATCAATATCCACTGAACTAAACGCTAAGCAAACAAGAATATGGTCCTTTCCTCGCTGCGTATCTGAGTAATACCTGGAAGTGGCCACATAAAATCACTTATTCCCATAACTGATCATTCTCAGAAAACTCAGAGACTACATATTCAGGTATCCAGGGTCTTCTCCCAGGCTCGGGTATTCTACAGACTAGAAGCTTTGTGTATGTGAAGCTGAGCAAGAAGAGCTGTACAGCTGCTGTGCTGCCCCATCTCTTGGGACAGCTGAGCTTCTTTTCATCTCCACATAAAGAACCCAAAGCACTGGCTGTGACGGTTACAGAATATGCCATAAAACACAACTCCTCTAGGAGAAAGGCAAAACAGATGTGATATAGGCTATTGCCAAGCATCCACAACATAACAGAAGCCCTGTGATAAACATTTTGTTTGCTGTTATGGAAGTCATTCACTGTGGAAATGACATGGGATAATTTCTCTCAATGCTCAGGAAGAAGGAACTGAATATTCAGTACGTCAACTGAACTTTTGGAAAATTCTAAGTCTGAATAGGAAGAAGTCAGTATTTTCTAAAACATTTCAAAAAAGTCTCGTGTCAGTTTTCATATGCCCTGTAATAAAGCTAAGGTCACCTATATAAGTAGAGTTACCCAAACCAAAAAGACATTTGTAATTCTGCTAAAAATCACAATGAGTCACTGTGAAATCCCTAGATGCTTCTTTATTACTAGGTCAGCCACACTGCTCTACCCAGTGGTCTGCTGAGTCAGTCACTTGTTCTAAAACTGGAACTGTCAGTGAATGACATACTATCTTTTTTTTTATACCAAACTTAGGCCTGTGTCCTTCACTTCTCTGTTCTAGTTTTTCTATTCCA
The DNA here is from genome assembly GCF_003342845.1 of Nothoprocta perdicaria. Classification (NCBI taxonomy): domain Eukaryota; kingdom Metazoa; phylum Chordata; class Aves; order Tinamiformes; family Tinamidae; genus Nothoprocta; species Nothoprocta perdicaria. The sequence goes on along the minus strand of NW_020456087.1, from coordinate 8,124,166 downwards.
GTCCCACCACAATCACTAAGCGAAGCTGGCGTTGAAGCTGCAAGCAGTTAATGCCATGACATCCAAGCACCCACTGCCCAGCCTGGGAACTGGCACGGCAAGAAGAACATCAGACACAGAGGGACAGCAAAGTTAGTGCCCTCCAGTAACCTCATGTTGTGCCTCTGGGAGGCCCGGGAAATCTCCAGACAAAAGTTTATGCTTGTTGCATCCTCACCACTTCTAAGCTACTTATGAAGAGATATATGGAAAGTTCTCTCCTCGGATTATAATTACACACAAAATTTATGAATTTCTCTCCTGCCTCCAAATCTGTTGGTGTACATCCACTAGGGAGACAGTTCTTCCAGGTGTGCCTGGTTGCAGAAATCAGGTATGAGAGGAAAATACACCGTCAGATTTATGAGAGAAGCCKTCTTCATCAGAAGCCAACTCTGACAGCTCTTTCCTCCCGTGCACACAAAGTGGGTAAAGTACCAGTGAGGCAGATAAGGCTATGCATAGGAAAGTGCCTGTACTTAAACTCTGTGCTGAATCCGAGCCTTTAGAAATTTCCCCAGACTCCTCCTACCTGTCTCCTAAATATATCATATATAAATATAATATTCAGGGATGCAGACATAATAAAAGCCATAGGTGCTATAGGTACCTCAGTGCCTTAGGCTTAGTTAAACTGACATCAGAGCCCAGAAACAAGGAAATAAGAGTGAAATCATGTATATTTTTTCATCTGGATATTTTTAACCTACCTTACAAGGAACAAAATGCAGCAGGTCAGTTAGCTTAGTGAACCAAAGCCTTAAGGCTCGAAATTTGGCTGAAATCACAGTGAGCAGTGAAAACTCAATGTAGTGGCTGCACCAGAAACACATGGAAAATTTTAAGGTAGTAAGGATATTTCTGGCTATCATAGAGACAGTGTACTATATATAACTGCAAAAGGTCATTACTACATCCTAGCTGTTTTGGTGGTGGAAGAGTCTCTCTGGACTCTTTAAAGGATCAAATGCGCCTTTAAAATAATTTAGATGTAAATGCAAGAGACATGACCTAAATCCTGGCAGTGCCTTGCCACTTCACTGGTTTTGCAGTTCTGCTGTCATGGTGAGCTAGAAGGCAGCTTCCTCTGCTACGCCAGGAAAACCTGAAGCAAACATAAAGCTGACTGTTACATTAAGAAGTCACAAAGGAATAAACTACCTGCAGAAATTCTGAAAGATGTCTTTCAGGAAAAGGCCAACCGAAAAACAGAGCAGATAGGATTTTCACTCGAAAGTCTGTACTTAAGTTACAATCTCCCAAAGTGGCCAGTAAAATATTTGCAGAATATCAGCTTTATTTTGTTTTTTCCTATGTGGTCCCTGTGGGGGAAAGARTACAGACACTTGCTGCAGATAAATGACATGTGCTTTACTTTAAATGCTTACAAAGGAGTGGCGGTTTTAGATTAGATTTCTACAAAATCCTTCTCTGTGGGAAATGCYGTATTGTAATGCCCCCTTCCCTGCCCCCTGTAGCATTTCATAAACCCTCTCTGTGGGAAACCGTGTGTTTCAGCTGTCATGTTATAAAATCTCTCAACCGCTATACATTTTAGCTCAATCATAACATACCCAGCCAAATGTATTTTGTTTAATAGAATATGTTTTCTTGTCCTTGTAGTTATAAATTAAAATTTTAAATGTCACATTTCAGAGGAATAACATTAGATTTGCAATTGTATTACGAAAATCATGGTGTCATTTTGTTTTCCAAAGGGATGGAAACCCAAGTGCAGTAGCATGATATAGAAGGCAATCTTAAAGAAAAAGGACCCCCCAAACTGCTAATAGTGCCTTACATTGATTATCAAAATACTAAAGTTTACTGCCAAATTAATTGCTGTACAAGGATATTCAGTTATATGTATACTATAACTTATCATTTAAAATATGCATTCCTGAATTCAAATASGCCATTGTTTCTCAAAATAACAAATACAAATAAAATCATCTGCGCAAGAACAATTATCTTTTATATGAGCCTATTTTCTAGAAATTATATTTATGCAATGTAAATATTTGCTTATTTTCTAACACAAAGATAGCCAAATAAAATACTATTTGAGAACTTGGGAATTTTATTTTTAACTCATTACCTAAAATGCAGTTCCCATTTTTAACTTCATCCCATTGCATGGATAGCAAATACATCAGAAAGGAAACAAACTGCTACATTTCTATACCTCATGATTATCTATCTTCTCCTTCTCCATGTTGAGTATAAGTTGTTCCTGCAAGCAAAACTACTATCTGAAGAACATTCCTCCTCAAAGTAGACATAGGTCATGGACACAGAGAGGAGTCTGGATGTACTGTCTTTGCTGCCCAAAGGAGAGAAGAGCAATGCACCACTGATGGTACCTCCCTCCCTGCAGACTGTGACCTCTGCTCTACGCTTGCTCATTTTACATCATTTCAATGTTCATGTTTACTTGGGCAAGYTATTCCCTTCCTGGCCCACCATGTCGTTTGCATTTGGCATTTCCCAAGAGAGGTGACCTGCATGCTKCAATCCAAAACACCCTTGTTTTAAGAGTTGCTTCATTCACTTTAGTCACAATTTAAGCAAAACTTGTGAACAAGTTAGGGGCAGCTGCACTGCGAGTCTTGGGGGCTGATGGCAAAATCCTTCCTGAGGCTCCAGTCTCCTTTGTCCCTGGTGTAGGATTCCCACTCCACTAAACTTCAGGAAAGAGATAACCAAAGTTGTACTTTTGTACAGGAAACCTTTGACCATTTTGGGGCAGCATAGACACTATCAGCTCCCCCATGCCCGAGACAGTTGTCATTTGCCCCCTATTTTGAACTAGGCTAGCTTCAAAGCAGTGATCTAGGGGTGAACCAGATGCATTTTTCTTCTTGAAATCAAAACATGCTACTTCCAGCAGATGAACTGTACCTGCCTGAGCGCTCCATGCAATTGAAAATGCCTGGATATAAGTGACTTTTTGAAAAGTCTTTCTCACTCCCGTCCCATAGTCTGAAAGCACATTCATCAAGTTTTTCACTGCTTCACCTTTATCCCATAAATCAAAGTGAAGGGACACGAAAGAGAGTCATCGCCCAAGTAATGCTCTGAATTGCGCTCTGATCCTTGTCTATGAAGAGGTGATGGATTATTGTGCTTTTGATTAAGTGATAGTTCGAGAGAAACAGAGTTATTATATGTTACACTTCCTCTAATGCTATTGAAAGTGCAAAATATGACTTTGGGTTATCCCAAGGGCTGGGAATCTCATTTAAAACAAACTAGTCATTAAAAGTAAAAAAGAATTAAATTCCACATTCTGTCAGCTAATATCAACATTTTTCATTACAGTGTTCTCTGATGTGAAAATCCACAGGTGGATAGCTGAGAAAATACTTCATGACAACTTAGCTTTCTACAAGATTTTAAAAAAGTAGTATTTGATATTTTGGTATTTTTTTTAACTTCTTTGTTTTTTCCCCAGTCCGTACAATTCACTATCATTTACAAGCAATGCCTTGTATTCAGCTACGCAGTTCAAGATGGGTTTTCAACTGTGTTTTCATTTTCCATAACTTGTCCTTAGGAATCTCTCCTAAATTCAACAATCTCTAACTTCTCTACAATATCTCTGATTATAATTCACCTCAGAACATCAGTTGTTTTTATTTCATGTGTAGAGAACAGTTTATTTCCCATCTTGATTCTTAGCACATTAACTTAATTTGCTGAGGCAAATCAGCCAAGTGTAAAATCAAATTATTTAAGGAAGATTATAAGATAATAAGGTAGCCAGCATTATTACTCTAATCATTGTAATGTGCAGAATATTGCATGCTTTCCATTTTATTGCAGAAAATATGACCATGTGTTAGTAGGTAAACTGACTAGAATTTTCCGGTGGCAGAAACATACAGGTCAGACATTTCCCTTTCCTAAATATTTCTCCCTTTTAAAGTGCATACAGAGAAGGAAAGTTCCAGCATGTGATTGCATCAAAAGTCATGGATTTGCAGGACAAGATTTAAGTGACTCTCTCTCATGAGTCATTCAGAGCCCAGTAAAAAAAAAGGAAAAAGGAAAAAGGAAAAAGGAAAAAGGAAAAAGGAAAAAGGAAAAAGGAAAAAGGAAAAAGGAAAAAGGAAAAAGGAAAAAGGAAAAAGGAAA
>NW_020456087.1:8055260-8119955 GCF_003342845.1 Nothoprocta perdicaria | reverse complement strand
AAGAAAGAAAGAAAGAAAGAAAGAAAGAAAGAAAGAAAGAAAGAAAGAAAGAAAGAAAGAAAGAAAGAAAGAAAGAAAGAAAGAAAGAAAGAAAGGAGTSAATTAAATGGCTCTCATCATTGCTTTTTTGTATGCCTGAGATAATTCATTATAGAAAGTAGATCCCAGTAAGTCTAGATTCTCATCTTGGACTAACCTTTCAAAACATCAGTAAGCCATCCTTATTATCACAAAGAAGAGAAAATGCTAATCTTTGAAACTTTGCTCCAATGGAATATTCAGACTAAGGCCATTGATAGCATAAAATTGAATATTCTTAACTCACATCAGTTGCATATGACAGTACACCACTAAGGAATGGGTAAGGGCAATACCATAGAAACAAGATTTCTTGCATAAATCATGAAGCTGCATTGTATCCTTCTGTAAAATTGTCTCACTTCAAAGACTGTCTATAAATATGTCATGAAAAAATAATTGATAAAATTAAATATATGAGGGTTCAAATCACAACCTTAACCAGGTCGACCTTGTTCTATTGAATGCATGCAAGATAATCCTGCCTGAGAGTCAGACACTCTGTTCTCACAAAGATTTATTGTTTTGTCATGGACTGATGTGGCATTTTCAATATTTCTATTTTAAAAGGAGACACAGAAACACAGCGGGGAAAAAAAAAAAAAGGCCATTGACAATGTCAGTGCAAAAGTTCCCATTCCAGTCATTGGTTCCCCTAGAGATACCAAGTCTCAACAGAGATACTGTGCCTCTTTTTATGGCTTGCAGAAATTTTTCATGGTATACATATTCACATAGTTTCAATTAGGAGATTTCAACACGAAGAACTTTCAGTCAGATTTCCAAGTTGAGTAAAGTCACTTTATCTTACTCACAGAGCCCTCACAAAGGTTTTTTTTCACCACAGATGCACCAATAAATCAGGGCTTGATGCAGAGCAACAGCAACAAAAGGCTGTTCAGGCTCCTTAAGCCTCTCAGAAGCATCATGCCTGCCAAACAGCACAGAGCAAGAAAGATATCAGAGATGGTTAGAGCCAACACTTGTATTTAATAACATGCTATGATTCATTGGGCCACAGATGAAATAAAATACATTGCTTGGGCAGTCAATAAGTAGAGTCAGACAAATTACAGCACAAAGCTAATATCTAAATAGAATTTTAAGTAATTGCTCTTTATCATTTTGCCAGTCACAGACTCTAGTATCATTGGGGCTTGTCTGGAACAAACAAGTGATCAATCAACAGCTATGCATTATTTGCTTTTTATTTCTAAATAAAATTTGTATGGGTGAAAACAGTAAATATCATGAAGTATCACAGAAAACAGTAAATATCATGAAATCAGGTGCTACCCTTGCTACATCCCAAATCTGTCCCAATTACAGATTTATTCTTTCTTGTCCTGTCACCCTTCCTGCTATACTTCTTAGGCTATGTGCTCAAAGTTTGACCTCTGGACAAATACAAACCTAACCAGTTACRAAGTCATTCTAAAAGAGAACTCCAATCCTTCAAGATATGGATCAATTCAATTTCTTTCTAATTCAATAAATAAGTTTCCCTTGATTTTAGAAAGCATAAGATCAATCCAAGAAGTCACAGTCCCCAATCTGAGCACTGCTCCTTTACAGTCAAGTCAAGTTAAATCCTGTCTTTCCTCTCCAATGGTCATGTCCAAGCTCACACTCAAATTGTGATACCTCTTACTGAATCATCCAGTGATCAGATTTTTGCAGTTGAACATATTTCTAGTGACACTAACATGGAAAGGAGATGCCTTGCTGAAAATTTCTTGTGGAAGAAAAAAATGATTAAATGTCTCCAATAATACGCATAAAAAGACCCACTTCATAATAAATATTGTAATAAAACATTACTATTATTATGTTCTCAGTTGTGTAATTCATTGAACTGGAAAAAATAAAAGATGTTACTCAGAAGCATATTTCAGATGCATTAAAGTGTTTACACTGAAACTCCTGTTTAGTACAATAACAGAAATACAGTAGAGAGAAATTAAAGGACTCTCTATAAGTGGGCATCCCTCCTGAAACAAGAAAGAGCATCGTCTGACTGAGGCTACTTCTATGTTACCTATACTGGGAAATATATTTCACCAGCTAAAATTAGATCCTCTGCATCTTTGCATATGAGCTAAAGAGAGGATTTTTTTACTTCTATCCCTTCCAACGTCTTGAAAAGGGGTGTGCCAGCTTTCTAGCTGAAATATATGTAGTTTCATGTACTAGAATGTAGTAGAAAGTAAAAGATCTGTTTTGTTGGCTGAAAAAAATGATGAGTTAATGATGATAATGATGGCAATGATGACAAAAAGATAAAAACGTTAAAAAGAACTAATGTACCAAAATGTTGGTATTATAGTAAGCATCACACTGAGGCCCAGAAGATCATTCTATTTGACATGGCATTAACATAGTCATTAGAATGGTAATTCAGATTGTGTTTGCAATACAGTATTTTCTGCTGAGAATATTTGCAAGTGGAATAAATACACCAGATGCAATATTTATTTAAATGAACAACTAAATTTCTAGATGAAACTAGAAGAAACAAATAGATGTACATAAATGCATGCATACACAGCTTGAYGTGCAAACCCCAAACCAAGGGTGAACACATACACACCCTAGAACTGCCTGAATGTAATCAATGAGCGGTCTATAGGCCACACATCAAAAGTCACACATCATAATAAACAGCTTTTCACTCATTAGGCCAAGAGAACAACTCCTCAGATATTTTCTGATATTACATCCAAATTTCATAGCATTCTTCATGCCATTCCTCAAGCATGCTAAGCATGCTCCATTGATAATGAGAATAAGTATATTAAACATCAAAACACATAACAGGCATTTTTTGAAATGCCTTTTTTTTTTTTTTTTAAACTTACTTACTTTGTGCTCATAGTCAGGAAACTAGATACTTTTCTCTTTCAGCCTATATCTACCAGAATTTCTCATACAAGGAGTATTAGAAATCACAGCGATGTGATGCTCTCACAATTTGCATTTGTAAAATGACACTGTAATAGGTGTGATGCCGTCTGTCATTACTCTARAAATCAAATATTTTCTCTTTTTCACAAAAAGAAATTTTATGGAGTTTTGAGGATCTCCAAATAATTACATACAAATATTGCTATCTTAAAAAATAAGAATTGCAAGAAACAGTGCAGTTATCTCTTTCAAGTGCAGCAGGGTTTTTCAATGCACACCCGGATGTTTTGTCAAACTTTTATTCCTACTGCCAATAAGAATAATTGAGTAATAATTGATATTTAGARATTAAGAATGTTCACACAAAAAGAGCACCAGCTCTTTGCACCAGCAAGAGAACCAGAATTTTCTTTACCAGAGTCTCTGAATTACGTAGTATGCAAGCCAGAATTTATCTTTACATCTGCCCTTTCTGCGATACATTGCTAACACATTCAGAATTACTCTAGCAAACACTCTGCTTCTTCCCTGTACCTTTATTTATTGCCACAGCAACATATACCCTTTAAGCCCATGCACTTGTAGAAATCTTTCATACTTTTTTCTCTTTATAAATGCATTAGTTTGTGCTGTTCCCAGCTACTTTTTCCAAACATGTCCTCTTCAGCCTGCATCCACTTCAAGTCTCCTTTCTGAAGATTTTTGTAGCTTCTCCACCATGAACTCTAATCTTTTTTCATATGACTATTACTTCCATGTTTACTTCTCAGACAGGTGTATTGCAGAGGGCAGCTAAAGTAYCTACATCTTCCTTTTGCTTCTATTTCTGCTTTGAAAATGATTCTAGAAGGTAATGCAGCCATTTCATCCTCCCTCTGAATATGGACTGCAATGCCTCCATTCCCAAAATAACTTAGAGGTTCCATATGCTGCATCAACACATGTTTATAGATAATAACTTTTTCTCTTTCCAACAACATTTATGAGCCTGGAGTCCCAAAGAAATATGCTAGAAGTTATTCCTTCTAGCCGATTTTCCAACAGGCCTTTCCAAATATTGGGAGACATTGACTAGGATTTAAGAATAGACTTATCAGAGGAGAGTTTATGTCTCCTAAATAACACCTAAATAGGACTACATGTGAAAAGTCAGGTTGAGCTGGGAAAGAAGTATATTCATCACAGCTTTATGTGCCAGAGCTGTCCTCCTGACTCAGGTTTTCCCAGTAGCTTTTGGAGTACTGAGATTTCTTTCTTTTTGCATATCTCTCTAAAAAATTCTGTTGTTTTAGATGCGTATACTACACACAGAACATCCTCATTTCAATGCAGAAAATACCTGCATTATGTTAGTATAGAAACATTCATTTTGCCTATTTTTAAGAATTCCAGATTTGTTACCCATATTTATTTCCTGAAGTAAATCAGAATAAGCAAATCTGTCTAGAAAAAAAAGGAAGTAAAATAGAAAACAACCAAAAAATCGCTTATATAATTGTCTCTCCTAGAATGGGAACTACATATCTGGATAAGCAAGGTGTTAGTTTTAAATTTGTTTGTTTTTGTTCTTCAGTTCTGGTTTTTATTCTTTCTCCTAGAAGACTAATGGTTTCAAAAAGACTCTAGTAAAAATCTTATGTATATCTGTACAGCAAATGTCACTGTGTGGGCACTCTTCATAAAAGATCAGACTTCATGTTTTAGGAATCCAATCAAGAGCATAAAAGAATCTTCAGAAATCAAGATTCTGAATTCAGAAATACGTTGGAGCTGAAAGTGGAACTAATGAAGAGTGAAAGACCTTTGGTTGACCACCTGCACAGAAGCACTGGAAAAATTCTGATAATTAAGTTGAGGAATAAAAACAGAGCAATTCTCCATCCCTGCCACTGAAGGTCTGCAAGCATTAAGTCAAAGAGAAAGAGAGATCACGATTCTTTTCGTTAGAGGTTAGGATACTCTCCTTGATTACAATCATTGCTCACCAGTTTCAATACATAAACAAGCAATTACCTCTACMTAGATGACATATTTAGTTTATCTCATAGCTTATCTCCCAGTGAAGCATTAATTTTTCACTATTCTGAGTTGATTGCATTCAACAAGGTTTAAAATAGTTGCTTACTTGGATTTTTCTCTAAAATTCTGTCTTTTTTAGCCAAAGCCATCTTTAGTATAGTTACCTTTATTGATGGTCAATTGATTTGCTACTTCCCTTATGCCAAACATCTGTTCCATTAAAGGATTCTTTTTGTATGTTTTACTAATGGTACTTCTAGAGAATAGCTATCAAAACAACTTCCTCAATTTAAATAATTAAGAATTTGAGCAAAGGGAATTCTACTGCATTTCTCCTCAGTCCCTGTTATGGGTAGGTCATCACCAATAAAAAGAGGTAGTTTAGATATCAGTTCAGGCTCCTGAGCTTGAAATGCAAATAAAATGTAAAGTGTTAAACTCAGGTAGAACTGAGTGAATCTAGCAGCTCCATAGCAACCTCTTTCCTAGGGTAAGCACAGAAAAGAAGGGCCTACTTAACACAAATCTATCCCAAGGATCAAAACAGTCTTTAGTTGGCCGAAGGAGCTGAAAACCTGTCGGGGACTTTCCTTCTTTTTCAAAAGGAGCAGTTTTAGATGTGTAGTTGGAAGTGTCCACAGTCACTTTCTTTTTTCATTCAACATATATATATATATATTCAACTGTACTCTGTGTTATTTAAGTGCTTAAATTAATTGACATCATAGTTATGGTGTTACAATGGAAAAATCTATGCTATACAAAAAGCTAACTTAGAGAAAACACTAATTTCCTAAGAAGGAGAATTCATGGCATTAGATCGAGTCAAAGAATTCAAAGATAGGCTGGCATATAGTGGGAATTGTTCTAGTTATGCTTAAAGCTAGCATAATCAGAAAAAAAAAATAAAAAAAAGAAAAAGTAGAGAAAAATATACAGAAACAAATGTTCTTTAGCTATCAAGTACATCTGTTGCACTTACCTACGTGGAGCATTAAATATAGTAGTTCTTCAGGAAAATATTCTATTTGAGACTACCACAATTCCCAGTAATATCTAAAGTATATTCATGGAACATGAATAAGAATATTCATAACTTTTCAGTTCTTGATTAACTCTTTTTTTTCTTTTGAATTGATAAAGACCCCACTCTTTCAATGTTAAAAAAAGAGAATTTGTGTTAACTTTCAATTATATATAAACTTACTATTTATAGTAGCTTAATATCAGTACTTATTCTGTATAAACCATAAAAAGTAACAGATTCAAACCTGAAATGTAACAAATTTGCCAATTTCCATCTGTCCATTTTCCTTTTCCAATTCAATCAGTGACAGATATACATCATTAATTTCACTTGATGATCCAGGACTGGGCAAATGAGCTATTTGCAGACATGATTATAAGGAAAGTATTCAATGAGTTCTGGTGCTGCGAGGACACCTAGTGAGCCAGTTTCACATCAAAGGAAACTACTTCCTACAAGAGGCACTAAGAACATAAATATTTTCATCAAAATTTTTACTGCAACAAGATGCTATTTTGGTGGTTTGTATTACAGTAGTTTCTAGAGTGAGATACCAGTTGCAGCGTGCTCTAGAAGCTCTCTGTGTGATATTTTTTTCAAGAAAGAGAGTAATCCATGTCTCAAAAGCTTACAGTCTAAGGGAAAATGAGCTCACTCACTCTCTCACAAGTCTCCAGGGACATAAATTTGTAAAACAGAGAGAAGAAATTATCTTAATAGTGTTTCTGTGACTACCACAGCACCATGACGGGAGGCTTCTCTTAGAACAGGAGCCTTCTGGAGGAGGTTCTACACTTTGTCTAAGTGACTCTGCTTGTGACCTTGGTGGCTGCCAACCAGGTGCATCTGCATGGGGAGCAGAGTAGCAGAAGCCATTGACAACCAGAGCAAACATGTAAGACAGTCCTAAGGAAGGAGGATGGAGCAGGACACATGAGCTTTGCATATAGTGCACAAGACTTGACAAGATTGAGTTTAGGAAGGAGAAAAAGACAGTGAGACTCAGCACATCATCTAGCAAGCTTCTGGATTCAGTTAACAGGGCATGTGATAAAGAGAGGCTTGTGCTTCCTTCCTTTTTTTTTTTTTTTTTTGTTTGTTTTTAAGTGATTCTCCAAGCCACTGCCATGGCTTAATTTGGTTGTCAAACTAAAAGGTGATTTTGATCACCTAGCTTTATTTATTAGAATGAAAAAGAAATAGAAAACAAACTCTGAAGAGATGTGGTAAATCACTCTGATGTTTGACCCTCTCTAACTAAAATACATGTAAGTTTTGTATCAGAAGACTAACTACATTTGGTGCCTCAGCTTGTGGCCGTTTCCTCTAGTCCTATTGCTGGCCACCACTGAAAAGAGGCTGGCCCCCTCCTCCTCATTGCCTCCCTTGAGGTATTTATAGACACTGATCAGGTCCCCCCTCAGCCTTCTCTTCTCCAGGCTGAACAGGCCCAGCTCTCTCAGCCTTTGCTCATAGGGCAGATGTTCTAGGCCTCTGATCATCCTGGTAGCCCTGCGCTGGACTCTCTCCAGCAGCTCCACATCCCTCTTGTACTGGGGAGCCCAGAACTGGACGCAGTCTCCAGATGTGGCCTCACCAGGGCTGTGTATAGGGGGACGATCACCTCTCTCGGCCTGCTGGAGATGCTCTTCTTAATGCACCCCAGGATCACAGATGTGCCCCAGGATTCCAGGGTCCTGGGACAAGGCAAGGGAAGGAATCCCTTTAAGAAGGAAAGCAGTTTGACTATGTCTGCTACACTGAGCCTACTTGCAGCAGCTGAGAACTTAAAAGCTTTGGAAAAATACTGCATTCAGTTTTTGTAGACAAAATTTCCTATTGTACAGTACATAATGTTTTCATTAGATAGTGTATACAGCTGTTCTTCCCTAATGTTCTTTTTGTTCCCTCCCCGGACTGAGACTGTATCGTTGAAATACTGCACATAAGAGGACACCTGAGACTCTTCTGAATTAGTAACACTCCAAAGACTCTTTATGGCACAAGTATTAGGTGATAGGGCCTCCAATTTCCTTCTAATTATTATGCTAGCTGATTTCCCCAAATCCTCACTATTTTTTAAAAAACTTGCCCGATAATGCAACAAGCTTAATGAAAAAGAGAAATTAGCTTCAGAGAGAATGTTTGCCACATTCATGGCCAGAGCATAGCAAGTCCAAAATAAGTGAAAATCCTGTGAAAGGAAGAGCACAAATGGATAAATGCTTTGCTAAATGTTATGACTTAGGTTAAATGTTTACAATTCTTTCCTTTTTGGAATCATCCAGAGAAAACTACTAGTTTATTAAGTTGCACATCTGCCATTATTATTTATCAAAATCATTTATTCTAAATATATACTAAGTATACTTAATATCAAAGAACAGATGAGTCAGTTTTATGCTCTTGAAAGAATTAGATATTTCTGAAAAGCATCTTTCCTAATATTTTATGAAAACCATTCACTGAATAAAGTGATATGAATATACAAATAATAGACAAAAGCAAATAACATATAGATATTCTGAAAGGATAATTTTTCTTTTGTAGTATATAGTATTAAATATTCCCACACACTTCCTTACCAGGATTGTTGGAAAGCATTTGGAGAATCTTCAGGAAAAAGGATTGATGTTGACTCGATTTATGCAATTATGTTAAACATCTGAATGACAATTACCATGATATGTTAATTGATGAGTTACTTTGCAACCAGCAACCTAAAACAAGCTTCTTATATGGTATTGTTTCTAGCCCAAGTCTTTTAAAGATTATCTGAACACATTCATATTTGCTTGAAGAAACTGATAGTTGGGAAAGGAGAACATTTATGAAAATTATTTGTGAGGCACTTTTGGCATGAATTTTCACACCAGTAGTCATGATCATTTAGATCACCTGGAAATGGTAAATCTATTGCTCACATAGAACTATAATTAAATGAAGCAAATGAAGTAAAGGTTAAAAAGAAGATAGAGACAAAATTCAAACACATAATTCCCATATCAACTTCAACATTCAGCGTCTCCTCTCACTTTGTTAAAGGAAGTAAATTTCTCACTGACCACCAGCAAAACATCCCAGTCTCCCTCTCAGAAAGTTTATTGTATCTGAAAGAAACTCAACAGTTTCAAATTCAAATCTAATCACCTATCTAGCTTAAGCTTCAGGGTTCAAGTGCTTGTCCATGCCTAGTGTGTCTTATGCTGAAGCAGACCTGAACCAAGCTGCTGGGTGTATTTGCTAGAGTTGAGGATGGGCCCTCATTTCAGCATCACTACTATTCTCCTAAGTAAACTCATGTCTAGTTATATGAAAATACTTATATTCCCTCTCCATCTGCTTTACTTTATGAACAAGTTACTCACCATCAACCAAACATCTCTTAACACATCCCATTGGAAGTGGAAGCATAGAGCAGCAATTCTTACCTTGGTCATTTCCAAAAGCTGAATGCACTATCTACTCTTTCAAAATCATACTATATTCTGTTGTAATAAGTATGGGATGAAAACAATAACCTTCAATTCTACTTACAGTATGCAACAATATTAATCTCCTTCTTATTCATTATTTATGAATGTAACAATCTTAGGATTTCATTAATTTCATTAATTTTAATGGAGAAATCTTGCATTCAAGATATATAGAAGCCTCAGATATTCATTGTCAATGGACTTTATCAAATTCTAATACTTCTTTTGGCTGAAATAAAGCAGGCAAAATTCAATTACTAAGGAAAATTACTGTGCTAGATTTAGAAACAGCTTTATTTGATGAGGTTCATAAATAAAAACAAATATTTTCATTAACATAAAAATTCAATATGCTTATCACAATGCAATTAGTTTGTTTTGATATGCCATAGATACTTCTCCCTATGAAGTAAAATTCTTACTGTTTTATTTGCTCTTGTTACGAGGTCTCTTCTCACATAATTAAGATTTTTTTCTTTATTCACTACAGCTAATTTACTTCATTAGCTCAGCCTCAGAGCCTGAGTCTGAAGAGAACCATCTGGATCACAAACCTGATAATTAGACATGAGGATAAGAGCAAAAAGCAAAAAGGAGGAGCTTTCTCAAACTTCAGACAGGGCTTTACTTTTAATATTGCTACTTCACCTTAGTTATGTTCTAATTCAGGAAAAAAAAAAAGTCAATAAAAAAAATTGGGAATATGACATAAAAATATCATAGGCTTGAGTAAAATATTGAAGAGAGACTAGTCCCACAGTTGAGGGAAGAATTAGGCTTTTTGTTTTTATGGAAAGTTACATGAGTGTAAAAGCTTGCAACAATTCAGAAATTAAACAGAAAACATACTCCCTCATTAAAACTGATAATCCAAATGAAAATTCATTTTTATTAGACTAACATTTACTTTAAAACAAACCAAAATATTATGTAACTCATTCCTTTAAACTTTTTAAATAAAATATCACATATCAAAACAGAATTGTTTCAAGCAAAGTCAAAACATCCTGTTTTGCAAGCATCAGAACAGAATGCAAATTAAATGTTTTGCTTTGCTACACTTTTTTATCTAATTTTATGCTTCCATAAAATACCTTTTCTTTAACAAAAACAACATTTTTGATAGAAAAATCTTCCATCAGAAAACTTTTGATTAACAATAATTAGTAATTATCTACATACCAGATTTTCAGATTTATGTAGACATCGAAACATGTAGATAGTCCCCAACTGGAAAATTTTAAAGTACATACATTACTTTTGAAGATGAGAATTAGCGTTGTAATCCATTCAGGTACTTTGGAGAATTTAATTTAATTCTATTTTTATTATCATATTTTGAACTATCCTTGTTTCCCTTTCAGAGAATATGCAGCAAAATCTCACTTTAAGCTCAATAGCTTTTTTAATTATATTCTGTTTAAGCAAAAATTGTTTTGGGAAATCTTGGCAACTGTGTTCAAGAACATAAGGCAGGAAAGCTTCATCATTCATGTTAGACTGCATTTTATCATTCCTACTTGACAACATAAAGTCACATCAGTAGCTGGACTAATGGATCATTAGGGAATGGCTGGGATATCACCACAGTTGGATTTGCAATGCTCTTGGCTTCCTTGTTTGTTCTAAACAAGTAATCCATCTGTTGTTATTTCCAAAAGTTAGAAGAGGAACTAATAACCAGAGCTTGTGAGCTGCAGTTGTCATGAATGCACTGGCTGGACTCAGCTGGCTGCTCTACAAGTAATTCCTATTCCTGGCCAATGGACAGAAATTACTGCCAATGTTTCCAGAATAGCTAGCTCTGCTCATCTACAAAGGTTGCTATGTTTCTATTTCTGTAGTATTTCAGACCACCTCAATAATTTTGAATGCAGCAAGAGTATCTTYGCAGTAAGATGCAAAAAGAAGTTTTGTTACTCTACAAAAAAAAAAAAAAAGGGAGGAAAAGACTGTATATGTGTGTTAATATTATAAATTCAAAGAAGAAATATCCACCTTCATCAGCACAGGCCTGTATGTCTTCATTCAAAAGCCAGCCACATTGTTCATACCACGAACACCATCCTCCTCTTGTAGACTCTGCTGGTGTTCATAGTCTCATCTTTTAATGCCCACAATCTTGTTCCAGCCAAATCAGCACACCTGCTAATATCTGTACCTGCCATCATAACCCAGTATTTCTGTGTAGAGCCTGCACAGCCTCACCTGGGCAGGTTATCACCTCTTCAAGATGACACGTCACTGCTGTTCTTTCATTTGCATTTACTTGCCTTTTCCAAAAGGAGAGCTACATGGTCACCAGCAATCAGAAAACATCCTGAGTTGAGTCTGTGCCTCCCTTTGATTTGGTGCAGGCTCTGTGAATCATCACACAAAGCTTTCCATGGCAGAAGTGCTTTCGTTGATGGAGCTGAAGGGCTAAAAGCACAGAGGCCAGGAACAGGCAGATGTTCTGCCATCATACACTCTGAAATGATTCACAGAAAATGGCTGTTTAGAGAGGTATTAAGGATGTATGATTTCAAACACCTAAACAGTGCCAAACTACAATGCCATTACAGAGTGGTTAAGTCTTGGAGTCATGGATGCTCACAATGCCAAATCCCAGACAACAGCAGCAAAGAGAAAGGGAAAAAAAATTAAGTTTGGAATTTGTCAGACAAAGGTGATTAGACATAATTTAAGTGTTAAAAAGCTTAGGCATAATTTATGTGTCAAAAAAAAACCCCAATCAACTGTAATCACAAGCAGCAAGTAAGTGCTGAAGCATCATCCAAGATCTCTGCAGTGAGAGCGTGTCTCACGACTTGCTGCAAGCATCTCCTGCCCTATCTTAACATACCAACATCACCAGGACCTCCAGTCCTTGCAAGACTTTTGAAGACTTTTAGTACATGTGTACCAAAAGAAAATCTCTCCACCTCAGAAATATAGTTGTTAGATTTCCTTCCAGACCTTTCACACAAACTTCTTCCAAGAATTCATGCTGAAAAAGGGAGAGTAACAGTAGAAAAATGTTGACTACTTAAGTAGAGCACAGCCACATTCACATTGCTTGCAGTGATACTTCACATGCAATATTTAAATAGCCATAAAAATAATTCTCTCTCTCCTGCCCACTCTCTTATACACATGCTATTTATCTTGCGTATATGCATTAGAAGTTTTCCTTTTAAATTTTAAAATGGCCCCTGATACAGAAATAAACACTGTGTTAATGAGATTAGTCAAGTCAGAAAATTCACAGTAATAATAGAGAATAAAAATAAGTTTCTCCCCATGGGCTCATGAAAACAACCAGGAAAGAAGCTCAGAATATCAGATAATGCCATTACTACAAAAAGAAGCTAATAGGTCTTGTACTAATTAGCTACCTATTGATACTACCTTAAAACATTCATTCTGTTTGACACACAGCCTGGTTTATAAAGAGCTAGTCTTCAGTGATTCAGGTTTCCTTTCTTAATTTCATGGCTTTTGAATAGCTCTAATCACAGTTAAAATACCATTTGGAAAGCCTCAAGATAAATAATTTCTACTTTTGTCCAGATAACTGGTTATTTAAAGACTCTATTATGCATTTGTCATTAAATCACAACACTTAGAGTTGATAATTGCATGGGCCACAAGCTTTTCCTATCCATCATCATGTAAGCTACGGCTAAACACAACGTTTAAAACGCACAAATTATGTCTTATTTGCACTTTTTTCATCTCTTTGCTCATGGAGACTGGCTATTAATAGTATTCACTTTAGTGATGACATCTCCTATAGCTGTAGTTAATATTACACTTCCCTTTAATTGCCACAGTTCTGTGTAGATTAGGATACTGGGAAAGTCATGGAAGAATGAGTTCTGAGATTCTTTTGCAAACAAGAAAATATAATTTACCTCACAATGAGCAATCCAAATAACAGAAGCAAGGTTAAATACATGGAGCTGATTTTAGAAGAATTTCTCATCAGCTTTCTGAGGACAGAAATACATTACCAAATGTGGGAAAATGCAACCAAGCTATACTAAACCTATCTGTTGAGGTCTATGAGAGTTTAAAAAGAAAGAGCGTCAACCTGAAAAATAGATTTTTGAAAACCTGATCATTTGTTGCACCAGTATTTGCCACATTTGGTACAGTTGGCATAGAGGAAGATGCCTAAAAAAGGATCAATGACCAGAGACAGGGATGGAGGATGCAATAATAGCTCTTCTAGTCTTAGTTACTTAAAATTTGGAGAGGAAAGGGATAACTAGAAACAGCAGAACTCCTCTCTGCCAATGGAACATGTACCTCCCTTCTATATGTGTCTATTTCTTCTCTATAAGATACAGGTCTATTTTGGGAAATAACTCTCGAGTAAAATAGCATATGAGCTTCTAGTGTATTTTCTATTTCATAGGTACTAAATCAAGCTGAACACACTAACCAGTAAAAACACTTAAAAGCAACTGAATGCTTTATTATGGGAAATAAACTCATTGCCAGTGTTATCACTATCAGTCAGGGCAGAAATACCTGATAAATAAAGCTTCTTTTCCAATGGCAGGTCAATTACATCATTCTAGTTCCCATAAACACAGGGGAAAAGAGAGGACAAGGGAATATTTGTTACTTCTCAGGGGCTTGTAGGGATGACTCAAAATTTAGTTTTTTGTTTTGTTTTTCTCTCCACTCAATACAGCCAATTCAGAAACGGGTTTTTATGCCTTCACATACATTTCTACATCTCCACACAAAGTATATGAGACTGCAAGGCTGTCGCCCTGCAGAATATCTAGGCAGTTCTAGAGCTGCCTAATACCTGCTCTCCTTTTATTAGATTTGTCAAAGACTTACTCTGGAAGGTCACAACCTCCAGTTGCTGCTTAAAGCTTTTCATCTTCGATCTTAAAGAACGAACACTAATCCTTTTCTACTTTCTCCAAACAAGGTATTGTTTCCATTTGGAGAATGGCACAAAAAGGGGCAAGAAAGGGAGAAAGTCTCCAAGGTGTGGCCACTCTTTTTTGGCTTTTCTGTTTGAATTCCAAAGGAGAGCAAGGATAAGCAATTTCGCTTTGCAACACAACGAATTCACTGACCTTTTTCAATGACTTGCTGTAAAATATAACCACGGGGAGCAGTTGAAAGGTTCCACAGTTTGCCTTCCCTTTCTGAAAGCCTAATTTTATGAAAAAAGTACCTCAAAACCAGCAGAAAACCCAAGACAGGAAAGGGCTGCTATTTAAGACTTGTGCTGTGCATTAATCATATTACTTGGTGCAAACAGTGTGTGCATGTCCATGCACATGTGTGTATATTATTATTGAGATACATAATCTAAGAGCTTGTGAGGCATGATAAACTCAGTTATTGTTCTAATATAAAAGAATTGCATACAGCTTATCAAAAGGGAAGTGAGAACAGTATTGTCCATTAAATAAGAAACATCAATATACAATATTACCTCCCTGGATTACCTATTAGAACCAGYAACTGCTGTTTGTAACTACAAATGATTCGTTACTATCAGTAAAACTCTTCCTCTCCAGATTCTAGACTGCCATCTGCTGATGGTTTTACTTAAATTCACACTTGATAACAGCCTAGTGAGCAAGGTTACTTAAAACAAGCTCTTTATTCACAATCTCTGATTTCATAGCACCTTTTTCATGCACATTTATTCAAGTATATTTTTTTTTCCCTGATATACTAGGAAATGACTCAGGCTGTACCTTGAATATTGTATTCAAGGTTTGATCCATGCTCAGCTCAAATCCAACATCAATCCATATCCACACAAGCACTGGCACAAGCTTTATACATGAGTTGGAATGGACATAATTTGAGTTAATGCTCTTTTTAGCCAGGAATATAATTTGCTTTAGTATAGTAGATGATTGAGGTACACCCAACTCACCATACAACATACCATAGGAGCCTATATCATCTCATATTCCTTCCTTTGTGAAAATGCCTTTGTGAAAATGATATACAGCCAAAGTTACATATACAGCCRAAAATCATCATCATCATCCCACACAATTCCTATTGAAATTAGAAGTACATTACAAACAACTTTCATATTCCCTTGCAATAAGCTGTATAGTGCTGTGGATTTTTTTTTTTTTTAATTTGCTGAAAAATACAAATCAGCTATCATTGGATGCAGCCCTCAAAGAAAAATACAGGCTTCTGAGGTATGGTTTTTAGGGGGGGAAAAAGTGTTTTTTTGACATATATATATACTAGTGAAATTAAGGTTTTATTCTTCTTCCTGTCTACTTTAGAAGAAAATTCATTTTTATTTGCACACTTGAAAGGCAAGACTAGAAGCTGAAAGCTCTTTTCTTAAAAAGTCATAAAAATATCATAGGAGCAGCTGTAAGACTATCTTCCTCTATGCAGTACAGCTGTCAGTCTTCCCTCAACTTAATGCACCACGCCAGCAATGCATTATAATTTATTACAGTCTTGAAACCCAAGGAAAGTTATTGAAACTCTAAAAGGTCAGATGAAAAATAGACTATTTACCTTCATAACATCTTGATAAAGCAGTTTCCCAAATCATCTTTAACACTTTCAGGTTTTCTTCTAAAAATTCATGTAGGACCTCTGAAGTTAATTTTCTATCACAGTAATACATAGTTGGGTTTCCTTTCACATGTTTTTCACTTTCATCAGTAGGTCAATCTTGTCCATTTGGTGTCTCATCCATAGAGTCTTCAGTGCCAGCTACCAATTCATTTTGTGAAATGACTGCTATTCTATTGTAAATGCCTCATTGGAAAAAGAAATTTATTTTTTCTCAAGCTTCCTATCTCAAAGCCCTTCTTCTCTTTAGAAAACAACATTTATCCATACAAACTATCCAAAACTAAGAAGAGCGACTGACACTGGTGTTCAGCCTTTTGTGCTGTTTGCTGTCATGAAAATTTTTGGTATGCCACTTTAATGTTAATCTTTCTTATTATGCTCTTTCTYAGTAAGAGTATGCACACCTTGAAGCTGAACCTGAAATATTTTTCATCAAGAATTTTAAAGGATAGTTTTATAATGAACTTTTAACTAGTTATTTTATGAAGACAGAGACCTTGAAGGCACTAGAAAATCAGTCAATATTTGTCATTTATAGTTTGTGGAAGAACAAAATGAAAAATTTGAATCTTCACTCACTGCTTACTGAGACACTGATTCCCACATTCCCTCTGAGATTATATTATTAAACTGAAATTACACTGCCACTATCGAGGTTTTCTTTTCCTGACTTGAGTTGTAAAATACATTAGGTTTGGTCTGATCAGAAACTAAGTCCTAATTAGTAACTTCGGACACAGATCTACTAAATAACAAATGAAAAGCAACTCTTCTATAAACTTAAAATATATTCCCGTTTAAGAAGTACCATGTTTTTTAAGTTTTCAATGGAGGTAGTGAAAGATCTATTTTAGCACACTTTTCATGATGCATTCCATCCAAAAAGATTGGATTTTTTATATGTGTATATGTTTTATACGTTTTAACATTTCAGCTGAAACATGCATACACATAACTTACTATTTTGTGAGAGATTATTATAACTCCCTATTTACTTATTGAGAGCCAAATGAAAATAATCTCTTAGGTCTTTGTTTTTACGGCTTCCTCCCAAGGCATCTAATGCCATCTTCTGCTAAGCAAACAATATAGTCTACTTTCCTGCAATACATCTATTATCAGTGTTTTAAGGTAGAAGAAAGAGGAGTAAAAGAAAGAGGAATAAAACAAGTGAGATATTCTTTTAGGGATATAGAACTACATATACATAAAGATCTATTTCAGTTATAACATTAAATTATTTATGTAATTTGATTAGAACAGTTAGATATTACCATGAAATTGTATTAATATAGAAAAAAATAAGTCTTGAGAAAACCTTTTTAAAATCTGTAGTTTTTGCTTGACTGGCATTCATAAAATAAAATTGAGAAAGCTTTGTATCTCTTCCCTCTTTTCTCAATAAACAGGAAAGCAAATTTACTTTGATAATTCACAGTATCAAAGTTTGCCAGACCTCCAAGTAGCAATGGAAGTAATTTGAGGATAATCTCAAGAAGAGTGAATTTCAGAATACAATTAATCTAATTTATAAAAGAATTGCTGCTCAACAAAATATTTTTACTGGCTTTTAAGGACCATTTAAGAATATAAAATTTCCTCTAGGAAATTTAAAGAGCTAAAAAGAGAGTCTATAATTTATTTTCAAAAAAAAAAGAGCTGTAAGGTTTGACGGTGCAACTTGATATTTTCATGTTCCATTGTGCAAGCAACTTCTCCATCTACTTCCCATTTTGCTTTAAAAAGCATCTAACACAATCACTGATTTGCTAATGAGAGTGATGCTAAGCGATGAAACTGAAAACAGAATGGGACACCACACATTACCTGGCCTTGCGTAGTAGCTGAAAAACTATAAAAGCAATCCTCCATCTAGAATTAATAAATATGCAGATTTTAAGGATTAGGGGGAAAAAAATCTACACTATCCAGAATTTTATATTTTTTTTTTATAAATATATATAAAAATGTATATAAATGTATATATTTTTATAAAATATATACACAGTTACGGTAGGCAGAGGAGAGATGGCAAAAGCCCATATTATTTATATCAATTCACTACACCAACAGTGGGTCATAACGGACTGTATCAGTTTTTGGTAAAAGAGATTGTATCAGATTGCTCAGTTTTTAAATGTAAAGATAAAAAGTTTTTAACATTCAAGAAAAGTTAAACTAAAGAACACCTACTGTGAGTGGTGCAAGAAAAGATTTCACCAGACAGGTTTGACCTCTCTCCATTCTGATTTAACTTTGATGATGCACTATACATGATGAGGGTATCGCTAGCTCACAACCCAGCAAGTAATTCATAAGGAGGTCAAAGAAAGGAAAAGGCCATAGAATCATGCATAATTTAGCAATTTCATCAATAAACAATTCTTCAGATAAAACTGAAAGAGGAATGCAGGGAAACAGAAAAGGAGCAAAAACACCATATTTCTGCATGACACTGGCACCATCTTGCAAGCTTAGATTGTGTGTATATACAGGAAATTAGTAAATAACTCCCACAGACAATCACACATGGAAATATAACTGCATGTATACTTTGTATACCACATACTTTGTCCATTAAAGTTAAACCACTTGGCTATGTCATGATGCCTCAAAATGAGTTAAAAATAAAAAGAAAATAGAACAAGAGGAGAATAACAGTAAACTTAATTATAAAGTTATCCTTGGGTTTCACAAACTCCTTTTTAGTAGCAGAACAGTCAACAAGGAAGACACAAAAGTAAAATCTCTGAAGAGCAATATTCATTACAGGAAGGTGTGCAATTACAATGGTTTAATCAGACCTGATATAGTTCTTCTGCTTTAATTCTGTAATTATCACAAATAATTTCTCTCTGTTGTGTATCATGGTCATCTGTATCATTTCTCCTACTGTAGTTTACTGTGGTAATACTAAAACTTCTAAARGCTATTGCTAGGAAATATTTTATTGCAAATTACTAGAGAACAAAAAAATATAAATTACTTTTTGATCTTCCCATGGTCACACATTATAATTTGATTTTAAGAAAAACTGTCATACCAAATAGATTTCTATTAATAGAAATCATATATATAATACTAGAAAGAAATACTAATATGCGACATCCTATAACCTCTAAATATCTTAATTTAGCTTTTATATTCATAAATGCTCATTATAAACAGAGATACTAATCATGAACAACAACTAAAGAGGAAGTATTTTTGTAACAGATATTTCTAGCTTTCATGCTTCTTAACTATGAAGTATATATTTCAGTCAACCATATTATGACAGATCTTCTAGGTGCAAAACCTCATCATGCTAGATATTACTGAACAGCAAGATAAGAGGAGAATCAAGCAGAACAGGGATAGAGTCCAATGCTTTACTGAGTTATCGTTCATTACCTATGATATTCTGAATTTCCTTTCCACAGTAATTTTTTCATTTCAGATATCAAAGCAGGTGAAAGGCATAGGAACTTATACAATGTAATGAGATAATATAAATGCAAAAATCTAGATATCAAAACAAAACTAAGATTCCAATCACTATCTGTCACATAAATTAAACATACATTGCATAGGCATGCAAGAAAAGGTATTATGCAGAAATAACGTATAGAAATAGCATATAGCAGTGTGTTAAACAGAAAATAAAAGGCAATTTTTTGAGAYGAAGCAATGACAAGATTTTTTACTTCTCAATAGCACATAAATGAAAAAATCTTTTATAAATGTCAAACATTACAAAAAAGGTCAGGTATAAAATTATATGGACCTGTAAGATTCTTAGATATACATTCCATATGAATTATATTATTCACTTCTCATTTTATTGCAAACTATTCTGTTATCCACATACAGAAGATTATGCTGTTACAGGCACAGATCAGTGTGTATTAGATTTATTGTTCTGAAAGTCCCCCTCACTCTTCCTTTTCCCCTTTCAAGAGAAAAATTGGTAACATTTTAAATCTAAGCTTAAACAGAGGTTATATATCTAATGCCTGTGTCACCGGAATTAAGCACAGAAGTGTCATTTATACCTGTAAAAATCTTCCCATCTTCTGCAACCCCCAGATTTTTCCCATTCTGGATGAGACCTTAAGATTGCTTCTTCTTTCCTTTTCTGCGACCAAAACAAAGTCATCATGACAAGATAACAAATGTACATTACAACCGGAATACATTTGGTGGGTTTAATTTAATACAGGGATAGGGATTGATTTTTTTTTTTTAATTTTGGTCACACAGATTCACATTTCAATCTCCTGCTTTAGATCAATAATCAGGAAAAAAGAATCAGCTGAAACTTGTTCCTCAAGCTCATTCTTAGAGCTTAGAACACAGAACTTTGATCTCTTTACACATTTTCACCCGTCCCATCAAAATGTAATAGTGTAACATATTTAAAGAGAAGCAAGTA
This sequence comes from Nothoprocta perdicaria, assembly GCF_003342845.1. Classification (NCBI taxonomy): domain Eukaryota; kingdom Metazoa; phylum Chordata; class Aves; order Tinamiformes; family Tinamidae; genus Nothoprocta; species Nothoprocta perdicaria. Next base: position 8,099,458 of record NW_020456087.1, on the reverse strand, counting down.
ATTTCATCATCTCATTCACAACCCAAAATATGTGCTCCTCAAATCCCTGTTGCTGGAGTAGTTCTCACACACAGCAAAAAATATACCTGGAACAAGGGCTTCGCCCTATGATGTTACTGGGAGGGAATAGGAAAACTTAAGAAGATGAGGAAAAAGATGAGGAAGAAAGTGAGATTTGGTGGGTGATCACCAGCATTTGGCAGCTGAACTGTTACTTCCAAGGTGTTTCCAGTGACCTGGAACTTCTTAATTAGCTATCAATCAACCTATCAATCACCATTATTGTAAGCATTTAAATTTGGGGAGACTTAGTCTTTTTCCTCCTTTTATAATCAGTACAGTTGAGGCCTTTTGCTTATAAATTCCTCTCACCTCTCCTTCATTTTCCACATGACACAACCAATTTTCTCTTGGCCTCAACAAATAAAGAATGACCTAACGCTCATAAAAATTAAATGCAGCATCTTAAATATCTCTGGCTCCTTTTGCACTGAATCAGGGACATTTAGAAAATCGAAAATGCGTACAGAATATATGAGAATAAAGATAGATTAATAATTTTTTTTCTTGCACCAAAGAATTTTTTTTAACCGTCAATCTGAGAAATCAGTCAATTGAAACCATGTTACATTAGCACTGATATCTTTTCACATGGAATTAATCTGTTCTTGAATGCTGATTGCTTGTTTGTAGTCATCTAAAGCTTCTTTCCTGAAACCCAGTTTAGCACGAATATCAGATCTAAATTTATACATCAAGGCATCATTGGGCTGAATTGACAACGCTATAAAAGAAAAAAAAGATATTTAGGCATTTGTTTTTACGTTATTATATGATTCTCAGATAAACATGTACTAGAAGTTCATGTAAGTGCCCAAAATCTTTCCAAACATGTGCTCATAAGAAAAAATGGAAATCAGACTAATTAAATTTACATCAAAAAGTAAGCAACTTTGTTATAATATTTATACTTCAGATTTTTTCTTTTTTACTTTTTTGATTKTATTTATGATTCCCAGTTAAATTTTCCCCAACAGTAGAAACTATGCTTTCCTTGAAAACAGATGCAAAATCTAAGAGCAGAAACCTGTAACTRTTATATGGGATATGGGGAGGAATCCTTGGAAGGCAGCTGAATCTGGTGCCAACAGCAACGTAAGCAGGAGTAATGGGAGGAATATAGCTTAGTTATTTGAATTAAAGTTTTGTATTCTACTAAGATTAGGATAAAATTTTATTTCAGTTCTTGTTCTCTAACAACCATGTCTAATCCCAACATAAAAATATCACCTCAATCATGTGAAAGGCAGTATGAGAAAGAATTGATTCATGTTCAGGTACTTCATAAGAATATACTCAAAATAACTTTGGCTTACGAAAGCCAAATGCTCTTACAAAACTTGTTATGCATAGAACACATTCATGAAATCCCACATTTGTATATAAAACAAGCAATCTGTATGCTCTTTTCCAGTCACCTAGATTTTTTAACATGCCCAAATTCCCCAGACGTTTTAAGTATAGTGTTTTTCCACAACTTCTTGATACAATTTCATTTAAAAGCAGGATTCTGTTCAGCTGCTTTGAWACACAATATACAAATCGCTTTCTCTCCTACCCTGCATACTCTTATTAGTTTTGAGAATGAAAAAAAGTAATAGCAAATTTACTTAACTTCCTCTTTTTAATAACATCATCTTCTCATCGTAGATAGAAAATACACTAGCAAAATAAAGCTACTTTCTCAACTATTTAATAGTTGAGTAATATAACTATTACTCAACAAGTAATTTGTTCTCATAATTGTTAGTATTCTACCAAATGTAATCAGGCCCAGTAAATAAAGATTACCTGTTGAAATGTCTTTCTCAGCTAGATCATATTGCTTTAATCCATAATAGAGATTTGCCCTGTTAAAATACACTGCTGCAGAGAACGGACACAGAGAAACTGCCTTCTCAAAGTCTTCYTCTGCTTCTTTAATATTTTTTAATATTGTATTTGTAATAGCACGATTTATAATAGCAGATTCGTTTCTTGGCTCAAGTTGTAATGCCTTGGAATAATAGTCAAGGGCCTACAAAATACACAAAGATAAAACACACCTTTAAAATCAAGGAAGTAGATAATTCTACTTCTATTTTTTTCTATTAAAAATAAAAATTCTATTTTTTTTAATTATTTATGTTCGTAAATCTTTATTCATTCTGCTTAATGTTCCTTGTGCCTAGAAGAGAGAGGTACAGCACYAGCATGTCTATCCACAAATAGATAAATATACTATCAACTCCCAGATAGACTTTTGGAGAATATCTGCTCATGATGAATCACAACTATATTGCAGAAGAAATGAGCTACATTACTAATAAGATTTGAATGTACATAATACATACAATTTGAATTAAGCTAGAATATGAATTTATAATGCAACACGTATTCTTGAACATCTTCATAATGAGACACCTTCAGAGTAGAGTAAGAAATCAGAGAAGCAGAAGAGGAAAAACAGCCTCTGGAAGACCAATCATGAAAAAATGATACTAGATGGAGAAGAAAAAGAAATTACAAGATTGCAGGAGAAGCCGTATGCAGAGCACTGATCATGCACTCCTTAGGGATTTCTGGTTCAAGCCTAATCCTCACAGCATCTGACTCGAAGAAACTTATCAGAACATAAAACCATTCTCCTCTACATACACCAATTTCTTTTGCTGAATGAAGACAAATTGCCTACATTTAGAATCTTTCGCCAAGCGTGTACATAATGAACACCTCGGTACATATACTGCAAGCTGAATTGCTTACAGATGCAAAGCCAGGAGAGAATTAATTTGAGTAAACGAAATGTGCTGAAACATCAGCACCAGGCCTGGGTTTCCACAGCTGCTGAACCACAAAGTTCCAATCAAATAAAAGAGCAATCCTCAGCCTTTGCTCAGGAAGTGTGACAGAAATACCAAAGGATAAATCAGTGCTGAGACTTCCTCAGACAGAGAGAAATAAATGGTCCTTGCCTTCAAGCAATTTTTCAAGTCTCTTTGCAACAGGAATTTCAGTGTCCAACTCTTTTTTATTTGATTATCCCCACTGTATTTAAGCTGTATTTAAATCATTATGTGATTTAAAACTGAAATTACAGTGGCAACAGGAGAAGGATCCAACTTCTTGATTTAAGCCTTACCAGCAGGAGATTCTTTTTGTTTTCTTCTCATGGTGCCATAGTGAATCTGGGCAAATTATTTAGTCTCAATTTGCCATACTTTACAAGGCAGCTATGAGACCTAAGTAGGTTTTACTGAAATAACAGGAGAATTTAAGTATCTCAATTATTTATAGATTTTCAAAACGCTCATCATAACTGTCATGAATTTCAGTTCACACATACATATATATATATATAATAAAATGGCCAGAAGTAGGATAATTATTAGTTAATAATTGCTACAGATAAATTTATCTCCCATTAGAAGACAAAAGCTATGAAATTCAATGAAAGAAAAGTTCAAGATAATTATATTTGTAAGTAGTTTGGTATCAAGGGTATTTATACAAGGAAAGCAGTTCTGAAGAAGGTATGGAGAGAATTACCTGTGAAAACTGTCGATTGCGGAAGTAGATATTTCCTGCATTGAAATAGGCTAAGGCATAATTAGGATCAACAGAAATTGCATTTTGATAGTCCCTCATGGCACAAGATAGGTGTCCCATAAACTGGTTGATAATGCCACGATTTGTTAGCAGTGCTGCAGTGGTAGTGAGCTGAAAGATCACAACAGACACATGCTTATTTAGTTCACATTTTTACTGTAACTTTGTTTCTCAAAGATACATTCATTAAAAATGCAATTGCACCTTCTAATACAAATTGTCAGCTCTTCATATACAGCATGGACTGGTCTTATAACGAGTTCATTTTTGTGAAATCATATTAAGCTAATATTTACCTTTAATGCAGCATTTGTATCTTGAAATGCAGCAAAAGTTTCACCCATCCGAAGACAGACTGAAGCTCGTCCATCATAAGCAGCATGGCATGTTGGATCAATGTCAATAGCAATTGTAAATTGGTTCCAAGCTTTTTGAAACTTTCCAAGGGCCTAAAATGAATTGCAGTAGGTCCACAATAATAAAGCATATGAAATGCCAAGCAACATACTAATTTAGAGCAGAAGCATGTTTATATGTATAAAAGCACTTAGCTAAAATGCAAGAAAAAAAAATGCATTCAAATCCCTTGTTAATTGTGCAATACCCATTCTCCTTGTAAGTGTGTATCTGCCACAGCTGCTTTAACTGTAATATTACATATTCTCTAGCATAGAATCATAAAATGGTTGCGAGAAAGCACATTCAAACATATACTTAAATGGAACCCTGGCATACTATACTTCAGGAAGGATGCTGCACCATCGAGAAAGTGATAGATTCGGGGTGAGTAGGGCTCTTGGGACCATAATCAAAATGTAAACGCTTTACCTACTTTACAGATTGATTAAGTTAAGGGTGAAGGCCATCTTGTTAACTACAACAATACACATGTTCTTATATTTAAGTACAAAGGCACAATCAGACTATAGAAAAAGTATTGTATGAGTTTAGGCATCTCAATTAAGCACATACAACAGTATTAGCTTTCTGGGCTGCCACCTGTATCTAACGTGTCTAATTCCTACCTATATCTTGTTACTCACCAAGGCAGTAACTGTAGGTTTTTCTATTGCTTAACACTTAATTAAACACTGCAAAAGTATCAATTAGAATTCAATTGCATTGGCAAAGCTGTAAAAGGAAATTTGCATGAAACTTATCCAAAATGACCCAACACTGGTCACCCAACATTAGCCCCTCACTGAAAAAAATTCACAACATTCACAATTCAAGATATTTCAGGAAATCAGGTAGTATAATGCACAGTAAGAAAACCATAGGAATTATATAGAGACCAAAAAAAAATCTGATAAGTCATTACACACCCCTCTGTTAGTACAGGACTGATCATTTTTGAATACATTAAATAGTTTTTAGAGATTATTATACACATGCCCTTTTCCAAGGAATTTTAGCAGATTTGCTAGCATTATATTTTGTAAGTTTATATATATGTGTGTGTGTATGTGTATTTTTTTTATATATATATATATTTTATATATATATATATATAAAACACACACACACACATATATAAACTTACAAAATATAATATACACACACACACAGTTTTGTCAAAATAATTTTGGCCACTTTTTGTTTCAGTAAATAGCTCATACCCATGAAAAAAATCATAGTGCTTACTTAATCAGAGCACTATAAATGTGAATCAAATGAATGTAAGGTTATTTGATATGCCACTATATTCAAGAGCAAATATCTAACAAGATTAGGCACAAATGTGAAAAAAGAATAATAGTCTGCTCATTTATTTTAAACAAAAGGAGCTTCCATGAGAGTCACCATTTAACATATGGATTATTTTATCCTATCAGTCCCTTAGATCTACATTGTATAAATACATACATACAAAATTATTTTTATCTTGATTATGCATATTACTGACAATAAGATTTTTACCTGCAAGTTGTATCCTAAGCAAATTCTGGCTTTCACACACTTTGGATTCAGGTGAAGTGCTTTCAAGAAGTCTTTCTGTGCTTGTTTACGATCAGGCCCTTGTCCATTTTCCATGTACGAATTTCCTCTTTCAACATAAGCATCCACAGAAAGGGGGTCTAGTTTGAGAACCTGGTTAAATGACCTCACAGCTTCTTCAAACTCATTAATTCTAAAAATAGAGTTATGAGTATTAGCTTTGCTTACCTTTTTACCTATCTTATAAGCAATGTTCTCAGCTTATGAATGATCAGCAAGTACTACCACATAATTTCCTCAGAAAGCAGCTCAATTCTTACCAACAGACAAAATCTTTTCTTTCTCTTAGTTTTGTTTTCTCTATATGTGCTTCCCTAATGTTTATTATATCAGTGAATGCAGTTGGTCTAAGATCCTGTATTTTGAAATCCTTAGCCCAGTGAAGAAAACAGCAAGTCTCATTAACTTTTGCTGGGCCAAGTTTTTACTTTTTCAACATTTGTACTCAGCAGATTCTAATGTAGATTTCATCTGAGCCATTCATGCTATCCAAATGTCATCACCACCCATGCTTTTTTGTTAGTTTATTCAGACACAACTGTTCTGACCATAAATAATTTACTTCTAATATATGCCTTCCTTCTGTTTTTTTTCCCTCATACCAGCTTTTGAGCATATTCAAACTTGCRGGGTAAAAAAAGCTTATGCTCAGACACAGATTATTCTGTCTAGGAGTAGCCATCTGTAGAATTCTGTATCTCTTAGATAAAGATACAAAACTTTATACATTTAGAGTATACCAGTAAGGAACTAAAAGCATTTAACAAACTAAATACCAAAGAATGCTAGTATTTTTCTTCACATATAAAGTAAAAATATTAACAGGTACAGAGTCATATAATCAAGAAGACACTGTAAGATAAGAAGATGTTTTAATACAAGCTAAATTTCCAGATTCTAACTGGAGCATGGTTAGATTTATTTATGAAAAGACAAAAGATTAAATTTATATGCTGACATATAGGTTTAAGGGTTATAAACCAAAGGCTTTTTTCAAGCACAGCACTTTACACCAGAACAAGTCAGGACATCATGCCAAATATGTAGATGGGCAGTCAAGAACACATGAGGTTGTGGGATGAATCTTAAAATGGGCTGTAGCTGAGTGGTATGGGTCTGTGGATGACATCTATGCGGATGATAGATGATAGAGAAACTCTATAATAAAATAGATAAAACTAATTGGCACACAGATATAAACATTTCTATTATATCATAGTTACTATTTTCCAAGATGATCATTTACAGATTCCAGCTGTCACCATGATAAATAGACTAAAATACTGATGTACTTAATTCTTCCAAATTTTATTTATTTTAATGATCTAATAAATGTAATCTTTAATAATAAATTTCATTTTGATGAAATTATATTTTGGAATGTCAAAACAAAAAAATAATGCAATGAAAAACAGTGAGGCTTTTGCTTCGCTTTAAAGCGCAAAGTGCAGATCTAATCAGAAGCTGTATCCTAACTAACTTTGAACAAAGTAACCCAACTTTATATTATTTCCACTCTGCTTTAGGGGCAGGGATTTATATCTCTGTTTATCTCCCATAATTCTTTGTTCTTCAGTTATTTTCCTGGATCTATTTTATTGCCCTATTTTCTTTTGATTCTATCAGAAGCAAAAGTTCCAAAAAGGGAATTTTAATTTTAGTTGTTAAATTTGAAAGATACTTAATTTATTCTTTTTTTTTYCCATTCCTCTCAGGTACTTACTTTTCTTCCTGTTCTCAGTGTGCTCAATATTGAGTTCTCAATGTGCTGTGCTAGAGCATYGAGTTCAATAATTGCTCCCAATCCCTACTCTGCATCAAACAAAACCACCTGTCTTACCTGTGATAGCAGATTCCAATAGCTTGGAAGATCTGACTATCAAATGGACTGTGCAAAGCTGCTGCTTTGAAGTCCTTGAAAGAACAAAGATTTATATGTTTCAATATCTATGTAAGTCATTATTTTTAAGTATACATATTGAACATATTTAACTATATGCAATTTCAATATTACTGTTCCAGTAAAAAAAAATCTGATTACTTTCATGATAATATTTTCTGTAAATAACTTTTTTTTCCAAGACCTTTAAGTTTTTACTTTTACTAACATGCAGAATATTTGTCAAAATATATATAAATATATGAGGGAYGTGGAGCTTCTAGAGAGGGTCCAGTGGAGGCCAACAAAGATGATTAAAGGACTGGAACATTTCTCATATGAGGAGAGACTGAGCGAGTTGGRCCTGTTTTCTCTGGATAAMAGAAGACTGAGAGGGGATATGATTAACATCTATAAGTACAYGAAGGGAGAATGCAGGGAGGAAGAGGCCAATTTCTCATTGGTGGCCAGTGACAGGACAAGGGGTAATGGCCATAAGCTGGAGCACAGGAAGTTCCGTCTCCAGGTGAGGARGAACTTCTTTACTGTGRGGGTGACCGAGCACTGGAACAGGCTGCCCAGGGAGGTTGTGGAGTCYCCTTYTCTGGAGATCTTCMAAACCCGCCTGGATGCCRCCCTGTGCCACACACTCTAGGCGTCCCTGCTGGAGCAGGAGGGTTGGACTAGACGATCTCTAGAGGTCCCTTCCAACCTTAACCATTCTGTGATTCTGTGRAAATGTATACAATTTTAATATATGTTTTAATATATGYAATTTTAACATATTCTGTGATATGTGATTCAACAGAAAAAGTGTACAGGTACTTTTAAAATCAGTTATGAATAAGGAAGCACTTTAGGTCTCTGCATGGCAAAGCAATCAGGATGTTACAGAAGTGGTTTAGCTGATGCATCCATGAATTACAGCTACAAAATAATTCTTTGATTGTTCAAATGGGTATGGTAAAATAAYAGGTCTGCCTCTGAAAAACTACTGAGACACACTGCTCCAAGCCACCAAAGCCTTCCAAAGACTTCCCAACAAAGGAAAGAGGATTCTTGGTATGTGCAACTTGAACTATACTCTCTGCTCTGCATAGAGAGCAGAGCAAAAGCAGGATCCAAGTTCTAAAGATTAAGTTTGGCTAACTTTAGCCAAAGGTGCTATCCTGACAGGTTACTCCACACTTACCACAATCTACCAAGACAGGCAGCCCCTTTTAGCAATTCATTTCTTCTATAGATTAAAGTACATTTTTTTTCTGTTTTTTTCCAGTGCACCAAAATCGTATTAGAATATATTCAACTCAGTTAGCATGAATCCCTGCTTAAAACAGCTATATTCTAATTCAACAAGTACTATGCATGTRTACAGGTATATTTCTTGCAATAACACATTGACAAAACTGACTGAGAATGAATGCCTTGTGTGCCAAGCACATTTCTATCTGCTTCCTTCCTTAAATTAGGCGCAATGGTTTTGTGTCTATTGTTCAACCATCAGTTTGTAAATTTGTCTTCTCTACAATCTGTTCAAAGAAATTTTTGCCAGTTCTACTGGTTCTGCCCCATTTCCAGAAACCTCCAGTCTCCTTTCACTGCCCTTATCTTGCATCATCTCAGACTCTCATCTGAGCTATTCTGATCAATTGCATCTTGAAGTATGAGAGAGAGACGAATATAACAATAGCTCTATTTCATTTATTTCTATGCAAGCTCTATCAATGGTAAAGGGCTCTTGTCACAGATTTCCAGTAGAACATTTCTGAGTCACTGGAATGGGATTCATATTCATTTGTCAAYCTATATTTGGAAATAAGAAGAATTACTCTTTTTTTAGGCTGCCTATGCTGAAATTCATGATATCCCATCACAAAGATATCAAAGTTTAGTTATTAGACCACAAAGGAGGTAACAAATGCCTCCACTTTCCTCAGCTATATTAAAAAAAAAACACTTTGCTTTAAAGAAAATAAAAACTCAAACTTTTAAAAAGTTAAAATTTTAACTTTTAAAAAACTTCTTGGTTTTTTTTTAAACAAGAAAAAAACATAGGTTTGAAAAAGTGATGTTTAGCCCTGTTAGATCTCAAGACAGCTATTGCTATAACAGGTGTCTCACTTGCTGGAATTCCACCTACATTGTGAGCCAGTTTCAGGATCACATACTTCAAGAAAATTAACTTAATTTTTTCTTCCATTTCAAGAAAGATGGTCATTTATTCCCACACACACATAGAATAAGAGAATAGGTGACTTAATCAGAATCCTYCCTTTACACAGGCTTCTGCTGTGAGTTTATATGCACTTGCACTAAACACAATTTTTTCAATATTAAAAAAGAACAATCAAGTTCTTGCTTATTAAATTTTGTACAATTCCCAYATTCGACTTCCCATACAAATTTATTGCAGAACAGGTAAAACTGCAGTATATTTGCACTCTGCTGCCAGAGCACCATTAAGTGTTTAACCAAATAAGAATTGTGCACAGACTGCTTCAGAAGAAAGCAAAAAACGGCAGATTGGTCTTCATAACAGCAATGGAATAAATCTGTCAGAAAAAAAATCTAAATTTCCTGTTAACCAGAAGGATTCCATACCTCACATGCATTAGAATAATCACCAAGTTCCACATAGAGTAGTCCACGATTAATTAACACTTTAAAAATTATTTTCTTATTTGGTTCAAGCAAAAGAAGAATTCCATAATCTTTCAAAGCCTAAAAGACATAACATATATTTTAAGCAATAACTTATTCAGGGGGACGAAATGATACTTTAGAAATTAAACTTTCAAATTCCTACATATCATATGCACTAGCTTCAGTTTGATACATTTCAATGTTTGCAGATTGAGTTTAGCTGTATTTGGAACCCTCTATGATTACATATATATCCCCTTCTAGAGTACAGTAGCAAAGAAAATACAAATATATTAAATCCTGGCATAATTAAGACCTTTTTTGTAGTCACATGCATTTCAGAATTAGAATGTTATGTCCACATTTTAATTTAAGACTTTGCTTTTTGATGATTCTAAATCAATTAATCAGGATATAATATCAAAACAAGGAACTTTTAAAATATAATTTATATAAAATTATTATTGAGAAATCTAAGAATTAGACACATTAACCAGGTTTTGGTCAACTGTAGACAGGAAAAGCCTCAGTTCACAATGTTATTAAAACTGAACAGTATTTTCCAACAATATTTGAAGAACTATAGTCTCTTTTTTTTCACCTGATAATTTTACTTTTTTTTTTTTTCACAGTATAGTAAGGGCAATTAGAGAGTTTAGGGCTAACATCACAAAAAGGCCTTTGAGAATAGCATTCCATATACTAGCCACTTTAAGGAAGTCCTATTCCTTAACACTTTCAAATCTAGAATCAGCTTTATAGAAAAAAAAAATCTAATAGTTAAATCTAGTAGATTTCTCTCCTCATGAAAAACATAACTCAGCATGAGCTTTTTCACCACCCAAAGTTTTGCCTATCTGTGTTCTCTTGTGCCTTTGGCATATGATAAAACTAGGAAGCAGAAACTTTTAGGGACAGTTGACTGGCAAGTCAACAGAAGTTGAAATATGTGAATGAGATTTCATGTTCAACAAATCACAATTTTGATAATGCCTTCTCCTGGATCTAGTCCTTAGATTTTTCAAGGGATATCAATGTGTAATTAATATGACTGTAAAGAAGGAGGGAGGGAGGGAAGGAGGGAGGGAGGGAACTCTTGAAAACAATTTCTTGAACATCTCATTCAGAAAGAAATTGTAAGAGATTAGAATTCTGATTTACTGTCAATAAACAGCTATTATGAACATGAGTGATCATGTGATGTTGAAAGATGAATACCATACCTTTCTGAAATCCTTTATTTGATGATAAGAGACTGCTCTATTATAATATGCCAAAATGCAGGATTTGTTGAGGTCTATAGTTTTAGAAAGATCTTCAATTGCAACCTTATATGTCTGCACATGCAAAAACACATTGTATAAATTATAATTCACAATTCACAGCACTACATATTCTTGCTTAAATAATAGCCTATTGTAAAATTTGATTTCAGTTTTTGGTTTACATTCAGCATTGGAAAGCATCCTACTATTTTTAGGACCTTAATTATGGACTAGTTACTGCAGTTCTCTTCAGTTTTGCAGAAACTTTATCTGGACAAACCCCACATTCTTAGTATTTGCTTATATCATATTCATTTAATGCAATACATTATCAACCATTCATTTCATTAGCAAAACCAGAAAGTGGCTTCAAAGGGAAAGCAATAAAGTTAGAGTTCAACTAAATCAAAAAGTTAATCAAGTAGAATTTCTTCCTTTCACAGCAACACTAGTTTGCAAAGCTCTTACCACCGCTTGGGACTAAAGTAGGATAGATTATCAAAGGGAGATATAGACACCCTCCTCTATCATCAGCTCAGTCTGCATCTATGCAGTCCTGCTTTATGTTCCATGTAGATTCTCAATCCAGATGAACTGGACTTGTGTGTTACACTGAAATATACAACACTAAACGATATTCCTACCTTGTTTTGATACTTTAAAAGTCCTCGGTAAAAATAAGCTCTCACACTGTTAGGATTAATTTTGAGAGCCTCATTACAATTCAGAATTGCCTTAGAGTATCTGCYTTTACTTCCATAATAAACAGCACGACTCATATATGCCTGTAGAAATAGAGACAGTATGGTAATGTGCTACAACATTGAAAAGTTGGTGTTTTTACAGTRGACAGATATTAAAGCAAAAAATGTTAAGTTTCATTAAAAAAAATGATCTTGTGAACCATATTCATATGAGAAAAAAATGTAGGATGTATCAATAACAGCAAAGAAAAGTAGCAAGAATATTGAAACAAAAAAAGAGTTCAAACAAATGAGCTAAAAACTGAATGTAGGAAAAATCTTTGGATTTGAAAAGRAAAAAAAAATCCAAAGAAAGGTTATTAAAGAGGCAAACACATACTAAAAAAAAGAGAAGAAAAAGCCCAAATGATGAGTAAATTATTCTTTAAAAGAAATCACTGAAGCTGCTTTGAAGCAAAAATAGTTTCAGCAAGATGAAGAATGTGCTCTGATATTCTTATATCTGACATTCAGAAAAAAAAAAAACACGAGCAACACACTAGCTGGCACATTATAAGCAGTATACCAATAAATGCAGAATGTCTCATTCTTTGAGCTCATTATGAAGTGACTCACAGAACCCAGGAGTCTTCATATTACCTGGAAATGTGACGGACAAAGTGCAAGTGTTCGATTGAAATCCTGGATGCACTTAGCTTGGCCGAGCTTCATTCTACACAGCCCTCGCTGATAGAAAGCATCAGGATAGCTTGAATGCAGTCTGATCGCCGTAGTGAAAGCATCACAGGCCTAGAGGGAAAGTATATCATTTAGATTAAACCTGACACTTTCATACATAGTTTAAACCATAGGCAGTTGCTTAACTGACTGATTTGTAAATAATCCTAATTTATGCAGTTGGAACTCAACATACATCTGCATTGCTTTTTAGTGTTTTTTATCTGTTTACTACTACTAAAAATTCTGTAATATTTAATTCCCTAAACAGTATAATAATCACACTGGGGTACACTCTAATCCATTTAAGAATTTTTTTTTCCAGTGAGACTGCAAAGGTTTTACCAAACATGGTCTTCTGCCTGTGAAGAGCTGAGATAGTGAGGTTATTTATTACAACAGACAACAAACTGGTTAACCTACAAATCTTTTGAAATCCAACTAATGTGCACTGCACATTAGCTTACAAAGTCATGGTCTTTTCTGGGCTCCACAGCTATAATGCCAGGCCTGCATTGACACAGAAAGTCGCCTTTTGTGACTGTCATATGCCACCACATTAAACATTTCAGATGCTTCCGACAGCTTTCTTCCAAAGGAATATCAATTATGACTGTCAGATTTAGAGGCAAACAAGGCAAGAAATGGTTCTGCAGGCCAATGAAATTCTGATAATTCAAATAATTTCAACCTAGAACCTTTTAATAAATCAAAAATTGAATCCTATTAAGTAAAATATTGAAATAAAAACATTGGCATGAATTCACATCTGGCATCATGAGCAAAAGGTTTGTTAAAGGCAGTGGAGACTGCTTAATATAGTAAAATCTTTTATTCAGCTTTTGTAGCTGTTGTTTTCAGAGAGTAAATTCAAAGATCAACAAAGTCTGTATAACTGATACTAACCTGCAATAAGCGTACTTGCTCCATATAACACAGGCCTATAAGATAATACATTTCTGCAGCCTCAAATGTATTAGGTAGGGTTCTTCCTGAAGCGATCAGGAGCTTTGTGGCTCGTTTAAAACTTTCCATAGCTTCCTGCAATACAAAGAATATTCATAGTTGTAAAGTACTTGATTAAAAGTCTGCAAGACTTAGAGTTATTCTTAATTCTGTTTAAAAGTTTTCTTAATCTTTGGAACATTAACCTATAAATGACAAGTCTGGTGCTCCCTTGGTGTTGGGAGACAGTAATACTCTTGATGCTTCGTATAAACAACAGTTCAGAAAAAAAAAAATCTTCATTTACATACTGCAAAGAAGCTAGCGTACACAACACAGAAGTAACATTTATTTATACAGTTATTTATAAAAATAATTAAAAACAACTATTCATTAATGAATTTTACTTGTATTTTTTCTTAGGAGGAGGTACATCATTTGGTGGTGTCTGTTGATAATGAAATATTTGCTGCTGGTTTCTTTATGTAAAGACATATACATATATAAGACATATACATGTATATGTATATTCCATATACAACTTGCAGAAATCTATTGCCCATTAAGAAACACGTTAAGATCAATTCTGCACAGGCATTAAAGCAATTTGACTTCAGATAGTAGCATCTCAAAACCTTCATGCCTCACAGATGTGGGCAATGATTTATGGATGGTTTTGGTTTAAAAGAGATTTAAGGAAAACAATCAGCACATTAAAACTAGTTTAAGATAAGCCATTCCCCTAACTTTAAAGGATTATTAAAACTAGTTTAAGATAAGCCATTCCCCTAACTTTAAAGGATTATGAAGGGACAGTGATAATGACAGAGACTTCTGGGACAAATTCTTTTTGGACCTCCAGAAACCAGCTTTGTCCAAAGGCTGAAATTTTAAATACCAAGAAGAGTAAAAGAATTACAGCATTTTTTTCTTATATGAGTCTACCAAAAAAAAAAAAAAAAAGTTGAACTATTAGTGTGTGTCAATGGTGTTTAAAGTCTTATTTGCCTCCTATAGCTTGAACAGATACTGCAAAATTTTACTCATATAATGATTTATCTCATAAAGTACTAAAAGAATACAAAAACAAAACACTGACACGTATACAATGTAAATGTTTCTAACCTTAGTTTTCTTGGCTTTCATTTGTATTTTTCCAAGGAAAACATACATGGAAGGCTCAGGCTGATTTGCGATAACTTCACACATGCAYTCTATGGCTTTATTGTGATTTTGACAAAATGACTGAATGAGAGCTCGCTGAACAGGCTGAGACTTGAAGGATTCTGGAAGAAAACCATCACTGTTTGCCTTAGCAGTCATAAAAATATTAAACAATTTCATACAAAAGTTTGAAAATTACCAGCAAGTGTAGTTCAATTGCTAAATATGTCCAAATTTTTATCTTTCTTTCCCCACATAAAAGAAGGTTTTTTCCATGCAAGCATGCACTTATTTTCCTTTTACTTTTTATTTTTTATTTATTCTTATTCCCTGTGTATCCATTACTGTTCACTACTACAGATAGGAAGTTTTTGACACAGTGTCTTGCTTTATGGCCAGCACATAATAAAGACAACTATACTGCAATATTTTAATTGTTAAAATGCATTGAAAAGATTCAGTCATAAATCTATGTCATATCTCGTAAGGAAAGATCACATATAAGGACAAAATAGAATTTCTTTAATGTTAGAAATAAGGTGGAAATAAAAAACGACAAACACACAAAAGATACCGAAAATTTGAAATCACACGTGATACCGCTGGCACTAATRTACAGCAACATTATTTCAAGGCTCTATTCATGCAAACAAAATACACAGGAGAACAAGAATTTTAGCTGACTCATGGTAACTAGCCTTGAGCTTAAATTTTTAAACAATTCCTTGCTTAGAGATTCACACATATATGGTTCATACATATTCCTTGCTTAGAGATTCATACATATATGGTTCATACATATTTCTTACATACATAGAGATCCATGTATATATGGTTCACAAAAACCTATGCAAATTTACACTACCTTCATCCATTTCTGAAACTTGGTGAATACATAAGCTTGATAGCTCATATTTCTTCATTTCCATTAAGTACTTCCCCCTATAATGAAAAATTTGTTGAATGCAGTTAGCAAAGCTATCTCCAAGTACTTTTTCCAGTACTGCTGGCATAACTAAAAATCTACAATTTGCTTTCTTTAGTATAAAAAGAAAAAAAATAATGTCTTCCAATAAAAACAGCTAAGGTTTTTTGTTTGTCTTTTTGAGAGGTTTTTAACAGATGTGAAGTTCTTCAGGTTGAAAACTGCTATCATAATAATGCATTTTTTGTACTCAAACACACTCAGAGCAAATTACAAAGGATATGAGGGCATTAACCAATAAGATTCCAAACTGGATTTTTTTCTTTTCTTTTTTTTTTTTTTTTGCAAAAGTGAGGTATCTTTGAAGACTTTAACAACTTGTTTCAATCACTTTCCTACCTTAATATGTAAAACTGTGATTTGTTTGGATAAAGATGAATGGCTCGATTTATATCCCTCACAGCATCTTGTAAATTATGAATCTGTAATTAAGAAAGTAAAAAACAGTAATTTAATTGCTAATATGAATGCAGTTTGAAGAAAATTAACACTTCTCACCATGGTTCTGCAGGATGCAATGTACACACCATACTAACTCATTAGGTACATATGTCTTCTGCACAGAAATTCAGAATTTTCTTGCTAAAAGGTCCAACTCGTGCATCCTGCACAATTTACAAATGTCTGTGCATGCGGTCCCCATCATTTTCCTTTAGACCACGACTGGTCTAAGACTGATACATCCACCTGGGTTAACTGCTCTTCAAAACTGTCATCAAAGAATAGTTATAATGGAATGCACCCACTGCGCTTTATTCACCTGCTTTATTTATKTCTGTTATCTGAACTCTGTAAATAAAACTACAAAAGCAATCTAGGTTTTGGTAGATTGCTTCCAATACAAGCTATGATTAAAGACTGAAACCAAAGACATATATAATTGATCAGCCTGGATGGATTCTGTGCTGGAAGTAATTTCTTTTAGATATGCTACAGAAGAAAATGAACAGTCCAAGCAATCTCTCCAAACATTATGGAAACAAATTAAGCATTGTGAGGTTGAASAGTTTATTCAGTTCTGCCACAGAAAATGGAAAATTGTCAGAATTGTCACACTTCATTATTCGCACTCCTGGGGATCTCAAATAATTGCTAATAAAATCTGTCCTGAAATCCTATGTAGGAGGATAAAATATTCAGGTTCACAAGAAATTAAAATTTTGCAARTGTTTTCTTTTCTATTTGTAGTAAAACAAATTTAAATCTCCTCAAAAATAAGAACTCTGAAGAAAAAAAGTTTAGGAAAAAAAGTTTTTATTTCAAAATGTCTTTCATATTTCAAAAATACATATTATTACAGAATATTAGATGTAAACTGATCTAAAAAGATAAAGCTAAAGAAAAAATATGCTATATCACTGTATCATATCAACAATAATTTACAATAGTTACAACGTATTTTATAATATAACAGTGATGATCACTACTTGAAACATATTCTAACATCWTTGTTAGATCAAGGCATAAGTAAGTGTTAAAATACACAAACATAAATCTAAATAGAGCAATGTTGAATGGCAAATAACAAAAAAAATGAACATCTTACCTTATGATATGCTTGGGCTCTACATATATAGGCTTGAACATCGAGAGGATCGACTTCGATGGCATCAGTAAACAGCTGAATAGCTTTGTAGTATTGATCCAGATGTAGCAGCATTATCAAACCAATGCTTAGGTAAGCAAAGGTGACAGATCTAGAAACAGATTTTTCCTCCTTTTGTTAATGATATAACATGAAACGTCATTGTATTTGCCATAACTTCAACTTTTACACCTTTTACAACATATATATTTTGTAAAGCTAGACTTTGAATAGCACATAGTTCGTGCAGTGACCACAAAACACATTACTCATTATCAATTATCTCAAATACTAATGTAGGCATATGTAGGCAACACAGTGAATGACAATATTGGTATTAAACTACCTCCTTCAGACAAACACTCATTAGAATAGCTTTGTTACAGGCTTTGGTCAGCCTGTTACATTTGACTACACGCTAGAAGCTCTCTCACCAAAACCAGCACTTCAAATGCAATTTATGAGGAAGGTATGACAAATTCATCATGATAGCTGGACATGGAATAGCCTTAGTTGGCAATTTTGTAAGAACACACACTCGTACCAGAAATGATGAATTCTTCAACAGCAACATTTTTGGTTCGGAAGACTCTGGCAAAACACAGACATTTTCCATCCAGTCTGCTACTTCCTTTTTTGACATTTCACTTGACTGGCTGTTATCAGTCTGTATTTCTAGGGTCTGCAGTAACCTGTACAGTCCTCTCATGTAGGCTGTTTCTAGGCAAACTTCTAATCCTTCTCTAGCAGAACCACCCAAGAGCAAGAGCTGAGGGAATTTAGACCGGCCCAAGGCCTAAAGATTGGACATGGAAGTCATTCAGTCACCTGCTGTCAAAGATCATAAGCAGTAACTTTTATTTCAGCAACATCATATATTTGTCTTTGCTTAACAAAATATTGTGGCGTCTTATTTTGAAATAACATTTGGCTTTTTTACCTATATTGCAGAAAATTTATCTCCCAAAGACTAATTCAAGCACAAGCAAGATGATTCAAGCACAAATGATAACTGTAATAAATACTTTTCATCTTTTGTCTTCCAAAACTTAGTAACTTATTTGTCATGTTCCCATGAAAGACAAAATAAAGTTAAAATTTAAAATAAATTAACAACTATTTTCATTCACACAAAAGCAAATGATTCAAAGATTAAAATAAGATTATGTGTTTAAGATGTTTAACATAAGATGTTTATGTCTGCACTAATTCTAGTCTATATTCAGATATCAATTATGATTCTACTTTCCTTTACTAGCACTTTTATGCTCCCATTTAACCAGAATATAAACAAAATATATTAAAATTCAAATCTAATCACCTGTCTAATGCCAGGACGCTTTCAAAGTCACAGATTGCAAATGACCATTGACACTGTTCTGCATAAATGACCCCACGATGAAGAAAAGAAGAAAAATTTTCCTGAGTGTCATTGATGAGCACTGTGGGAGGAGAAGAATAAAAATCAATTGGTCAGATATTCATATATATATATATATATATATATATATATATATGAATATCTGACCAATTGATTTTTATCATATATATATATATGTTTATCATATATATATATATGTTATTTTATATAGTTTATCTACACATTATTCCTTACTCTATCTTTCTTAAATAAAAAACATAAAGCATTTTAGATCATAACACAAAACACTCAAAATGCCTTCAAGAACATAATTACACTTTTCAGGTAACTCCACTCAAAATGTTAAAGTGAAGAAAGMAAGCTTCAGGGAGCCAAGGGGAAAATAATTGAAAGGATAAAAAGAGTAAGAGCCAATATTTAATAGTGACCTTTAACAGAAATCAAAACAAGCAAGTCACTACAAGTGCTGAGTGGTTACAGTCCATTTCAATATTTACAGCAGGAAATAAATGCAATATTTGTGATATTAGAATGTAGTAAATACTAGTGAATAGCCAGTTCTCTTTTAAACAATAAATACATCCCGAATTAAAAAAAAAAAAAAAAAAAGAAAGAAAAAAAACATGTATTACCAGAAACACTGAAGTCCTGCAGAGCTCTTTTTGGATCAACGTGTCGTAGTATGCAACCTCTGCAGTAGAAAGCTAACCAACAGAAAGGGTCTAGATGAAGCGCTGCTGATAAGTCTTCTACTGCGTTTCTATACTGCTGCTGTTTAGCATATGCCCTTCCTCGATACAGCCTAGTTAAAAAAGATTCTCTGTAAATACAATTTCTCTGTTCTCCCCGAAATTCTAGACACTAGCAATATACTTAAAGAAGATAAATCATAAGCTCAGATAGAACAGTGTAAATAGTGTGAATACAGGTGAAAAATATGAATAGACAACAAGTATTTTATCAATGCAAATTATAAACCTTATGTTTTCACATCGCTGAAATTARTTTTCACTGTTTTCCAACGTGCCTTAATGCCACATCCCACTTCTACACAGAATTGTCATATAAAATATAAACAGTTCTTTTCTAAATGTAACATAATAAAATCAGTTCTGCCAGAATTACATCATGTGCTTAACTCTACATAAACACAGGGCAATGACACTATTAACAGAGCTCATGCATGCACATCTGAGCTTCGGTGAGTACAGGGATTTCAAAAAGTTCACTGGAGCTTTGTGATACTTCAAGATATCGTGTCCTTGTCAGAGTTCTCGGAAGCATTAGTGAATAACATTAGTAATGCAACCATACTTCAGAAGGAAATTTTGCCTGACTCYGAGGTTCCTCATGATGAACAAGATGGACTGGCAAGTAACAGATATCCCTGAGGGCATCCTTCAYGAGCCATTTACATTCATTTTGGATGGGGTTCAGTTCCCAGTTTAAACATCTAAACTTAAGTATCTATTTGTAGATGCCAACAACATATGCTAGGTGTCTGRCTTTCCATTATAGATGATGAAGATTGAATCATTCAAGAAGATGAGAGCAATTTAGTTCATCCAAAAGTACACACTTACTGGCTGCTCAGGAGAATACAGCTTCAGGCTTTATGGAAGAGCCTGGATATGTGCTCAGGCTATCTAGCCTCTACTGACCAACAACTACTTTGCCCAYGACCATAAAAGCAACTCAGAAATCTACATTTCAAGAAGACAGSATGCTAACACATAAATTGAGGTATCATAATATAATACTGAATTTACACTTTTATTTATACTTTGTATTCATGAAGACAGCTTGGAGGACAGAAAGAATGTAAATCTTTGTGGGAATGATTTTAAAAGTCTTATTTATTATTGGCAAAATCATACGAATTTTTCTCAGTCTCTAAAAATCAAAGTCAAAAGCAATATCCTAACTAAATTCTAATAAAAAAAAGATAATTCATATTCACATTCACATAATCATAATTTTCACAGAAAACATTAATTCAGCAAAATGCTAAAACTAGAAGTGCCAAGGCAACCAATGGATATTAGGCATAGAACTATTTAATCCCTAAGGACATTCTTCACTTTGAGCATGTATTTAAATCCAGTTCTTCAGAGCAAAGCATATATTCATGTACCTTAGTCCAAATGACTCCATATTTGCATAACTCCAGCAGGATCTGAGCACACGGTTTTGTGCTTAGCTAAATTAAGGTCTAGGGACTAATCCAAAGTCATTAAAGCAATACAAAAATTCCCCAATGACTATGATGGCCTAGAAGTCTTATTCTATTCCTATTAGAATGCAGTTGCTTTATTATTGTTTAATGCATATTCAATCTTCTACATATTAATATTATTGTAATAATCCACTTAAAATTCAAATACTTCTGTCAAGCTATATATTATACCTTGCCTGAGCATTCATGGGGTCTTCCTTGATCACAGCAGTAAAATCCTGAATAGCTGTAGTAAAAATTGAACGGTCAAAGAAATGTATTCCATGCTTCATAAGGGCATCTGTTCTTTTTGGGTTGTACTGAAAACACTATGACAAAAAAAAAAAATCATTATTTTATTCATTATTATTTCTGATGTTTTAAAACCTTATCCAACAACCAAGAAATACATTCTTGCATTGTCAGATTTTTGTTTTTATTCTCTTGTTCTTTAATTTCTTTGCTCATTTCTGTTAACTGTAAAAGTGAAACACAAAACCAGTGACGCTAGCTTATAACTGCCTCATAATTTGTAGATATTCAGTAATTCACTAAATTATCTGACAGAAGTAATGGAAATTACATATTTACTCCACAGCATGACTTGTTTTTAATCATTATTGAAAGGATATCAGTTCTCCAAACTACTTGCCAGATATATCCAAATGCAGTTAAATATATTAAAGTTACTACACTAAATTATACAAAATTACTACATTATTGTAATAATACAGAAAGGTGAGCTTACTTTGGCATAATCATCCATGGCCAATAATAAATTATCTTCCTCCGAATACAACTCAGCTCTCTTGAAGTAAGTATCATCATCTGTAGGGTTGCATTGTATTGCTGAGCTGTAATTGACGATTGCCATTGTATAATCCCCCATTTTTTTATAAATTTCAGCTTTTGACAGATAAGCATCTGAAACAGCCCACAAACATATAAAAGACATTATTTAGCAGCCACAGCAGTAACTCACCTCCTTACAGGGAAAATGAATACCATTMTTAGAAACAGAACGATATCATTGGGAAGCCCTGTTTTGTTCTGAGCAATAGATCCTGAAAGCTTGGAGTTCTGTGCTTAGTCCTTGAGCCCACAGAGCTCAAGTACCTGACAGCTCCTGTAGGATTCCTGGGCACTCTGCAGAATCCCAGATACTCTCAGACATTTTAGGCTGTGAAATATAGGGCCATTTACCACAGATCACTAAACAAGTTATCCCATGTACGTTGCCAACCACAAACATTTCCCAACATCTTTTAACAAACTTCTAATGAAGGAAGATTAGAGAAAAAGCCAAACTTGCAATAAAATAAAGTAAAGTAAAGTAAAGTAAAGTAAAGTAAAGTAAAGTAAAGTAAAATAAAATAAAAATAGCAAACAGTAATACAGCACAGAAAAAGACCATAGAAATCAAATNTAAAATAAAATAAAATAAAATAAAATAAAATAAAATAAAATAAAATAAAATAAAATAAAATAAAATAAAATAAAATAAAATAAAATAAAATAAAAATAGCAAACAGTAATACAGCACAGAAAAAGACCATAGAAATCAAATGCATCAGTATTCTTTTAAGTCCTAACTTCAGCAAATAATATTACATTTCCAAGTGAGTCACACAAGTTGGACAATCCCATTTTCATGTTCTATAGTAGGCCACACTCAGTACAGAATATGACTAAACAGAGAAGTATCCAATGGACCCTGACAATTTGATAAAGGAGTTAAATGGCTCTTCCTGAGCCCTAATCAAGGAAGCCACGTACCTGATAATGTGACCTTWTACAAAATATTTATCTACTACAGCACCAATTGATCTGCTATAGCTGTTTAAACTACAGATTGGGATTATTTAATAAATGAACTCTGTTCAAAAGAGTAATATAGTGGCTTTAAAACTTAATATATTGCCTTTGGATGTTCTGCACAGAGAAAAGGTTTCACTAAAACAGTATCAGCTTTGAGTTATTTGAAGGATCATTAAAAGATCTCTTATTGTTAAGCCACTTCCCCTCRTCTCTGAAAGGTCATAGAGAACAGGGMTGATGCCTGCTGGACCAGGGAGGTTGCACTAGATGATCTCCAAAGGTCCTTTCAGAACTTAATCATTCTGTGATTCTGTGACTCTCAAGCCTTACCTTCTCCCGGCTAAAAACTAATCTCCCTCAGCTTTTCCTTGTATAATAGGAATGTTTCTGGATCCCAAAAATTTTAATGGCCTTCTGACAGACTTTCTCATTTTCCTCTCTCCTGTACTGGGGATCCAAACTGAGCACACTATTGCAAGTGCAACATCATGACTACAAAAATAGCAGGGAATCACCTTCCTTGATCTGCTGGCCACATTTTCACTAATACTTTCAGCATATACTTAGATTTCCTTGCCACAAGGATGCACTGGCAACTCACGTCCAACTTGACCACAAGGATCTCAAGGTCTGCTCCTGCAGAGTTCCTACCCAGCTGCCAGGCTCCGGTCGACAGCAATCATCCCCAAAGCTTCTGCCAGCTGTCCTTTAGCATCTGGGGACCAAATTCTGTTCCGTTAGTCTGTCAACTAAATATTTTGTTTGTTTCTTTGTTTGTTTTCCCCTTTAAGTTTCTCCTTCTCAGTTTAAAAGGTATGGCAGAGCAGTGCTGAAAATAAACTTCATATCACACTGTCCCCATTACAGGATTGCTTATCAGCTTTCCACATTAAGTTAATGGATAAAATTGCCAACAAGTTTTTTTCATTTATTTTTTTTCTGGGACTTTTTTTTTTAAACACACTATAATTAAACCCATATTCTTYTCAGAAATCTAACTTCTGTCCTAAACCTTTGAAAAATCATGTCTGCTATGTAATCTTTCTACACACATAAATCCACTGATGCAAGGTTAAATATGTGCAAAAATATTTGCAGAACTAGGACTGAAGGCAAATGGAGAGAAAGCACTGTGAAAAACAAATTGCTTCAAAAGTTTGTTTATGCTTTCATAAACTTGCCTGCGTTATTTTTGTTCCATTTACTTATGAAATGCAGGTCATCCAAAGCAGCAGAAATTCTTTCTTGAAAGAGGTAAATCAAATGTCTATGCCAATAAGCATTAAGTAGTAATGGTTCTAAGCTTATAGCCTATAACAAAATATGAGAAGTAAATTATTATTATTTAAATTGTGGAAGRAACCTTTTAAAAGTGTTCCAAATAGCATATCGGAAATAAGAAACTATTTTTTTGCATAGATTTTGTTGTTGTTCTTGTTTCCAGAAAAGAACTAGACCAGCAAACTTCTATTAAATCTAAGTACCTGACAGGTTTGACTGATGCCATTTATTTTAAGGACTCATACTAACATATACACAGAATCAAAGTCTATCCTACCAGTATATTCAGTGTAAAATATGAATAAGTCTGGGATATTACCAGGTTTATTTCTTTAAAATAGTTTTTAAAATTGTTTTCYGAGTTACTTCTGGTAGAAAATTATATCTAGAATAGTCCCAGAGAACAAATGTTTAAAAATAATCTTGTCAATTGCTCCATTTAAAAGTAAGAAGCAAGTAACATGTGTCCTGTTTGAAAGGATAATCATCTTTTCAAACTGTGCTGTTATGATTCTTTCAGAAAGCATAAATACTTCCCCAYGCACTTACATACTCTCTATATGCAYCCTAACAGAAAACACTTGACTGAAATACTATGATTCAATGAATGTATTTTGCATGTGTTCATTATGCATAGAATAGACATTTACCAGCCATATGGAAATAAATATATATCCATAAATGTATATGGAAAAAAAACATATCTGAGACTAGTCTGCAACAACAGTAATTCTCACATTTTGATCTGTAAAGCATTTATAGGATCCATAAAACACTGAATGGTCTTTGTATATGTTGTTGAAGAGAAAAAAAAAAAAATAACAATAGTGTTTTCACTACAACATGCAACAGCTTTGAAAGGAAATGCTGGAACTGGTCTTGGCCCATTGATCCAGAAAGTTTGGCAGCACTGCATTTGGTTCTTGAATTTTTAGCCTTTCAAATACTTGACCATCTGTTTCTAAGGTTCTAGATGAATAAACAGATGCAAGAAAAACAAATGATTGAGTTGCTCTAAACATGGCAAATTTTCTGGTCAGATAGATCATGCAATTTGGAAGGTAAMACATGCAGTTTACTGCTGCACAAAATAGGTACATATGTCCCTTCATAAACAAACAAACAAAAAGAGTTTATCTCCAAGAGAAACATTAATAGAAAGAGTCTTATAAAAGGAGAGTCAATTATAGGGCAATTTTGGGAAAAGCAAACTCTAGAAATGGAACAAAATCTGAAAAACAGATCCAACTGTAGGAAACGCCTCAAAATTTAGCACTGCTTGAGACTGTATTAGCTGAGAGAAATTAAAACGAARCCAAGACAGAATTAGACGTATCCATATTGAATGTCATTCCTCTGTGCATTTCCTACTGATTTATCGAGTTTTGCATTTTAGCAAAATAAATGCTATTTACATTATTTAAAGGTGCTTTTTGTAAAGAATGTTTTCAGCATGATTGACAGCTGGTTGGCATTCTACTCCCCAAGAGCAATGTCAACACAAAAGGGCTAGTTCAGAGTGGCAGTATCAGGTACCACAGTCCAAGGATCATTAAAACCAAAGCAGGTGGTCCCCTACAACTGCTCCCCTAAAACACCAAAGGTTGTGCTAAGAGCTGATACCTAAAGATGCTGGCTCCACAAAGAAGGACATCTTTTGCTGTATGTGGTTATATATAGTATTTTGGGATGCCTACCTGTGCCTATGACCTGTGCCTATGACAATGAAAATATCAATCCCAAAGTACAATATGTGACTTCTCTGCACCAGCTTCACAAAATACAGAATTGTACCATTGCTTAGAGATGCCTTTCAAAGCTTTCATAGCTTCTACTTTCATATGACATTAAAAAATTATTTTCATTTCTGTTTTTGCAGCAATGTTTTTATCTTGTTCTGGTTTTATTTTTTTTCCTTTAGCTTTGCAGAGTATCAGGCATAAGTAATGTTAGTTTTTGTAGCACTATAATGGAAACTTAAAAGTGTTCAAAAAAATAAACATATATACAGAAGAAACAGCATTATTTTATAAAATACTAGCATGAAGTGATAYTTTTAATTATGCTCAAGAAACACATTGATTTTCCATGTGAAGGTCATTCAGCTAGTTACCAACTCTTTTATGCTTCTAACTACCTCCCTGGGGAGAACTCAAATGCTCAGCTTAGGAAAAAAAAATCTTTATAGGAGAAAAAAATTGGCAGTAAACTTGCAACTTACTTTTTCTAAGTCATTCATAGCTGACTTCAACTTGCCTAGCTTTCTGTGTATTGCTCCACGCCGACAGTAGTGAAAAGCCAAAGGCTGCTCTTCCTTTTCTATTAGTACCGTCAGCCGTCTCACTTCTTCCTCTAAATCTCCAACACTAACCGTTGAATCCTCAAGCAGAACAGGCTGCATAGAGTCAACTAATTCATTTCGTAGATGTGCTTCCTGCAAGTCCACCTTCTTAGTTCCTTTGAGCAACTTAATATTGGTCTCAAAGTCAGTCCTACTACCAGGGAAAGTTTCCTCAAACCAGCAGTTCCATATTTCACTGAYCCATTTGTGAGCAGAAGTTTCTTTGGGAATTCCACCCCTCACCTTTACAAACTTTTCAAAATCTAATATGCAAGGGATACTGGGACTACGACACTGTCTCACTRCTGAAGATACCTTGATACTGAACTTGTCATGAATAGGGAGTCTTCCCAGGGACTCGCACCTGAAGGAAAAAAATATATTAAAATTAAAGGTTCCCAGATATATTAATAATACCAAATTACAATCTGCCGAGCAACAACTATTCAAATAACTATTCTTTACTGTATTCAAATAACTATTCTTACTGATTTCTAACTTATCAGCCATTTATGAAAAAAATTACAGAAACCACGCTGAGTGATTCACGTTTCCATTCAGCACTTACTGCACTTGCATGCTTACCTCCCCTGAAAACCTCTAACTTAGGCTGACAAGGACAAGGCTAAACCTAAGAAGAGACCGTATTTCAGAGTAGATAACTACCAACATGACCAAAACAATAAGTGATAAATYCTGGGTAGACAAATATGTAGATGATAGATCCTACTGGGGCTATGAGGAGGCTGTGAGAACACAAACACAAAAAGGACCACCCAAATTGCAAAGTGAAAAAACACTAGAATTTAAAAGGACATTTCCAAAACGATGATAATCTGGGAAAATTCACAGCTTCTAAGATGAGAACCATCACAAATATTCTGTATCAACACCTGCTTTGAGATSCCAACACCAAACAGGGTTTTTTAAACAGAAATAATCTTTATCACAAACAATACTGTTCCTGCTAATACAGAAGGGAATACTAAAAGGGAATACAGAGATAATATTTTACACGTATCTACATATCTGTGGTTTTGTAAATTGGATCCCACTAGGGATGAAAAAAAGAAATTAAAGTAAAAAAAAAATAAAGCAAACCCTTATTTGAATAACATGTAAAAAAGGACAAAGATGAAACCCTTTGGTCTTAGCAAATCTGAAATGAAGGCTTGAGTCAACATAGAACATACTGTAACTCTGTCTAAAAGATGACTTTGGGAAAAGCCATGAGTTCCATTAATCACAGCTCGCTATGTCAGTAAGCTATAGCACAGTTAAGCTTAATTACCTATGGAAAGGTACCTAAAAACAAAAAAAAAAGAAAAAGTTGGAAGACCTGAGCATCAATATAAGTACAATGCAAACATRTAMCATATTACTACACACATAGACAACATTTGTTTTTCTCTGCAGCTCAGAGGTCAAGCATAAGCATTTAACACTCCATGCCAAAAAAAAACGGCAAGAGTATTAATGTAATCTTATACTTTTCTAATACCTGATTATCTTCTAAGACAATGTCTTCTTCATATCCCACATGCTAATACATAAATAATAAGTATCTACTAGGAAAATATTTAGGATGATACATAAAAACAAAAGTAAAAAGCCCCYTTTGATATGATGTATGCAGTTCATGGTGCAAAGGAGGTTAGTCCAGCCTAGCATTTAAGTTTCCTAAATATTGAGAAWGTCTCCCTTGACTTTCAAACAAAGCTTGAACATCTTAATCATTCATTTTGTCAGTTCTATTTCTGTTGTTGCACGATGTAACACTTTGCAAAGTACAATATGTACTAGATATCCTCAAACCCCTTGAAATGTACGTGTTATTTCTCTACACTGAAAAAGAAATATTATCCTAAATAACTAAACCACTATTGCTAAAGAGTAATATTTAATATTCAAAAAGATAAAATAAAATRCATAGTTAAATAATGCGACTACAAATTAAAATATATTCTTTTAAAAGGCAGTACATATTAATTACATATTAATTAAATAAAACCTTTTAAGAATCCTTGGGGGTTCACTTAATTTCTTAATCACAGCTTCTAATTTTCTAGGGTCTATTGTTTTCTTTGATTTCTTCGTTTTCTTTCTTCCTGGAAAAGCAGGGTATTTAAACCTAGTCTTCTGAGATTTCTCAGCAAGAATGTCCTTCTTTCTATCTTCTCGCCCAGTTGAAGCAGGCTTTTTTTCCATTAGTGTATCTGTCTGCACAGACTGCAGATCATCACAGATTTGTCTCAGTAGATGCGTGGTAGGGAAGCTTTTTCCAATGTCTTTCTCAACCTTCAGCTCAGCTATCTGTTGTTTCATAAACTTCAGCTCTTTCATGCTGGTTTTGAAACTAGCTGACATCTTTAACGTAGTATCATCTTTGAAAGTAGTCAGCTCTGGAGCAGAGATTGACCTTCTAGGAAAACTTATCTGTCAGAAAAAAAGGAAACTAAAATCRTTTATGTGCCCATTTGAAATAAGATTTACATACTAGCTTTGTTGGTTTTTAATGGATTGGATTTTGTTTTGCCATGGATACTACATAGCTGGAAATAATAGTAGGAGGAGGGGAGAGGGGAAGGTGGAAGAGATCAGCATACCTCAGGATACATGTTAAAAGCACCTTAAAATATTAATTCTTGTTGTCTGAAGCTGGAAAAAGGGCTAAAATTTATCTTCACTAAAAAGTATCATAGGAAGTTTGAACTAGAAGCCTCTTTATAGGAAAGCTGAGTTTAAAAAAAAGTGTGCCATTGGTAGTGCCATTTACAGAAATATGAACTGAGATATATTTATGAAGTAAGAACAAAAGATGGAAAGACTCCATAAAATGTTTAGAATTGCAGTAGTGTTACACAGAAGCAGAACTAAAGTCTGAATGGAAAAACTCACCCCTGTACTTTGTGTCTCCCTCTTGCATATAAGGCCTATATTTAAAAATCTGTAAAGTTAATGGAGGGCTTCTCAGTAGAGATCTATGTTCTCCTATTTTGAAACTGAGAGATTAAATATAGCGAATCCACTTGAAAGAGATCTTTGAGAATTTGATTTTTGCGCTTAGTAAGATAATACTAAGTTTAATTCAATTCAGTAGAAAGATTTCCTCTAAAAATATCATAATTCGGAAACAAATATATGTGGATATAATGCATTACCTCTAACTTCTCACTGTCAGAAAAATCTGTCAAAGAATGGCTTCTTCTCAGAAGAAATTTTGCCTACACACATAAAACAAAAAGTGAAAATAAGTCTGAATTAGTCTGAGTCTGGTATGATACAGCTTTCAGATAAACTTTGCTCTTAAAGGCTGGGGCTAATAAAAATGATTCCAAAGAAATCTGAATTTTCCCCCTGCCTCAGTTTGAGTGGAGTAAGAGTGCATTTATCTATATTTCCAGATGTCTTAAGCCCATTTCCATTGCCAGATGTCCAAAACTCCCAGACACATCCAATGTACTCATACAGATTAACCCTAGAGAGTAAGTACAGTCAGTTGGACACTTCCAGGGSTGCCCGAGTTTTATACACGTGCTGCACAGATGCTCTGTGCATGCACAGGAATTTCAGCAACCTCAGAACACACTGTGAATATGCCAAACTGTTGATGACCTAGACTGAGTTTACTGCATGATGTCTTTTCAGTTAATACATATTAGACACAATAATTCCTGAAAGTGCTAGACTCACTGAGCATTGACTCCCATTACTTACACACACTTTTTTTTTTTGCTAGACAAATACCTACCAACAGTCTTCATCTTTGCTGCACAGCTCCAAGCCAGTTTACAGTTACGAATATAGCTATAACCTCCTTACGCCTAAAGTCAATCACGATACAAAATTCCAAATAATTTTATTCTTCTATTAAAAAAAAAGTATTTAATTTGCTGCTTCCTGGCTGCAAAAGGAGCTATGCAAAGTGGACCACAGAATATTTCATGTTTGACATATTGAATAAGGTTCTCATTATTTCTTGCCAACACCTGCAGCAAGTGTTCACACTATGAAGTGTTCCTTTATCAGATTTATTGTTCTGCCACCATGCCATTTATAAGTCACATATTCTTGAATGAGAGGTCTCAGATATCCACTATTGGGTATAATATATCCAATATTGGATATGTTGGCTATCATATAGCCGCTATTAAAACTTCATTTCAAGGACAAAGGCAAATATATCTTGCCCAGCACATATCACCTTCAAATAGGATGCACGTTATCCGATTAACTGGATAATTTAGCTGCTTTTATAGTCCATCACTGTAAATGAAACTCCAAATTGCAACAATATTAAACAATGCCTTTTTTCATTAAAGTATATCTGGGGGCTAGCTTCAGCAGGTCCAAGTCTGGTTGCAAATACATCCAACTGTGTATTGGCCTCCCACAGTTCCCACTGAGGTCTCAGTAGGACCTCTACCTCCACAATTTCAGTTGTGTTTTAGCTACAGAAACACTCAGTTCTACCTCAAATTCTCTAGTAAAGAAAGATTTTCTGTTTAATTCTCAGGGCATCTGAGTAAACTTCTACCCACTTCCACCTTTCAAACACTTTTGACAGAAACAGCYAGCCCCAGGTAAATACACTTAATTGCATAATTTGCCACTTCCATTTTCTCTGAGCTCATGTCCCTCATTCCTACACCGCTTCCAAGAAGTAGATCAAAGGCATTTGAGCTGGTCAGGATTCTCTAACTGTAAAGACCCACACTACAGTCAAGAGCCACACTTCAGCCTGCCATTGGTAAATCACCCTTGCCTGTCCTTTAATAYTGCATTCCGAGAAACTCTACAAAGTGAAGTCCACATTATGGGAAACATCTGTGTTCCTCTCTTCTGCTTCCCGATTCTCAGAGCTTTTTAGATRGTTGGGTAGATTGGAATATCCAGTAAGTCACC
The DNA here is from genome assembly GCF_003342845.1 of Nothoprocta perdicaria. Lineage (NCBI taxonomy): Eukaryota > Metazoa > Chordata > Aves > Tinamiformes > Tinamidae > Nothoprocta > Nothoprocta perdicaria. Next base: position 8,067,984 of record NW_020456087.1, on the reverse strand, counting down.
CTCTTAGGAAATGTCATGTTCCCAAAATATCCTTACATCACAAACCTTCCTCCCAACATAATGTTATTGTATTTAAAGATAAGAAGAGTCTTTAAATATGCAATGATTCTTTCTACATGTATATCTTCCTCAGTCTTAAAGGATATCAATACATGGCTAACATCAGCAGGCTAGTATCAGTGTCAGTAGAAGTTCCAATATCCTAAATTAAGTACAGTCTTAGGTTTAAAAAGTGAGGCTTAGCTTTTTCTATTCAGAAATTAAGAAAACATAAAGATATTGTAATACAATACCAGATCAAAATAGTAGAAATCACGATCCCCATGTTCGAAATCTTCATCTTCCTGGTGTTCAGTGAAGTCTTCAAAGATAACACCTTCAATAAGATTACTCTGAAATATTAATACATGTATATATTTAAATATGTAAAGTACCATTACTTTAGCCAGCTATAAAAAACATAGCAACAGATTAATAAGTAAAATCTATATTTGGGCTAAAGATTTATGATGATCAAATCTAATATTGCAGAAKCCACGTATCCTGTGCTTCTGACAGACAGACAGGGCATATTCTTTCGTGTGATCAAGATTTACATGGTACATAAGGGGCAAAAACATGAGGGAAGCAGTTGTTGCTACCAGATTCCCTACGTTTTCTACTGCAGACTTGGTAAATTATGTCATCTAGTAATGCTAGTAATGTCCACACAGCAACATCACCACAGCTCAGGGCAGATATAGAAAGGATAGGAGATGGTGGTATTGCAGAACCATGTCAGGATACTCCTGCTGTCAGTTCATCCATGCAGAAGGAAAAGTCATTTTTATCTCTTGTGCTGGGGAGTGAAGTCATATTGAAATACTAGTTTCTCTGTAAACTTTGCCCTGGGAAGGTGCAGAGTGCTACTAATGTGTACGCTATATGGTAGGCATGCCCTTTTAAGTGACTGACCCCTCTCTTCCAGTAATGTGGTCAGAATGGAGATTCAAACCATTCCAAAAGTCAGAAAAAAAGCATTTTTTCTAAAATGGAATTTACTAAAAAGATAAAGATGATTTTATCTCATTTTCATAGAAATTACTGTGAGCACGGCTGAAGAGAGATGTTATGTAAAAGTAGCTCTCGACATGAAGACACAAATGGGGAAAGATGTTATTTACTTCAATTAATTAAAATACAATGAGCACTACACAAGATAACATAATAAGAAATGTTATTTAAGAATACTTACTACTAGAACCTTGTTTTCCATTTGCAGGAAAATAAAACCACAACAATACTATTCAAAGTATTATTAYAGACTGTACAATGACTTACTAACTGTGCTTACAGGAAGCAAAAATTTTAATAAAATAGCAGGATATTACAAAACTGCCAGAGATAATAAATATGTTAGAAAAAGACATGTATTTTTGACAAAGACAGGAACACTGAATATACATTTTAAAATCTTACCTTATATGTAGGAAATAAAATTTCCTTCATGTAAGAAATTGGAGCASAGAATTTTGGCGGAGCTGGAGCCCAAAACATTCTTAAAGCTTCTGGATAAAAGCAAACCTTCAAAAACAATATAGTTCAGTTACCAATTAACAACAATCCAATTTACAAATTTCTGTGTTAAATATGAACATAACTATCGTGATAGAATTCCAGTCTTCACTAAATATGATTTTGTTTAAAAAATCCACCATGTGTGGAAAAACATCACATGTAAAGAAATCTTGAAAAGGTATAGGGCTTATTGGCCTGAATCAATTACCTGCCTCGCTCTTTTCATTTTTATTTTGTTACTAATTAGCATCTTAGACTTTGTTGTATTTCAGAAAAAAAAAATGAGATCAGATGCATGATGTTTTAGAATATAAAAACCTACATTCTCCATCAGTAGAAATGTTCATATGCATTTTATATTACATGTTGTCAAATGCTGAAAAATCAGTAGATCTTTATTTTATAGGTGTTTCATATAATAAAATAACAAAACCAAAAAAAGCCCCACTTTTCAGATGTTGTGTCACACATTATTAAAAATATTTCTTACTTTCTCTCCTACTAGTTCCAGTTGTGGGTTTTTAAGAGAATATTCAGCTTTTTTTTGCCATTCTGTTAGASTTTTTGATGTATGAGGAGGAAGGGCATGGATCCTATCCTTCTGGAATTGCTCTGAAATAGGAACACCTTCATAGCAAATTCTGCAGCAACAGTAAAGATGAAAAAATCCTTAGATGTCAWGTATTAAAAGCACAGAAAATAATTGCTGTTATTTAAAGATAAAATTAACTAAAATTTGACTCAAATTGAAAGTATCTAATGAGTAAAAAACCTTGTTATTGCTAAGCTTATTATTCTTGAAGTCACATTACAAATAACTTCCAGAAGCCTCTCCTAATCAGATCACAGTGTACACTGCATGAAGTCATTAAAAAAAAATGTAMCACTAAGATGTAAATCAGCAAGAATTACAGAAGTAACTTCAAGCATAGCAACTACACTATTTAAGTACTTATGATCAACTATATACTTAAATGCCAGGGAACTGATCTCAGTAGGAATATCTGCCTGCTTTCCAATAAGATCTTTTGTGATTACACTGGGGATTGGATTCTGATTCTTTACTGTTTGCTCATTTTTGTAAACTTACCTACTTCAAGCATCATGCAAAAGGAATATTTCACATTCTAAAATTGTATGAAGTAATTATACATTCTACTTTCTTGGCTACAATTGTTTCAAGTGAAAAAATATTGAAAATATTTTTACACAACACTGTAACTCAAAAGTGCACATATACACACAGTTCCATATAATTATTCCTTTTTTATTTTACCTCTATTTCTTTTGCTCCTGGCAKGTGAAAGGAGAAATTTAGATGTGAAGACTATTACTACTACTACTAAATTGGTGAAACTATTTTAGAAATTAGAGTCTATTAATATTCATCATCTGACAAATATTTTACAGGATTTATGCACAGGACAATAACAGATTTTTTACTTTGTACAGAGAGTAGAAATTATGTTTATATTTTTTGTCCTTGTTTATTTTATAATACAAAAAATACTTAAGTTCTTGCTAATATACTGTCTTTACTGTACCAGTAACTATAAGCACAGAATAAAATAAACGGAAAAATACATACTATATGTACAAAAGAATAACGATAAAAAAACCACTCAGTTTCATTTATTCAGGTATCTATAAAACTAAAATACGCTTTATATTTAACACGCGAGTTTTCCCAASACATCAGCACATGCCAACAGTGACATCTACTGGCGTTATTCAAGCTTGGAGTAGTTTTTCTGAAAACACTAGTAACACTAATAAAACTAATAATAAAGCTTTTTTTGTGTGAGCTTTCATGAAATAATGGGGTAAGATTTGTTAGCAGTAATGTCCACATTTATACTATGGGTAGGGTATTTTTGTAAGAGCTACTTAAGCAATGACAGCGGTATATAGGAAGGGGGCAGTGGTCTCAGCATAACACACCATCCTATTTAGCAAACAAACTGCTTTCCAAATGGAAATATGAATGAATTTTATAAAGGAATCTCTTAAAAATAGCAGTAGGCCAAAGGAGTAGTTCCTGCCAAAGCAGGAAGACAGATCATCATTCTGGGAATAGTTGAACCACTTTCTGGAATGCTTAAGTGGAGGTTTAAGTAAAAAGAGCTTTAAGTTCCTATTACTTATAAAGAAGAAACACAAGAACTGAAAACCTAACTCTTGGTAAGTGGCCYTTCTAGTTTTTTCTTTATGTCTAAGTACTTGGCGGTTCTGAACTTCAAGGTGGGAGCCTGAGTAAAAGGAGTTCCAAGTAAAATTATTTGAGATATAAAATGGTAGAAAACAATCAGTAGAAACATACTTTAGTATTCGGTTGTAATTGATTTAAATGACCAAATGAAAAAGGACTGCCCATAGGTAAGAGCATATAGTTTTTAATTCAAGGAATCTACACTAAGGAATAAAACACAAGCTAATATGAAGCAACATTCAAACTCATCATTTCTGGGAAAGAGAAACAAAAGGAAGAAAAGTTCCAAGCAATAATAATATTGACCTAATATTCTGATCCACTGATCCATTCTGTTTTCATCTGTTAACAAAAGAAACAATGTAAATCAGAATGTCTYGGGAAGATGCAGGTATCCCGCTAAAGGGAATCTTACCAAACAACAAAAAGCTACCAAGTCTGTTAAAATTACTGCAAGATATTTGTCAGGAGAAGGTTTGACTTTGCAATTAATATGTTCATAAAAATATATTCTTCTTGCACTTGTGTTCATAACTAAAAAAGTATCATTTTTAAACTTCAGATAACCGATGCCTGTAAAATAAACCAAGATAAAAAAAAAAAAAAAAAGAACAAAAACAGAGGACCTTAGCTCAACTCCAGGAGAGAGACACTTTCAAAGTTTGCATTTTGACAAATTGATGCACCCTGCTCTGCTACCTTTTTCATAGCAAAGACAAGACCTTAAAGCAAAATAATTTTTGCTCTCTTGAGCTCATTGACTGTAATGTCCCACCATTGCAGGCTGGCTTGGAATTTGCTACAACCAAACAAGCCTCACAGATCTCAGAGCTAGTACTGAAAATCTAAAGAAAATAGATCTATTGCTATTTAAATAGCAAAGTAATTTGAATTTTACTACTCACTATACAAATATCATACTTAACCCTACTTAGATTATTTGCAGTTGTGAAATTAGTCAAATGCAGGGAACTGATCAGTAATGAAATGTGGACAGCTACATTCTTAAAGATGCCTAAACTWGTGTCAGATAAATTATACCTGTGACCTTCAAAGTTTACCCAGAAACCTGTTCTAAAATTAAAAGCCGATGAGAGTAGAGGGTGCCACTAGATGGCAGTGCTCCAAATAATTTAGTTTTCTAGACCTAGAGTATTAAATAAACCCAGCAAAGAATTTCAGGCATATGCATCTTTCTTAACTCTCTTAATTGGACAGTGCAACCCTCCACTGAAACTTTTCTTTCCAAAATATCTAGTATTCACTATTACACAAACCTCAGATTCCTCCTCGGCTTCCTTAGCCTGTCAGCTGCTATTTTCTTCTGGAAATTCTGTTCTCCCATAGCTTCCATAGTTCATCTCTCCTAGGTTTATTCCCATTTAATTGCTTCAATTTTCTGCACATTTCATGGGATTCTATGATTCAGTGAAATCTTTTCCTCCTATACTCTATATTTCTAGCAATTTTGTAGATAAAAAACAAACAGGTATCTTCTGCATGATTATGAATCAGAGCACGATTCACTAATCCACTCAGCACAAACAAAAATGTCAACTTATCTTCCTCCTGAGAGAGCTGCCAGTGCTAGCTCAGCAAGACTGAAAATACAGTGATCTCCTGAACCTTTCCCTTTTCAACCTCCTTCACCATGGCACCCCCTCAGGCACCCCAYCTCAGAACTTTTCTGGACATCATTCACACATATTAAACACTTTTTCTAATCACTCTAACAAGCTAAAAATCTGGTCTCTAATTTCACGTCTCAGTTACTGCAGCATCCCTTTCTTAGCCTAATACTACAGCTAGCACAACTGCTCTGCTCACATCCATTCAAAGTGAAATAATTGATAAAAAAGGGAAGCTAATTCAGATATAAGCTGCTTCTCTGCTTTCAAAACCTTTACAACCTTTTCCTTTCCTGTCACCTTTAGATCACTAAAGAAATGTCATCTTCCATTTTGAGTGACTTCTGACTCAGTAACTGACATATCCTGCATACCTTTTTTTTCCTCCCTTTTTTAACATCTTTTTGCCTTTCCCCATGCTGCGTCTCACACTTGAGGAAACTTAATAGAGATTATTCACTCTTAAAATGTCCTTAAAACCTCTTCCACTGTGACCTATAAAATATTTAATGGAAATATTTAAATGCTGGGTCACTACTATGCTAAAAAAAACCTGCTTATAATACTGACACTGTATTCTCATTACATCCTTATATTTTATGYGTATCCGTCCAACACACAAACATGTAAATAATGCAATGAGTGACATCCATATGTACTCAAATTTCTGCCAAATACAGATATTCACATTGACCAAAAGGAAATGTCAGTGCATAAGCCTGCACCCTTGAATGAAATCATGCTTGTTGGGTAGGCTAATCTTGATTGCATTAAAGGGAATCAACTAGCAACTTTTGTATGGCAACTTTAGGGATCCATGGATCTCAAGGTCAAAGAAAAGCACTATGACCATCCAACCTGACTTTTCAAATAATACAAATAAAAGAATTACACTAGTGTTTCTGCATCAAGCTCTTTCTTCATCGCTATGGCTTCATCACCATCTCTGGCTGAAAGTCATTTATACCCCAGAAATACATCCAGTCTTGACCTAAAGGCTGCAAGTAACAATTCACCCATGAGTAAGCTATTTCACAAGTTGTTCCTTCTTTTATTATATATCCAACTCTTCCATCTACTCTCAATTTGCCTAGGCTGAGATTTCAGCTACTGGGTTTGCAATGCTTTTGTCTAGAAAATGTTCTTCAGTCAGAAACAATATTATGCAGGTAACAAGTTCAAGCCATCTCTTAAATCTCTTGCATAAAAAAAAAAAAAAACATAATGCTCTTTTTCAAGGTCTTAATGAAGGTATTAAAGCAAAGGAGAGATAACGCTCAAGGGTCGACGATTCTGTTTGCTCTACCACAATGATATTTGGGCCACATTAAGCATCTAGACTCCACACTAAGCACACAACATTCCTACAAACCTGCATATGGAAGAAGAATCACAGATTTAACCCACAGGAAATCTGTTGCTCTTCTCTGCAGTTTAGATTTTTCAGGGGCTGCCAATGGAAACTTCCTTCTTTTTCAAATCCAGAACACGAGGGTAGATGTGTCCATTCTTTCAAAGAGGGGCAATGTGATTTTTTTTCTATTGTAAGACAGTCAGGGTGAGCAGGAAAAAAAAATGGCAATTTCCACCTATCTATGATAATCCACTACTTAAAAGCACAGTCAGGAAAAGAAAATCTATTGCCTATCAGAGGATTCAAACCTCACTCTCCATTAGATTATTTGACCATTCTGGGTACAGGAAGAAGTGCTATTGAGCAGAAAAGAATGCAGAAGTCCTGCAGCCAAGAGAGAGGACAAGTGGTGGCATGACTGTATCTCACTTGTTAGAGCACTTGCCAGGAATAGAAGAGCCCTGTATAATATTTCTAGCTTGATTTTTTTTTTCTGTGTTACAGCTAATATTTTACCTTCTGTATTTTAAGCTAGTTAGTTCATAGAGTATCGTGCAGCCATCTTCAGTCACTTATCTATCAAGACCATAAAAGCTCCTTTCAGGATACAATGTCCCCACCTACAAAGCATGACCCCTATTCCCTATTCTTATCCTTACGGCCTTGCATCTGTCTGCACTAAAATGCATGTTTTTCAAGTGAGCCCAATTTAACAAGCTATTCAAATTGCTCTGTAAAACAGACTATCTTTATCCTTATTTATCACTCTGCCATTCTTTGGGTCACCTACAAATTTTATGAGCAATTATTTTATATTTCTAGGGTTGGTGATATAGAAAAACTTAAGTATCAAGCAGTCAACCTGAAAAATCACGAGGAAAAATTTAGTGCTCCAATTCTATGGATGAATTCTCAAGTTGAACTCAACTAAGAAAAAAAAAAAAAAGGCGAAACATGGACTCAAGTAATAAGCAATGAAAAATTATTTATTGCTCATATTCATTATCTAGCTTTATTTCACACTATTTTAGTGCAAAATATGTCAAAAAAGGATAAAGATTTAGAAAAAAAATCAAATATAAAAATTGGTAATAGAATAAGTGAATAGGTAGATTCCAAAACACATCCTCACTATTTAAAAAACAAATTTTCTGACAGTTTGATATGTTGCATTGACATTTTTAACATGATTTTTTTCCCCCTCAAAAATAACCTAACTAACCTAATGTTCATTTTGTTCTAAGTTAGTTCCCCATACATTAAACACACAGGAGCCTACAGTCATCCAATGGGCACCCCTTCTCTATGCAAAGAATACCAGGAATCTATGCAAGGCCCCAGTTTGGTATGTGCTTTACTSTGCTCATGTGTTGAACTCAACAAAACTACACTCAGTTACTTAAAGCAATGCTGATTCCTAAGTGCTTGCAGAATCAGGATTGATGCAAATAGTCTCTGCGATAAAGGGCTAGTGCGTCTGGACTTTAAACTTTTTACTCTTGCAGAATTTGACATTCACAGAAAACCTACTCTATTTGTTCAGCATTTGTGATTTCAATGAGACTTCTCATGTGAGTGGAATGAATTATCAACATTCATAGATTTACAACCTAAGCCATGACATATCTTTTAAAATGTATCTACAAAATGTGATTTATTTTAAAAATAAACAGTAGATTTTACATTCTGAACAGAATATAAGCCTTTTAGCCTTAAGGCTAGTACTATTTTAAAACATACCTGGCAAAATAAGGCAATCATTTTCCAGTAATTTTCTGTGCCACTTCTATTAAACTACTAAATACTGAATGACCAGAAAAGTTATTTCTTAATCCTTTACAATCCTTTACAAAAAAAAAAAAAAAAAGAGAAAAAAAACTCAAGTTCATACCTTTCCCTTTCAGCTTGCTCTTTCAAATAATTATTTTTTGAACTGGTGGGTTCTTCCTCCTTATTGTTCATATCCTCTCCTATGAGCAAGACATTGTGACCTCTTCTGTCTAAGGTATGATAGATTCTAGAAGCCAATTGTAAATCAGGAGGCAAAATAAAACTGGGAAAAGCAGTACAAAGACGATGAATTTCTGGACGATGTTGATCTCTAGAACAGAGAAAAAGAAACAATATTAATATCTATATATTATAAATTTCTATTAAGGATAGAGAGGGTGGGGGGGTTGTTTTTCTTTTTTACAAAAGACAGAACAAAGCCTTAAAAATGGTAATTTTAGAGTAAAAAGTAAATGCAGAAGTCAAAGTTTTACTTTCCTAAGAGCATTCACTTGCCATATTGAACATTTAACCCAAGAGCATAATGTAAGTTTATGGCTTAAGCTGGATACGTGAATAAAYGTTATGTTAAAATGTTACATGTACGCTCATCTGCAAATTCTCTCCCCTAACCAAGTACCTTGTAAACACTCTTAAAACTCTGAATTAGGTTCATGACACTTGAACTTTTTCTTAACTTTTCAATTAAGCTGTTGATTTTAGAGGAAACGCAGTGTCTTTGGCTATCTTTGAAAAGTTAATAACTAAAAAAATTACCATTTCACCCTCCAATCTAAGTTGCACTGAAGGTGATGAAAGTCTATTGACTTCAACAGGCCATGGATCAAGTTCTAAAAACAGACTTCGGCTACTGTATGAACTCTACAAAGTTAATAAATGTCTAACGTGCAGACAGTTACGATGTGAAGAGCAGTATATGGAAAGTGTCTGAGATGCAAAAAAATCAGCAATGCTTCCCCCAAATATATCCTACTTTAATTAAAGTTCCTAAATGCCTTCATCTTCTAAAAGAAAATCCCAAATGAAAATGGTTAAAATTCCACTTTGAAATTACACTGAATAGTTTTCTGGTTTAACTAGTTTTCTAAGGTTCTCCAGAATCAATGACACTTTCAAAAATTTGTTTGCTTGTTTTTTTCTGAAGAATGCGCTTTGTGGCATAAAGAAATGGTATAAAGGGGAAAACCGAGAATTACAATGAAATAAGGAAAAATACAAATTGAATTTATCATGTGACACCTATTCACATTACTAAAATAATATTTTATATTTGCTTGCTTGAATGGAAAACTAACAACAGTAAAAATTGGATATACAAAGTTAAAAAAAAAAAAAAAGCAATGTAATGTCACAGATATTCCACACATGCTTAAGAAATTTTCCTATAAAATAGAGATGAAGGGTTTTTAAGATGCTTTTCATTCAGTAAATTAGAGGTTTGCTTTTCCTTTCTTGGGAAAAACTTTTTAAATGTTTTTTCTTAAGCCATGCAGCTTAACATACAGAGAAGAGCCTTGTTACTTCAGTCTTCAGCAAGAAGCAATTTCACCAGCTCCTATAGTCCAAAGTCTGCTAAAATTAGTGATAGTTTTACCTGAATAAGGAGAACAACATTGAGTCTAAGAAATAAAATGTAGAAGTTTTAAAAACAAAATGTCCAGTTTGAAAAGTAACTTACTGCTATAGTAACACAAGGCTGATGAGGAATTAGGGCAAACCTGCAGTCACCCCATGTAATTCAATGGATAATTTGTAGGACCCAATTTCATACATTTTGCTGTGTAAATGGAAATAAACAACTTAYTTTACAATAATTTACAATAAACAAGTTATTTTACATGGAAAATCAAAGATCATTGTTTTAACAGGTAGATCACATTCAATTTAAAATTAGAAATAATATTTTATACAGCTTTTTTAAATGGAAAAAATACACAAAACACCATATACATTTACATAGTTTATCTCATGCTATAGCAACACATTTCACTTTCTCTAAAATATAATTACAATGTAATTAAAAAATAAAAATAAAATTAGACAGCAAACAGTTTTCAAAATCTTATTGTCAGTTAGAGTGAATTCTATAAACAAAGGCACACAAGATGATTTGAAATCTATGCAATACTTTTCTCCACGTTTTTATTCATTTAAAATAATTTACAAAAATCAGTGAAGTTTAAATGTATCTTTAATTGGATTGTTTTCTTACTGCTCTCACATTGGAGTTTATTGTTTCATTGAATGAAAAAAAATGAATGTTTTATCAATGTAAACTAAAATATTTAGGGCATGTTGTAGCTAAAGGTGAATGTTTTTACAGCACACTCTTCTAAAACAGACTATTTATCATTCTTTGAAAAAGGGGACATGAAAAAACAATACTACGTGTGTGGCCTACATTGCCTTCACTTAATGCACTAAATACAGGGTTTTTTTAGAAAATCATGCAGTTTCTGCACTGTTGATAATCTGACAGTAACTATTTATTGAAGGTAAAATACTCATTGTCTGTTGTCAGTATTTGTTTTAATATATAATCTGGCTAACCAAATGATCTTTAAGCAATGCAGATAAGCAATGGCATGCAAAGGGTCACTTAAATGCCAATTTGACTGTTTCATAAACTTAAGCATTCTTTTCCCATGACTATTCCCAACTACTTAATTGAAAGTATTATCCATTTACAAACTTTAGACCTGCCATAAAAAGGCTCTCTTCTGTGTCCGATAGACCTTTCAGGACCCTAAGAACAACAAAAGCTAATAATTAAAGGTTTTTTTTTTTTTTTTTTTTTTTAACCTCAATAAAGAGAGAAGTGAAGAAGCAACTTATGGTACATCTAAACAAAGCTAGTCATAAAGATCTTATTAGCACAGAAGATCATAAAACTGAGGAGTCTCCCTTGACATGGGATGGACAAAATCAGTTAAATTAGAGCACAGTCTATACTGCTTTTCAGACTTGCACTCCTACAGCAGAATGACAGATGCCACCTATGACAAGAGCAAGGGAATAAGCAGTTGCCCTTAAATTATAGCTCTCCAAGTAAAACCTCCTGAATTTCAGACAAGCACTGACTGTAATACAAATTCAAGTTGATGAATTTTTAATACATCTTCTCTATTTAAAGATGATAGCTTACAGATGGCATTGCTTATATTAAATTTGTGGTATTTTCCATTGTTTGTTTTTAATTATTTTGATTAGATTACGCTTGGAATTGTATGGACAAATTCAACCCCCCAATAAGCAACTTCGGTTTCTGCTGCAGTCAAGTAGTTTCATCTACACAGAGCAGATTGAATAGGAACTCCAGATTTTTAAAATCGTAAATCAGAACTATTTCAAAGAGATAAAGATCAAGTCAAAATTAGAGATACCAAATGAACTTGACAGTTCACAACAAAACATGCTTACAAAATTGTAAAGTGTTCAGATCCAGCGTTCAGAGGGTGACCTTTCTTCTACTCCAAACGTGTCCATAAGGCTGAATTTATAACATTTATAGCTTAATGTTTAATACTATTTTCATAATAATGAAATAAGATTTTTTAATTACTTGACATTTGATGTCTGAGGAGGCTGCAAAGGTGAAGGTTGTTGTAAACGGTGTTTCTCTTGTAGCTGTCTCTGATTTTCATGAGGTTTAACTTTCTCTATTCCTCTTCCTTTCACTTGCATCACATTTGAGAATGGAGTCTAAAAGTACATGAAGAGACAATAAAAAACTAAAGAAGCTATCTAAAGTGTTAGGTAGCTCCTATGGATATTTTCATATCCACTCTGCAGGAGGACCGGGAGCAAAGGCAAACAAGCAAGTTTGACCATCTGAAAAAACAATTCAACAATTCAACCAACAATTCAGAGTAGTTCAGATCCATTGGCCCAGTAGAGATCATTGTCTGCAGCAACTCAGTATATAAGATATATATCAAAGTACAATAAGCAACATTTCCAAGGTACTTCCTGAAATTTCACTTCTGAGCAGGACAAAACAGAAGCTTCATGCAAAATTTAAGCAGACTAAAATATCACCTGTAAAGATGGTGCTTCATTTTTCTGAGGTTACTGTTTACCTTCCAAATCCTTCAAAGTTGGAGGAATTAAGTATTTGTTTCAGAAAAGAAAGGAACATTTGAAAAGGGAAGGAGGGAAGGAGGGAAGGAGGGAAGGAGGGAAGGA